>NW_015505258.1:971056-1032254 GCF_001515645.1 Sinocyclocheilus grahami | reverse complement strand
ACTTGACTAGACTCATGATAATGAACTGTAACTTGACTCATGACGATCAACCGTGACTAAACCTGACTCATGACGATCAACCGTGACTAAACCTGACTCATGATGATCAACCGTGACTTGACTGAACTCAGGAAGAACGACTGTCACTAGACTCGACTCAGGAAGATCAACTGTGACTTGACTCATGATAATGAACTGTAACTTGACTTGACTCGACTCATGACGAACAGATGTGACTTGACTCATGAATATCAGTTGTGACTTGACTGAACTCAGGAAGAACAACTGTGACTAGACTTGACTCAGGAAGATCAGCGGTGACCTGACTTGACTCATAATGAACTGTAACTTGACTCATTATGATCAAATGTGACTAAACTCGACTCAGGGAGATCAGCTGTGACTAGACCTGACTCATGATGATCCACTGTGACTAGACTTGACTCATGGCGATCAGCTGTGACTTGACCAGACTCACGAAGATCTACTGTGAGTTGACTTGACTCAGGAGGATCAATGGTGACTTGACTGGACTCAAGATGGGCAGCTGTGACATGACTGGGTGCTGTTGTGTCCGCCATCTTGTGAGCATGCTCCGCTGTTGCCGCCATTTTGTGAGCGTGCTCTAGTGTGGCTGCCATTACATGAGTGAGTGCGGGGTCTTGTTCCTCCGCGATACCCACAGTGAACGCTGAACCAACCGTCAACAAAGCATAGTCCATACACTGACTTAAAGATGAACGTGAACCCTCGTGAATGAGTTTCGATTTTAACGGTTGATTAATGCCCTCATAAAAAAAGTCTATCAAAACACAGTCCGGCAGATCTGAATAATGAGCGATGGCTAAATATAGCCCTCCAGCGATCGTGGGCCCTGTCTAAGGGCTAACAATATTCTTCCTGTATCCATACCGGACCAATGTCCATCCGAGAAGCTGCTGGATCTTTGTGTGGCCGAGTATTCTGTTACGGGGCTGACAAGACGTGAGACTTGTGGATCCATGTGCAAGCTTTATTCTGAACAGAAGACAGAGACGTTGTCATAACAGGCAGGGTCAAACAATGGCAAACAGGTATCTGGCGGTAGTGCGAGAGTCAATGTAATGGAAAGGGTGACCTCTGATGGTAAGCAGACGGAAGTTCATGGACCGGATTCATGACACAAAGAGTGCTTCCTTTAATATAATCACTACAGTTGTCAATTAGTGGCAGCGCGATTGGCTACATTGCTCAGTGTGTACTGGACCGAGTCTAAATAGTCTTGGTTATTGGACCCGCAACCCGCCCGTGCTTGTCACCATCCGGCCCGCACCCGCATCACACCCTACACATAAATATTATTCCACCCGTTATATCAAATATTAGCGATTCACCTGCATGTATCCACATGCAGGACTTTGGCTTCCCCCTTGTGGACAACATAATAGACAACTCTGGCCCCAGAGAGTGATTGTAAATTAAATTTACATTAAATATGTTTGAAATTTCATTCTGCATCTTCTGAGATTTCATTGTAATCCTTCTCATAAAGTCACTGAATTAACCATTAACTGTTCACCTGATTGCGTTGCCATCTGCATGTGATGTTAGAGCGTTGTTAAGAGAGAACAAGAATGTATTGGAAACACACTACCACCTACCTGACTCTGCCTGAGAGGTAAGGAAAAATACACTTACCTGAGCTGATTTTTAAATATATCTTAAATATATGATAGTATTCTTGAAAACAATTTTTTTAATGTATTATTGAATAAAATATTAGTTAATTATCGAAGAAAGAAAAAATTAATAGCCATAATATGGACTTTTGTAAATGCTGTGATACTGTGATGCTTAGATACTTCTCACATTGTTGATTTCACCATTAACTCTTCACCTGAACAGTTTATGTTTTTGGTATCATTGCAATCCTTGACCATCAAAACATCGGGGTTGACATAACTTTTTCTGTGTTATCATGTTTGGTTCAGGAGCTATGACACAAAATATATATTTTGGTTATGGCGGAAAGTACAATGGTCGCCATGGCAACCACAAGGTGTTTTTGCGATGGCTCCATTTCTGAAAATGTTTAGCGTCGCAAACTATACAAGTGTACCATGTTTCATGCTTTTATGGAAACGTGAACATTATTTTCACATATCACCTGGACTGCAAGTAATGTTATGGTGAATAACGAAGAGAATGAGGTGATGAAGGCTCTCACAGACATGAAACACTTTTTCACATCCCAATTCGAAGGCATCCTGAATGCTATTAAAGAGATTAAAAATGAAATTTCCGAATTTGGGGGCAGACTAACAGAAGCTGAGCACCGAATTAGCGAATAATGTGGAAAAGCTACAGAAAACAGTGATTGCTCTGGAAAGTCGAATAGTAATGCTCAGCTCGGATCTGGATGACTTAGAAAACCGCAACTGCCGCTGCAATCTCTGCTTAGTCAACCTGCCTGTAAAAGCGGAAGGGACGGATGCAGTAAACTTTCTGGAAAAGTGGCTCACCGACATGTTTGGAGCATCTACCTTTCTGAGCCCAGTGATCATTGAAAGAGCACACAGAATTTGCAGACTCCCGACAAAGCCACAGCAATATCCGTGGGTAATGATCATGACATTTCTGAACTTTCGTGATCGGCAGAGAGTGATACCTTTTTTATACTTTTTTTTTTATTATTAAAAACTTTGTTTTCTCGTGGGCAATTTTAATTTAATTTAATTTTTTTATGATCATAGAGGTATGGACAAGTAATGTTGTTAAAAATGTCAAGTGAATCTCAGATAACATTTATATCCTGGAATGTTAGGGGGCTAGGTAAACGTTCAAAGTTAAAACAGGTCATGTCTAGACTTAAACAATTTAAAGCATCTATTGTGCTTCTACAAGAAACCCACCTTTTGCCTAGCAAACTATAAAGTATAGAAGATGGCCAGGTCAAGTGATCTCTGCTTCATATACATCCAACTCAAGGGGAGTAATGATTCTGATTCATAAAGCCATTCCATTTAAAATATCAAAGGTGATTTCAGATAAATCAGGCAGATATCTAATTGTTCAAGGCTTTCTTATAGATAACGCCATTACACTTGTAGATGTGTATGGGCCCAACTCTGACAGTCCAACCTTTTTTGAAAACTTGTTCCTAATCTTGGCCTCCCAACCTGGCTATTTCATTATAGGAGGAGATTTTAATGTAACATTAAATCCACATTTAGATCGGTACAATAGTAAGGAAATGACTCACATGCAAAGCAGGAAAAAGCTTCATAGTTTTATAGAGGAACTCGATTTATGTGATCCATGGAAGAGAAAATATCCTAACAAAACTGAATATTCATGTTATAGTTCATCACTAAAATCATATTCACGAATAGACTACTTTTTGATTTCAAATAAATTATTCCATCAGATTTTTGATTGCTCCTATGAGTCTATTGTGATCTCTGATCACGGTCTAGTTAAACTTTTATATAATGCTTCAAAAATAATTAAAGGGCCTTGCAGATGGAGGGGCCTTGCCTGATGTTTGTCCATTAACATTCAGTGCCATTATGACGAGTGATCATCCAGGTCATGAGATAAACATCTCTAATAAAGGGACTTTCATTCTAAAGGAGGTCTTTCAAAATCTGATTAATGATTAAACCATGCAGGCATTTTGTTTTGAAAACATGAGTGCTAAATTAACATTGCAAGCTACATTCCAAAAGCTAATTTGTGCTATCTGTTGTGCAATTTTCAGTAGTTCACATGGCCTGTAAAAAATAGTGAAAAATATACAGTGTATCATCTGAACAAACTGTACATCGAACGAAATGTAAGGCTGCTGATGTCTTTCCTGATTAAACAAACAATGACACTGAAGCTGCGGGTCAAATATCACCTAGACCCACTCAGTCTGAGCAAGAAAATTACTGTAATATGTGGTTTATGTTTGCAAAAACATTTGACCACTTCTAAAATGACTTCTGAAAGCTCG
The DNA here is from genome assembly GCF_001515645.1 of Sinocyclocheilus grahami. Classification (NCBI taxonomy): domain Eukaryota; kingdom Metazoa; phylum Chordata; class Actinopteri; order Cypriniformes; family Cyprinidae; genus Sinocyclocheilus; species Sinocyclocheilus grahami. The sequence goes on along the minus strand of NW_015505258.1, from coordinate 1,028,278 downwards.
AAAAAAATTGTCATGAAACTCAATTAAAAGATACTTACTCGAGATTCAGTACCATAATTTTCCCTTCAATGTAGGGACTTTTGAAGCTGCAGTTCCAATACTTTATTTTAGTTTTGTTTTGTATTATGCACAGAGAATAAGAAAATCCATGTGAGGGTGTAGAGCTTTTCCGTATGACTCCTAAACTCTGGAATAGCCTTGGTAATCCTGGTTGCACAGGATTAATACATACTTTTTCTGTTTAAAGGGGTCATATCATACATTTATTTTTTATTATTTTCTTTTCTCTCTATCTCTCTCTTTTAAGTGCTGCACAAACTGTTATAATCAGACTAAATTATAGTATATCTTAAACACATTGGGATGGACAAACAGAAGGGCCAGTACACAGGCAGGAAAAGCAAACAAAGGTAAACAAATTATCATAATCGATGTTCTTCTGATATTATATTTATATAGTTATTCTGACTTTTAGGAATAATAGCATTCATCCATTATTTTATTTACTGATGGTTAAGACAGGTTCATAATTTGGGGTAAATTGTTAGTGATGGTTTATTATTTATATTTTTTTCTCTTTTAAAAAAATATATAATTTAGTTGTTGGCTGATGCTGTTTAATTAATAATGAAGAAGAATATAAAATTTCTACAACAGAAAACCTACAATGGTCATAATTGGTCCTCTTTCACTGCCTCAAGACAAGATCTAAAAGCAGAGCTGAGAAAAGATCAAATTTCACAAGTTATCATAAAACATCTGCATTAAACAAGCATGCAAGCAACAACCACACCATACCTCGCATGCTTTCATCCATTTATTAATCATATGTGTTGTGATTTGGCTGTCAAGTTCTCGTGACATGACCAAAACTCCAGGATTTGGAGTTTTGTTCAAATTTGGGCTGATCAAATGGAAATAATTTAGTCCAGGATAAAGAATAAACATCATAATATTAAACATCTGAGTTTTTAAACATCTTCATCCAAGCTGAACTATGAGCTGATGAGCTTCAGTTCTGCAGCTTCATTGACAGTGGGAGGAGTATTTGGTCTCTGACTGATCACCTGAATGAAAAGGATATTAATATTTATACAACGATAGAAATCTGTACATTAAAAACAAATCTGAATAATCTGCATCACATGATAAAAACATTCAAAACTGGCATATAAAATCTTACTTGTTTGGTAGTAATCATACACTTTGGCCACAGCTGGCCTGAGATTCTTCACAGGAAGAACCTGATTCATTTGTATCTGGTAATCCATTGGAATATTTTTTGGGATCTGCAGGGGGACACAATCTCATCGGTCTTGGACATTATGGATACAATGTTTATGAATTGACTTAAATTACATAAAATCATATCACTGTTGCTGTTCTCTCACCTCCTTCAAATTCACAATGACATGATCATCTTTGGCATCGACTCGCTCCACAAGGGATATGTATCTGCCGGAAGAAGTTCCAAGCTGTGCAGAAAAACCATCTCTAAATACTGACCTCAGTTAGGGACATGTTTTGTAACTATAATTACAATACAACAGGTCTGTATTTGATTGTATAATTTATTGTATGTTTCACTAATTGTATATGTAACTGTTACTTAACACAAAAGATTCAAAAATAATATAATTTTGCCTTACAAACATTTCATTCATAAAACAAAATAAATGACCTTGAAAAGATTGTACCAAAATAATGACTTTATTCAACAATTTCTTCTCTTCCATGTCAGTCTCTGCCATGCATTCACAAGAGTAAGAGGATGCATGCATGTGAGGCTGCTGATGCAGGATGTTCTGAACTTCTGACGTAGAACGCAGATCCGCTGCGCCTTGTTTACAAGCAGAAGAAGACACACGCTGTACATAAAACAGTCTTCATAAACTTGTCTGAAGATTTCGACAGAGATGACAAAATTTTTGGCCAGCCTTACTTAATCGAACCAGAATATACAGATGATGAACTAAGCAAGATGGACATTTTACATTAAAAAAATTATGTTTGCGTGATGAAGACTGATATGGAAGAGAAGAAATTGTTTAATAACGTAATTATTTTTGTTTTCTTTGCACACAAAAAGTATTCTCGTAGCTTCATGAAATTACAGTTTAACCACTGATGTCACATGGACTATTTTAACAATGTCCTTACTATGTTTCTGAGCCTTGATCGTGGTAATACCCTTGCTGTCTTGGAGGGTCAGAAAGTTCTTGGATTTCATAAAAAATTATGTGTTCTGAAAATGAACAAAGGTCTTACGGGTTTGGAATGACACAAGGGTGAGTAATTAATGACATAATATGGTAACGCTTTAGATTACAACCCGCAAAGAACTATGTAAGTATACTGAAGTTACAGTGTAACTTTACGTGTAGGTATAAGGGAACAATGTGTTACGTTTGGGTAATAAGGGGGTAACAACCAGATATGCAACCTGCAAAGAACTGCGTAAGTAAACTGAAGTTACAGTGTAACTTTACGTGTAGGTATAAGGGAACAATGTGTTACGTTTGGGTAATAAGGGGGTAACAACCAGATATGCAACCTGCAAAGAACTGCGTAAGTAAACTGAAGTTACAGTGTAACTTTACGTGTAGGTATAAGGGAACAATGTGTTACGTTTGGGTAATAAGGGGGTAACAACCAGATATGCAACCTGCAAAGAACTGCGTAAGTAAACTGAAGTTACAGTGTAACTTTTTTGTAATTATAGTGTACCTATCCAGTAGGTATAAGGGAATAATATGCAAAGTTTGGGGAATAAAGAGGTAACAACCTGTAAAATTACAAATCATTTATACTGTAAGTATTTTGAAACTAGGAGGTGCTTATTCTGTTGTGGTTTCTTAATAAGAGGCTTAATAACCGCCAACTTGAATGGTTTTTGGGACGTGAACAGACTGGTAGCGTAACCCACTAGTGTTAGAAGACAATCAAAAGTGCATGTACAGTGCGTGCATAATTATTATGCAAGTTGATATTCTGATCATATTTTTTTCCAAGTACATTCTACAATTCCAAACCACATCAATGTTAATAACTACTATTAATTTTGTATTTAATAATTTATATGTGACATATAATTAAGGAATACTGGAAATGAAAAACGTCTTATATTCAAGTGTTCATAATTATTAGGCAGCTTTTCTTTTACAGGTAAAATGGGAAGGAAAAAAAATAGATTTAACTCAGATTGAAAAGTCAAAAATTATGAAATGCTCATGAGAAGGATGCAATACTAGAAATTGCAAAATTAAGGCGTGACCATTGGACAGCAAAACACTCATTGGTTCAGCAGGGTCAGACAAAAACAGGCCAAGAAGAAAAGATGCATGTTAACTGCAAAAAAAAGTATTAATTAGATTAATTATTAATTAACCTAGGAATTAAGAATTAGGTGTGAAACCATCAGGAACCCTTTTAGTCTCCAGCGCCACCATTTTCCAGAATGGCAACCTACTTCTGGAGACTCCAGAAGTGCAAGGTGTCAGGTTCTTAGAGACTTTGCCATGACATCCTGAAATATGACCCCCACTTAATAAGAATCATAGGCTTTATATGGACAGATTGAGATTGACTCTTGAAGGACCAGCACCACATCCTCTCGATTGAACAGGTACCTTAACTGGTCCCTTAAGTTTTTGTTAGTCTTAAGGTTATCTATAAGGCAGTGTGCTCCAAAACAGTGACAAAATTCGAATTTAGAAGATATAGGCATTCAAAGCTTGCACTTCGTCACTTCCGCCAAAACGGATCAACTATTTTTTTGACGTCACCTCGTACTTCAGCTTCTCATCAAATCTTCTGACCCTTGCAGTTTTTGTAACACACATGAGGAAGACATGTGTCATTTATTTTATAATTGTGATTTGTCTCTTAGATTTTGGTCTGATGTTTGTGCCTTTATATTTTTGCGAAGAAATGTTGATTATGTGTTATCTTTAAAAGATGTTATTTGTACTTATTCACACAAAAGTAAAATGATTATGTCGTTAACTTTTACATTTTTCAAGGGAAATATTATATTCATAAACAGAAATTTGCAAAATGCATACCAAAGTGTAATCTATTTTTATCAGAAAGTAACTTAATTAGTTACTTTTTTATGGAGTAACGCAACATTGTAACGCATTACTTTTAAAAGTAACTTTCCCCAACACTGACTTTGACAATACTTGCAGTTATTGTAGCACACTTTAAAAGATGTTATTTGTACTTATTCACACAAAAGTAAAATGATTATGTCGTTAACTTTTACATTTTTCAAGGGAAATATTATATTCATAAACAGAAATTTGCAAAATGCATACCAAAGTGTAATCTATTTTTATCAGAAATGGAAGCTTTGAAAAAGTCTCTAATGCAAATTAATAACAAAAAGAATGACATATTGTTAGATTTCATGGAGAATTTGTTTTCTGATATAGCTCCCCCCCTTCAATCTGTGAATATGTCCTAAGAAAAAAGAAGAAAATGTTAACTATTGTTTAGTTTTTTAAAAGTTTTTTTTTTTTTTTGCGATATGGTTATTTGTTTATTTTATTTATTTTTCTTCTCTTAAACACTGTTCTGCAGTTTAAGATTGCTCTTATATTTTGTGTATCTGGATTTACTTAATATTTTTGTTTGTTCAATCAGTCTTCTTTAATAACTAAAAAATTAAATTAAATTTTCTGACCAATCAATTGCTCTCTAGAATCTGAAGCGCCCGCCCCCTACACTATAAATAGTAGTGATGGGAAGTCCATTTTTTTCGGACAGTTCGTTTAAAAATAACGGTTCATCAGTTCTTTTACGTCCTAACATAATGACGTCATTCGATGACGTAATGATATCAAGTCTATCGTCCCGGGCCGGGATGAAAAAACACATTCAAACATATAAAGTCAGTAATCATAACATCATAATCATGATCTGAAAAGTTTACAATTAAGTTTTGCAACTAAGCACCCAAATACAGTAACAGGCAGTTGTGTCGGTTCAGTGTACTGGTGATCCGAAAACCGATGCAACTGGTTCTTGACTCGAGAACGAGAACCGCTCCAGCAGTGGGTGTACGTTCGTTATCCAGCTTGCTGCACACATTCTGCTGTTCATCTTCAGTTCTCTCTTCACAGCAGTCGATTTATTTGTTATTAAATAAACTTAAGTTTTGCCAGATTGCCCTCCATTCAAGTCTTCAGACGTGCTGTCAGTCTAGTAGGCAATCTGTTCGGTAGCTTCACGCTGAATCACGCATGCGCAGTATCATCAGCTCATCGGTTCTCAAATCGGACGCGTCCGAAAGAAACGGTTCTCGGTTCAGTGTACTGGTGATCCGAAAACCGATGCAACTGGTTCTTGACTCGAGAACGAGAACCGCTCCAGCAGTGGGTGTACGTTCGTTATCCAGCTTGCTGCACACATTCTGCTGTTCATCTTCAGTTCTCTCTTCACAGCAGTTCAGTCAGTGTACTGTTTGAGTAAATGAATTACTCCGGGATATTGGTTTATTTCGACTCAGGAGTGTCAGTCGTGTTAAAAAAGTGAATAACTTAAGTAATTTGTGGATTAATTCTTACTGGAGACGCGAACCGTTTCAAACGATTCAGTCCGATTTGGTGAACTAGTTCAACCGGTTCACTAAGAAGAACCGGTTAAATCGAACGATTCGTTCGCGAACCGGACATCACTATTTTCACATAGACGCTGAAGCTGCGGCTGAGATCGGTCAGTTGTTCACAGTGTACGGTGAATGGCAAGTATGCTGCATTCAAGTCCTCCTGGGACGTTCATACTTACGAGTTGACAAGTCGTAATTACGACGTCCGGTGCGCTCAAGTCAGTTTAGTCGGCACAAGATGGCGGTGTACCTTCTTTTAATAAATTACAAGAAAATACAACAGGGTCTGTTAACTCTGCTTATAGAAAATGAAGAGCAAAGAATTCGCATCAGGTGTGTTTTGCGTTTTTAATATTTTTTTTTAGACCAGGATCCCAGTATAACTGATTTTCAGCATCAACAAATGCTAAAATACAGAGATTTAAAAAAGCTGTTAGCTAAATGCAACATGGCAAATCAAAATATTTTTCACCCATAGGTTTTTCCCACTCGTAATAACGACTTTGTGGTGGCGTTCATGTGCGTTCAACTCGTAAATACGATCTATCCGACATGACTTGAACGCACCAGTAGTGCACAATGTAGGCGATAGGGAAGGATTCACAGTGTAAACATGCTTTCGATTGGGGCAAATGAGGTCTGGTTTCACGTTGTGTCACACAAACCGCATGTTAGTCGTTCATTCACTGTTCATTTTAAACCATGCATCTGATATTACCGCTGTATTTTCATAGGTGGTCTTTTCTGAAAAAGGATGCCTATTGCATGTTTACATTTATAGGTAAAACTTGTCAAAGCTGAGTTTTATAATGTTATTTTTTGTAACAACTGACAACACATTTGCCAAATTTGATTATTGTTTAATTTTCAGAAATCATGAGATTAATTATGATTATTTTATTGAGTCCTAATTTTTAAGAGTAAGAAATAACTAAATCTGTAGTTAATAGTGTAGAAAACCATGGGTTATTTTGTAATGGTTCTACTGCAAATGCTGTGGTAAACCATAGTTCATTTTGCAATTACTATGGTTTTCTACAAAAACCATAGATAAATCATGGTTACTGCAGTAAAACCATGATTAATTTCGTAGTTACTATGGTTTTACTACAATTAATACATATACACACACACATATATATATATATATATATATATAGTGTATGCCATAAAATGTACAAGACATGAAATAATTACCAATACAGATTTTTACAAAACCATTCATTTTAACAACTCAAAGCCATTAAACAATGAGGAAATATTGTGTATTTATTTTTAAATGTTTATATACGATTTGATATTTATAAACTTTTTATAAATAGACATTTGCATGACCCATAGAAAATGGTAAAAACCACTTACAATTTAATAAATTTCAACCAGTTTACCATAATTGTTTTCAACATTTTTATTAATCATTGGGTTTGTGATCTGGTTTTCAAGAGACCAAAAACTCAGATTTACAATAGGGTTTTGTACAAATTTGGGTTGATGGATTGTAAATAAATTTGCCAATGATAATAATTATACATTATAATATTAAACATTTGAGCAGTCAAACATCTATATTCAATGAACTATGAAGTGACATGCTTCAGTTCTGCATCTTCATTAACAGTGGAAGGCGTATTCGCTCTCTGACTGATCACCTGAAGAAAAAAAATGATGTTAACGTTCATACAACAATGGAAACTTGCACATGGAATAAATCTGAATAACCTGCTTGAGATGATAAAAACATTCAACAGTGGCCTATAAAATCTTACTTATTTGGTAGTAATCATACACCTTGACCATGGCTGGCTTGAGATTCTTCACTGGAAGGACCCGTTTCATTTGTATCTGATAATTCTTCTGAATATTTTTGGGGATCTGCAGGAAGAAATAAACTCATCAGCCATGGAAATTTTGGATAAAATATTTATGAATCGACCTTTAAATGACATAAGATCATATGAATGTTGCTATTCTCTCACCTCCTTCAAATACAAAATGACATGATCATCTTTAGCATCGACCCGCTCCACAAGTGATGCGTATGTTCCAGAAGTTCCAAGCTGTGTGGAAAAAGTACTGGTTAAATCTCTAAATACTTTTCTAAATATCCTTTTAATTACTGTCCCTGGATCAGTAGGATACTCTTCTAATGAAGTAGTAGTAGGACAGATTTTAAGTATCAATTCTGCTTAAAAAGATGCAATCTAATCCTGTTTACATGAAATAAGCCTGCAGGTTTAAGCTAACAGACCTGTTGCTATGACAGCAACTCCGGGATGAGCTTCGAAGAACCAAACAATCCAAGATCAGGCGAAATCGTCAACAATCAAATCCTGCTAACTGAGTTAGCGACGTACGAAGAACGGGCCCCTGGATTTTTCAACAGGGCAGTGGGCTAGGGCCAGCCCACACCAAACCCAAACAGGCCCGGTGCGGGCTTGCCCAGGCGAGGCCCACAGCTTTAGGCTTACCGTGGGCTCTCTGTAAGCAGCCCACACTATGGGACTGCCCACATTAATCCGATGATAGCCCAGTGTGGGCCAGCCCGTTCGGGCCCAGAGCAACATTTGTACCTTTGGGCCCATGCAAGTTTTATGTAGGCAGCCTTGTAATGCAACTTGGAGAATACTAACACTGACTGGCCATTCTTTAGGCACTCAGTTGAACTGGAATGGCTCAAACCAAAAGAGACCTTTTAAGACAGGGCTGTCCAAACTCGGTCCTGGAGGGCCGGTGTCCTGCAGAGTTTAGCTCCAACCCTAATTAAACACACCTGAACCAGCTAATCAAGCTCTTACTAGGCATAGAAACTTCCAGTCAGGTGTGTTGAGGCAAGTTGGAGCTAAACTCTGCAGGACACCGGCCCTCCAGGACTGAGTTTGGACAGCCCTGTTTTAAGAACCTGTTGTTTCATATAGGCCAGGGATCCTCAAATCTGGCTCACAAGATCCACTTTCCTGCAGAGTTTAGAGCTAACCCTAATCAAACCTGAGCATGCTAATCAGTGTCTTTAGGATCATTAGAAAATCACAGGTGGGTGTGATTGATCAAAGCTGGAGCTAAAATCTGCAAGAAAGTGAGTTTAATTAATGAACCAGATTTGAAGATCCCTGATATAAGCCGATTTTCTTTTCAGAGGCTGTAAGGAAATGCCTCTTTCAGCCAAGTTCTCCTGATTCTGAAGTTGAGAGTGAGATAAAGGTCTGGTTGTGGAATTCAAGAGACAGCGTGGATGGAGGAAAGGAGCGCTACCACCGTCTGCTGACTAGTCGAGAGACCACAGGGGATGAGTGCGCTTCACCAATGAATATTTTAGACCATCAAAACATTTTCAGCAGAGGTCAAATTAATAATTTGGTATTTTTATTTTTTGTATAGATAATATGTACACAAAAAAATATAAATATAACCGAGCATTTTTTAGAGTGTAGTCCCTTTCAGAGTGTTAAATTAGCTGTATTAACCTGAATTGAATGTTTTCTATTTTTTTTATTTAATAAATCCATTGATTTGAAATCCCTTTGACTATACTGTACATTTTTGACTACAGACATTAGTTATGTGGTGACTGCATCCATTTCAGATGTATAATAACTGTTTTTCCCAAAGACTTTGTTATAGTTGCTGAAAAGTTTTTATAGTGAAACCGATTTATTGTTGTAGTTTAATAGTGTTGGCCCTGTGACTTCCTGGGGGCTAAGTGAGGGCTGCCCGTGCAGGGCCGCCGCTAAAGGGCCAAAGTTTTGCCAATGAGCAAAGTCCCACAGGCCCTGCGCTGGCAGCCCACTGGTGGCCCTTAGGCTTGTTTGCAGGGAAGTTTGTGATGAAACACTCAAATGCACCATTGATGTATCAGCTGTGAATCCAGATAAGAGTTTAATATCCACAATGACCATGTTAGTCCTTTCCTGTCGACCATCATATCTGGTGGAAAAAAAGCAAATTGTAAAAGATGGTTCTTAAATGCCTCCTAAAGTAAAACAATTAAAAATTGACAATTATGCACTATGTACATATTAGGGCTGCCCCATAATAGTTGACTAAACATTGGCCAAGTTGATATTTTATTTGTGAATGATGCTTAAGGTGAATATTATGACTCGTTTAGTACAAAGCTTTGTTTGCAAAATAATAGGTTGGCTATTAAATGTTATATTGCAACCATGGAAACATTTGGATTCATGCCGAATGAGAGAGGTACATGAGCCTATACATTTACGACATGCCTGTATATCAAATTTGTATTTTGTTTTGCAATCTGGTCACACTACTTTTTTCAGATCTGTTCTTACTTGACAGTGAAGTTCAAGATGAAATTTTGTCCCAATGTTTTGCAATCTCCCTCAATCTTAGCATCAATGCTCAATGTTTTAACTTCAGTAGGAGTGGGGATGTTGTAGAACTGAGCCACCTGAGAGAGTAAACATGAACAAAGACACAGTTATAAACCATCTCGCAGCAAAATAGCCACAAAATGCCAAGAGAGGAAAAAGAGAAGAGATTGAGTGCAATGAAGCTGAACGCACTACAGACCTGCACAGACACACAGGCTGAGCCCTTCGCTTCAATGCTGTATTTGGCTGGAACGTTCTGCAGCTGCTTCTCCTGGTACAGTAACTTGTTGTCCTGATTGACATCAAAGTGGTGAGTGTCTGCTGCTGACTGTACAGTCACTATGCTGGAGCCATCAGAGCTGAACACTTTGGTGGCGTACAAAGACAAAGCCTGAAGAGCCACCACTGTATCCTGAGAAACAAATGTGTTCAGTAATGTGACTTTTACCCATTATTCAGCAATTATGTGTTTGATTTGAGTAGTTTGGGTCACCTGTGTGGAGGAGAATCCTCCGTAGGCATTCTGCTGCTTCACAAGCCAGCTGACAATCCTGTTAGCAAAGCCCAGATCAGCTGTAGTGAGCGAATCTGCAGTGAGAGCAGCTAGCAGCACATATGAGCTGATCTCCACTGCCAGAGAATCAGAGTCAGCAGATCCAGACTGAGACCAGTGGAGACAAGACCCTTTAGGGCACATGGACAAAAGAGACACCAGTAACTCGATGAGCATGATAAAAATAAACAACAGTACAGTCATAGAAGACAACAGAAAGTCATTGAAAACAAATCTCTTACCATCTGAAATAGCAGTTTCCTCTAGTTTCTTGAAAAGCTGCTGTCGAGTGTCTGTGTCTTTAGCCAGACTGAAAGTGTAGGCGAGCAGAGCAGTGGTGTAAGTGTTTTTGACATCCTTAATGACGGACCTCAAGCAGGACAAACCTTTAGTGACGACAGGATCCTGAGACAAAGACAGAGAAACAGCCGCTATGAGTCTAATTTTTCTATGAGTTTATACTGTTTCCTGTAGATGAACTTACTGTGACTGGAGTTTCCAGTTCAAGCAGTGATGCAGTTATGTAGGCAGTCATGGTCACATTATCATTCACTCCACCCTGCAATGTAGGAGAAACAGAAATAAAGACAAATATAAAATTTATTACCAGACCTGGTGTCTATTGATCTCAGCAAACATTGAGAAACAAATAACACACCTTCATTCTGTTGTTGAACAATCTTCCCTGTTGGATAAAACAGCCGTCTGAATCCCGTGTCTTCCCTGTTGGATAAAACAGCCGTCTGAATCCCGTGTGCTTATTAACCATTTCTTTGCACTCTGAATAATTTGTGGATCAATAAATATGTATTTCTGTGCTTTGCCAAAAGACCTCAGGACAAAGGCTGAAAGTGTAGGCGAGCAGAGCAGTGGTGTAAGTGTTTTTGACATCCTTAATGACGGACCTCAAGCAGGACAAACCTTTAGTGACGACAGGATCCTGAGACAAAGACAGAGAAACAGCCGCTATGAGTCTAATTTTTCTATGAGTTTATACTGTTTCCTGTAGATGAACTTACTGTGACTGGAGTTTCCAGTTCAAGCAGTGATGCAGTTATGTAGGCAGTCATGGTCACATTATCATTCACTCCACCCTGCAATGTATGAGAAACAGAAATAAAGACAAATATAAAATTTATTACCAGACCTGGTGTCTATTGATCTCAGCAAACATTGAGAAACAAATAACACACCTTCATTCTGTTGTTGAACAATATTTAAATTTGTGTGTGTGTATAATAAAATTTTATTTTGGATAATAAAAGTCGGTGATTACTTGCGATTAATCATTTGACAGTCTATACATAAATTGTTGAAACTAAATACCATCTATGTAAAGTAAAAATACACATTTTAACTTTGTAACTATGTAGGAAAAAAGTGAGAGTGAAAAGTTACAAATATTTACCATGTATTCTCATCACCGTATCCAAATGTGCTGTATGCACCACTAATATGTCTGTAGTTCATCTGTCTCTGGTATCCTGTTGAGTTCAAACATTCTGGGTTGATCAAGTGTTTCTGAAGTCAAATGTATTGTGACTTAATTTCTTAGTATTTCAGTATTCTCTTGACATGATTGATTTCTCTCACCGCTCTTAAGGAAGCCGGTGGCTCTCTCTCGGATGGCTGAGGTGAGCTGCTCTGTGTTTTCCAGATACTGCAGAATGTAAATATTGGGAGAAAGAACAGCCATGTTTTGTTCTCCACAGCCGTACGGCATCCGTAATAATCCGTGAAGATTGCTCAGTGCACGACCCAATATGTCTCCTACAAACCAAACACCAATGAAACACTACATTTTAGAAACCCAAACAAAAACTTTTAATTCCTGCTTCTACTGTATATGTCAATGTTACCAATGACTGAAACAGATGATCTGGCTGATCCCTCTATCACATCTTTAGGAAGAGTCAGATTCACTTCTTCTGAGAGAGTGTCGCCTATGAACCAGAGAGACAGAAACACACATCAGTGATCAGCAGAGAAACATTATATGATGCTAAATATTGTCTGCAGACAAACCCTTTGGACACAGTAACCAGCTGTAGGTCTCTGTCTTCTCAGTTCCTTCAGCCTGCAGAATAAAACAGTAACATCAACACATCATACTGACATAAGCAGCATTAGGATCATGGAGAAATTACGTCTGAGAGCCATTTGACGTGCGCTGACCTGTACAAGCAGACTTCGTGTGACTGTGTCAATGCGTCCTCTCTCTGGCACGCTCACAATCTCATTGTCACACACAGTCTGGGACGCCTCTGCCTCTCCACTGACTGTAATATTCAAGACTCCTACAACACAAGACATGTACTTGAATATACAACAGACACAAACACTGAGAAACAATGATTCAGGCTGGAAAACTCACCGAGAACAGAAGGAGTGAGGATCCATTTAAAGGTTTTTCTTCCATTAGCACACAGACAGGATGAATACTGATCATCAGAGGAGGCTTTGAGAGTGTAGTCTGAGGAAGGAGCTGGAGTCACTTTAACCTGTCAGTCAAACACACATGATTAGTGGCATATTTGATATGATTGGATAAGACTGAGTCTGAAGTCTCACCATGATGCACTTGGACAGATAGTTGAAGACAGTGGCCTTCAGCTCAAAGATCTCCCCACGGATGATGGAGTAAGGCAGAGAGAGCTCCAGGAAGAAGGGCTGGAAAACTGTCAGCTGAGCAGGAGGAGCCAGACCCAGACCTTTGGAGGACAGACAGAAGGCCTCCGTGTCCCAAGAGGTGATGGTGTCAGGAACTGTGACAGGAACCTGAGCTGATCCAGAGTCCCTGTTGTGCAGCACAGTATAGTAACATGCAGAGTAAACTTCCAGGGGCTGGACATTGAGATGATAAATGTGTACAAGTATCTGGGTGTTCACATAAATGGGTACTATGGCAAAATGGAATGATACTGTAGTTGCATTAGCAACTTTCTTTGCGGTCGTCTCCTGGAGTGGTGGAATCACAGAAAAGGACAAGAAAAGGCTTAACAGTCTGATAACTGAGCGCTACCAGAGATGATATCAGAATATCTTAGCACTGAGGCTGGGTTCTGACACTCTTATAGGACCAGTTTTACCCAGTTATTTATCCATATTCAAAAAAAATATTTATTTATTTATTTGTTTTTATTTAGAAGTACAGTACTTTTCAGTGAATGTCAGTATTCATGATGTTTATTTTGTATATTCACTCTAAAAAATATTGTTTGGACGCAACAAAAAACATTAACGCAACAGTTTGCATAATTTTTTGTTGAGTTAAAGCAACTTCCTCTGAAATTAAGTTCAACTAATAAACTATATTGTGCTATATATAATTAGAAAACTGTGTTAAAACTAACAATTATTAAGTTGTTCTAAGTTTTTTTTCACATTGTTTTAAATTTGATTCAATCATGGACACTGGTTACAAAAACTACTAAAATATTATTTTTTGATGAAACAAAACTTAATGCTGCCAAGAAACCAATCTTTTAGCATTTTCAACCAAATGCCTTCTGGTTGAAACAGCATGTATGACATGCCCAGTGAGTCTGTTCTCAACCTAAGCAAACGCTCTACTCTTCAGCACAATGGTAAACTCATAAAAACCATAACCAAAAACATAACAGAAACACTTTTAAATACAAATATAACCGAACACTGAACATTAATACATCTTCTCCTGTTCTGATCTTGAATAGAAATGCATAAAAAAATTGTAGTTTATTTCTACATTACCGCCCATTATTCAGCCACATGCAAAGCATGCTGGGAACCTGAAACGTGAACTTGAAAAAATTAAGTTATGGAGCTAATTACATTGAGTTAGTACAACTTAAATAATGTTTTAAACAAACTAACACAGATATTTAAGTTGAAGTTACACACAGTATTACGTTGATGTAATTATCAACATTAAGATATCAGGACAACTCATTAAATTTTTTTTAAAACTTAAAATGTTTAATTAAATCAATAAATTTGAATTTTTAACTTGCACTAATGCATTAAATTAAGTAGTGGCAACAGATCCACTGAATTATTTTTTAGAGTGTTCAGTCGTCATTACTGAACTGTTCTTTAGTGTTTTTTTAATATACAGTATATACATTAGTATGCTTAAGTTTTTTTTTTCTCTCTTCTTCTTCATTATTCTGTTTTGTGTTTTTTTTATCATCCATGATGCTGTAATGTCTAAATTTCCCTGTGGGTATAAAATAAAGTCTTATCTTATCCTATCTTACCTCGTAATGTGCCACTTACAAAGTCTGTTAAGTATCCTTGAATATATGGTCTTTATGGCATTTACATACCCCACTTCAGTGAGCTGCCAAATCCATGTTTCTGGGAAAAAGGTACGAACTGTCTCCATAGGTGCTTGAGCAGATCCTCGATTTTCAGAATACTTCCTCCCTGAAAATTCAAATAAATGACTAATGCACGTGTGCAAAAAACCAGTGCTCTCTCAGCAGGTATGAACTGATTCTTAGTAAATTCCCCCATCAGACCCTATTTATGCATTTACTCATCTACAACACTTTTTGTTTGTTTATGCATCTGAATCCATTTTAGACATCAGCTGCTAACACTAAGAAACTGCTATTTCAACAACAGCAGTACAAAGTGATATTACAGTGACATGATTTCAGGATCCCTTAAAAATGTTCTGCAATTTAGGCCTATATGTAACAACAAAACATTCATCATATTACAAATTTCAAGTAGACGTACCTACGTGAAAACCTCTGTGATAAGTTACACCATAGTATGTCAGACAAAGGGGTTGTCTCACATGCAAATTTGTTGCCATCTTCAATCCCACGTTCTGTCAAACAGCAATTATGTGTAATTGAATGGAAATTGAAAAACTAAGTCAATTAAAATCTATATTTCTTGGGTATGGTGTAATAATAAAATACTATTTTTATCTTTATATCCTACTTTCTCCTCTTTATAAGTAACGTCAACAATTTTCTGAGCAGTTTGTTACCTTCAAGCTGTCATAAACACGGTCTAGTGACACAGCACGACGAGGTCTAATTTCCAGGCACTCTGGTGTATCCATGGCATTATAAGGATAACCCGAAACTGACTGTACTGGCAGCAGGTTAAAGATCTATGATGAGATTAAAAAACATTTACCAATGATTAAATATACTATTCTAAAAACTTGTCATTGGAAATATTAATCTTTAGTAATGTATGCTTTTTAAAGTTCGATTTTTCATTTTAACCATGTAAGGTATACAATTAAACCTTGTCAGTATCCAGACGTTCTCCTGGTTTCAGGATCAGGACGCTCTTATCTACAGCACTGAGGCCGCACAGTGAACCAGGCTGAGCTGAGAGCTGGAGAGTGTTTTTCTCACCAGGAACTGCTTTAGCAGGAGAAAACTGCAGAGAAACCTGTGACGACAACAGTAGGATGTGCCATTTTAGTGTTCCTATGATGAAAATGGAGCCATTTTGTGGTGTTAAAATGAGGTTTAAAGACAGTAATATCTCAATTATCTCAGAACTTTCTGTATACCTCGTTTTTTAAACACTTCTCAGTCATGAAATCTGTGCTACCAGCAACAACATTTTCACTGGGCAGAACACAGTAGGTCAGAATCTGCACTGCAGGAGCCAGATCTGCACTAACAGACAGTTTGAACGACACTGTGCCACTTGCTGCTCCATCAGAAGACTTCACTTCAACCTTCTCATATCCATGATGAACGATCACTCCTCTGGACACGACCTGAAACAGACAGATGACACTCCGATGACAAACTGAAAATCTCAGAGGAATGCAGCACTGTAAAACTGTACATATAGCCAATGAACATGCAGCAATTGTACTCACTATATAGACAATGTCAGTTTTGAAGTCTTGAACAGTCTCTCCAACAAAATAATAGTTGATGGTCACTGTAAACTCAGCATCACACTTCAATGGTTGCGCAATATTCTCTATAATCAGTTCACTTAATGTTGGGGTGTATGGAGTGGCGGGTCGGAGAAGTCGAATTGTTTTTTTTTCTGTAGAGAAGTAAGGCCTTTTAAAGCTTTGAAAATGAAACTCTGGATATGCACTTGCCTGAATAACAAAGAATGTCCAGTTATTTTCAATTACCAAAGACAGCAATTGATCAAACACTGGGTGCACGAACATTATCATACCATTAGATTAATATCACTTTCAGAAAGACTAGATGTATTAAGAGAGAAGCTGGCCAGTCCATCACTGTCTGTAGTGAGATTTAAGAGCAGTTTTGAGGACCACCTTTTACCCTCCAAAAGATAAACGTCTTTGTTTTGAAGAGGTGCTCCATTTAAATGAGCAATTGTGATCTGTTCAACAGGAAGAAAGAAAAAATCAGACTATATTTCAATACAGCTCACTATTAATGTAAGAAAAATAAGACATACTTTTCCCTGTATAATTGCCCCATGCTCATACATTTTGGGTAGCTCAGTAAACATAGCTTTACCAATTTCATATGTCAGACTTATAGTTTCAGATTTCTCCATTGTGTTTTCTGAGAAAACAAACAAACAATTTAATGTAATTGTTTAATATTAATATTAACATAAATGTATTTTTTCGATATGCAAGTTCTGCTTGGATGAGAGTTCTGCTTGGATCTGTCACCTGTTCCTTCTTCTGTTACATTCACTTTTACAGTAAGATGTTCTTTTAAAAATCTCTCATTTGTAGAGTTAAAAAAGGCTAATGTGTCCAAAGTAAAGGAGGCACAGCCCATCGCACTCATCTGCAGATAGAGCACAAACACATCCATTAAAAACATCCAATACAAAGACTATGATGAAAATGTTTTCATAAATGTAACACAATATAAAATAATACAGTCACACACCTCAGTAGTTTCAACCAAACATGGTGAAATCAAGTCTGTTTGAGAAATGTGTCTCAAATCTTCCCGACAAACTTCCACTCTTGCTTTACCAGCCACTGGTTTACCAAATGTGTATCTATAAAGTGCATGCTTTGAGTAATTAAGGATATCATAATGAAAAAAAAGTTTTTTAATTGTATTTTAGAATTTTAACGCAATAAAACAGAAGAAACCTTCACTTACTTTCCACAAACCTCCATATTCATATCACTATCACCAAAAGTTATTTCTTTTGGAGCTTTCATGGTCATTTCAAACTTGGGTAAAACTGGAAATCAATTACAGGGAATCAATTAAAAAGGTCATGAATAAGATTTAATGATGCAAAAACGTTCTGTGATATTGTCACTTACCATACTTCTTCACCTCAAAATAATGTGTGATCGCCTGTTCACCAATATAAGCCTTCAGTTTATAAATGCCTTGACGGGCCTCTGGGTTCAACTCATGAGAAAGCTGCAATATCCACCTTGTTGAGGAAATATTTTTCCACTGACCAATCCTGTTATTCTGATTGTCCTGTTTGATCCCAAAGAACACACAGTGCCGATATAGGTTGGCTTTAATCATCTACATAGATCCTGACCATTATTAATAATCTGTAATCACTGAATATTTAATAACTGTAAGTTCGATCAAATTTTTGTTGTGCATGACATGAATGGCTGTAAAAGATGGGTACCATGTGCTTACCTCCAGCACGACTGTACTGTACTAAAAACATACAAACAAACAAAAAATTAATTAAAATTTTTTTAAAATCCATTGCAAATAATATATTTATTGCAGGGTGCATTATGGGTACAGTGCACAGAAAATAATTATTTTTAAAAAATATTGCTTTTGCTTGATACAAACCTTCTGATCAAAGGGTACAAAATTTCTATCCATGGTGACAACTCTGAAATTCACTGTGAAATGAGTGATATGTTATAACATAAGATTACAAACTTCTCACTAGTCATTTCTGAGATGCAGTGCAACATTAGAGGCTCTGAGAAATGTGGGAAGAAAATGTCATTTGAATCTAATTAAAAAATTAATGAATTCAAATTGAATTTGATTAAAGAAACACTGACTAAATTAAATCTACTTACTCCATAAATACCAGATATATTAGATAGAAAACAATGTCACTTCCAAAATAACGCGTATGTAGTACAAGTAAATATGTGAGCAGACCACACATTTTAAAGTAATTCTTCAGAAATGGCATTATAAATTTAATGTGTATAGTTAGATATTTATAGTGTTATTGTTACATATGTAATGTACATAGATGAATGTGTGAGTAACAGTTTAGATATAGAATAGTTGTTCATTTTAGGGGTAAATAAAAAAAACAGTTTGTGATATATTTGACAATTAAAACAATATTTTTTAAGATAGTTTTGGTTTATAAGCTTTATATACTTAGCACTATTGGATGCAAACAAAAGCAAGCAGCATGAAACAGCCCAGTGGTTTGGGGTGTGGCTACTGTGGGCTATATCTATTGTGCTAATGCCCACATGCTCTTTTCCTAATGACATCCCATTAAAACACCATCAACAGTGTGAAACAAACTAAACAACCTCACTATTCACTGAACTTCAAATCTCAAAAATTAACAACTCACCTGTCTGTCCTGGAATATAGATGGGTTTATCAGTCTGGATGAAAGTCAAATGGTTGTAACGTCTGAGCATGACTTTTCTCTCTTCAGTCATCTTGAAGTTCATCCCCTGAAGTTCCACCTTCATTGTCTGCACTGATTCTGCTTCTACCAGAGGTGTCTGTTGGGTGATATGTTATTTTAAATCTTGACTAAAGTGTTCAATGATGTGTGAATGCACATTTCCTGCTGGCAAACCTGAATGTTAAAGCAGCGGTGAAACTCTTCCTCAGCTTTCTCCTGCAGCAGTAAAGTGCTCTGGTCACCATGAACCAGATAAATGTTCATGACAAGGCTTTCATTGGGCTTGAGAAGACTTGCACACAGTTTAGCTTCAGATCCTGACTCGATCACTGCAGGAAACGTCACCATGAAAGACCTGTTGAGAGATATCATAGCATAAAGAGATTTGCTTGTCCACAGTTCTACCACTTTTGTATTCCAATACATATTCTAGAACATTCTGCACTTCAGTGTAAGCAGTTCCCATCTGTGCTAATATAGTATTTTTATTTTTAAATTAAATTGCATAGTATAGTTGAGAACATTTTCAACCTTTTAAGGATCCTATTCAAGTGCAAATTTCACACAAAAAAAAAGACTAGATATTACAAAGATATTACTAAACAGTTACCATTCAAAGTTACTTACGGCCCTGAGGCTTGTCCATGGACAGAAAGGAAGAGCAAAGAAACTAAAAGGAGCCCTTTCCAAATACACAGCGCATTGAAAGCCATGATGAAGGCTGATCGTGCAGAGCACACTATGAACAAAACTTTGACTGTGTCTTTATTTTAAAGGCCACTCATTCCAAACAAGCTATTGAGAAATTATTTGCATTCATCATCAAATTAATTATTGATTTCTGGAGTTACTAAACATGCCTTCCCAGTTAGTGCTTTGGGCCACTGTGCAAAGGTCTAAAGACATTGCTTAACTACTCCTTCTAGCATCATGCACAGTCTGAATTATTTCAATTCTGTAAGATAAAAAAAAAAGTTTTAGTACCAGATATCATCCAAGGATGATACATACAGTATATATTTGTTCATACTGTGAAATATAAACAATATAATATAAACAGAAACATTTGATAAAACATAAGACTGCATTCATATTTAGTTTTTAATATTGTTTCATCATCACACATGTTGCAATCAGTGAAAAACCATGGTCACTGACCTGCTGGCCCTGTTTACACAGTATACTCGCATATGAGTAAAAGAGGGGCTACTGGTCAGTTTGTATTAGAAATCAATCTGAGCAGCTTTTTTCAACCATTTTTAAAAATAAAACATCATCAATATCGTGTAACAAGTACAAGTGTGCATTTTAAGTACTTTTCCAGTAAAAAAAAATTCACACCTGAAGAACTTGCGCTCTCATGGAGGCTGCCATGTTAAGATCACATTCCTGCATTTTGACAGTTATTAAACAAACTTGGAACTATAGCAACCCTACTAAAATCGGAATTTTGTTAACCAAATAGCTATTGCCATTGCAATATCATGGCAAAGTGAGTCATTGTTAGGGTTGGGACATTTCTGTAATAAAAAAGTAGTAGTAGTAATCTCTTATTGGCCTGTTTAGCCAATAAAATAAACAAAATAAACAAAACCCCTGTAAATTAATACAAAAACACACATTATACAGATACGATTTGTCATTGCATTTGGTAGATTAGACTTTCAAGAAAACATTTGCAAATGGTTTGTAAAAGGTGTTTTTATGCATGTTTTGACCAACAGGCATGACCAGCTTGTTGTGAATCAAGTGCTTCGAAGCTACATCTGAACCCAAATTTAAATTTGTTATTATTTATTTACTCACCTTCAGGCCATCCAAGATGTACATGAGTTTGTTACTTCATTGGATCTGATTTGGAGAAATTTAGCATTACATCACTTGCTCACCAATGGATCTTCTGCAGTGAATGGGTGCCGTCAGATTGAGAGTTCAAACAATAATTCACAAGTAACTCCAGCCCTTTTGGTTAGGTTGAAGTAAGCCTCATCCATGTATATGAGGTTGTGAGGTGGTTCACTTGAATCCAACCACTGTGGCTCTCTCTGAAAATAATATTTTTTATGATTTAAGAAAAAATAAAGGGTGATATATTGTAGGCTGTTAGATGCTAGTATATAGTAATAATTTAAAAAACAGAAAGATTGTTTTTTTCTGAGTAATAGTTTCCTTGTTGTATTATGTAATTTTCTTCATCTGGAAATGCATTAAACCCCTCAGCACACACACAATGTATGCTATAAAAACCCAGCAAAAGCACATTCCCATTGATTTCTCTCATTTGAACCCGGCCCACAACATTAGATGTTTCTCTCAATTTCAAATAGTTAATAGAAGGATTATTCACACAAAACGCAAATACATTCAAGTAACAATGATCACAGGTAAGAGCTTTTGAATTGTTTTCTGTTATGAATCTTTTACAGTCTTCAAACTGTTGATCCTGTCAACCTGTCAACTATCTGTATAATAGCTCAAATTTGTGTATATATATATATATGTATATATATATATATATATATGACTTTAATGCTATACTGTTTATTTTTATTAGTTTGTTTTATTTGAGTACCATTTGTGACTTTAAAGACTAAATAATGGATATTATAATTTATATTTTAATTCTTATTCTTGACTCTTGGTGTGAGAGAAAGTCCTATAAATATAAACATCTGTTGAAAAAAAAACAGTTCCATATTTATGAAATTAAATTCTATTTTTGTTTTAGCTGGTTTATTTTTATTGCTTCACACAGAAAGGCACTTGAATCTAGAAATTATTGTTGTCATCCTCATGTTCTTGGGTAAGTATCAAACACAAATCTCATATAGGCCTTTAAGTTTAAAGTGATTTGATTAAAGTTACACTTTTTTAATCTTCAAGATGAAAGTTTTTAAATCACCCATGGTCTCTATACATATAATGTCTATCATTTAAAAACATTTTTTCTGAATCATTTTACACACTTTCAAGGAACTATAACACTATTTTACTATCAGGAGAGCACTGGTATTTACGTTAATGCACATTCAAATCAAAATACAATACATAAGAATGATTATTTTCTTCCACAGCTGTCTATTCCCAAAAGAAACCAGATTTTGGAGCACTCACAGCCTGTGTCACTAAAAACCAAAGCCTAACAGTTGATTGTTACTACCCACCTTGTGACAACACACCCTTTTACTGCAACCTTTATGATGGTGAGCCACTAATTGCTAGCTCAGGCAATGGTAAACAGCGATGTTTCATTCTATGCTACATCTGAAGTATGTCGACTTATTATCAAAGATCATGCCAAGATTTACCATAACCAGACCAAGACTTATGTATGCGCTCTGTCACGGAGAACAAGTGAAGAAGAGAAGACACTCATTGTGAAATACACTGGGAAAAGTTAGTGTCAGTTTCTTAAAACTTAATCTCGACCAATAAATAATGGTTAATATAGTTGGAATGTTTTTGTAAAACATGTAAAAACATGGGCATTTTGTGGCAAATGGCGTAGCTATATTCTGTCAAAATACTGTTTATCTAGTTTGTTGAGTTCAGAATTTTGCATTCTTTCTTTCTTTCTGTCTTTTTACATCAGTTCATTATCCTCCACCCTTTAACAGATTAATCATCTTTTTTTCAGAGCGACCAAAGGACTGCCCTGGAAGTGGACCATTACTACATGTCTCCAAATTGCTGTGGTTAATAGCATTTGTTTTCTTCCAAGAAACGTGTAAAGTTTGTAAAATCAAACATCCTTCTCTACTCAAAACCTACTCGTAGGTATAGTGGAATTGTGGAATGGAAAATAAATGACAAACTCAAATAACAGATTAAATAGTGTGAAGCAAATTAGACTTAAACTTATTAGGAACACAACCATTAAGGGTTCAATCTGTTTAGTAGCTATCCAACTTATTCTTCAATGCAGAAGTAAGCCTATGGGAGAGACTTCCGGTTCATTAGCCGCTATAGGGAAATAATGAGAAGAATAACAACATGCAGTAAGCGGTAAAACTGATGGTACAAACCATTTTGTTCATAATTAAGATAATACAGTGATCAGACACACCAATTTGCAATATAAATCAGCAAAACAAGCTGTTTTGTACAGCTAAAAATAGCTGGATGCAGCTGAGACCAGAAGCCAGACCCATTAAAGTTACAAATGGCTGCGCCCGCTCTTACAGGAAAAGTAAGGTAATAACAATTTACAACAAGCCTTTATTGGTGTTTCTTCAACTACATGCATTTGGTCCTGTGTCTAAAAGCACACTTTTAACACTCTTATAGTTTCATATACTAACAATGTTCAACAGTGTATGCATGCATCATGAGACAATTGTGTGTGTGTGTGTGTGTGTGTGTGTGTGTGTGTGTGTGTGTGTGTGTGTGAGAGTGTGTGTGTGTGTGTTGTTGTTGTTGTTGTTGTTTTTTTCCTGAAAGCCATAAACAAATAGGCCTAATGTATGTCACACTGTTACCACATCTCAAATTATGTATCATGTTTAGCATTTTGTCATGAAAATGACATTTTTGGATTTGGAACTATATTGTTAGCAGTTTTCCCCAAAATAAACACTATGTAAAGTAAAGAAACATGTGTGTTGTTGCTCTGGAGTCTCCTGCCAGCACTACCTTTTTCTAAAACTGCAACCTATGGACTCTCCAGAAGTACAAGGGGTCAGGTTCTCTGAGACTTATGTTAGGAAAATAATCCTAAAAAATGACCCTCACTTAGTAAGAATCACATGCTGAAGTGTAGTAAAATACATGAAAATATATAAAGCCTATACATTTTATAGGCTTTATATACAGATGAGAGTGATTCTTGAATGACCAGCAACACATCGTCTTGTACCACTGTTTGAAGAATCTATAAGAATCTGGCAGTAAATTTTGGGAGTTCATTCTTAGTCCATCTTAGCAAGACAGACTTTTCAGGACAGGAGATCGACTAAAAATTAACTCACAAAACTTACTGCCAGATTCTTGAAGATCAATTCTTCAAACAGTGCTACAAGAGGATGTGGTGCTAGTCCTTCAAGAGTCACTCTCAAATATAGCATATAAAAATCAGTCTTCATGAATTTCACAACACTTCAACATGTTATTCTTAACTAAGTGAGGATCATTTTTTAGAATTTTTGACCCAAGCAATGTCTCTGAGAACCTAACACATTATAGTTTTGGAGACTCCAGGTAGGTTGCAGTTCTGGAAAATGGTGGTGTTGGAGACTAAATGGTTCCTGATGGTTTCACACCTGCAGTTAACATGTGCCTTTTCTTCTCTACCAGATTTTTCCTGACCCTGCTGACTCAAAGAGCATTTCCCTGTCCAATGGTCATGCCTTAAATTAGCAAATTCTAGTATTGTATTAGTATTGCATCCTTCTCGTGGGCATTTAATCATTTTTGACTTTTCAATCTGAGGTCAATCTCTTTTTTGGCTAATTTTTATCTGTAAAAGAAAACCTGCTTAATAATTATGCACACCTGAAAATAAGGAGTTTCACTTTCAGGCTTCATGGACAATTATATATCACTTATAAATGATTAAATACAAAATGAATAGTAGTTATTAAGACTGGCGTGGTTTGAAATTGGTAAAATGTGCTTGCATAATTATGAACACACTGTAAACTATAAATAATCGTTGTTTGATAAACAGTCAAAAGAACATCATAAACTGTTTTCATGTGATTTCCATATAACAACACGAAATGAGTGTTGTCTGCGCTGGCATAGCTCAGCGGTTACTTTACTTGGATTTTTCTGAAGACGAGGAGGGCTCGAACCCCCAGCGCCGTCTAGCGTTTTCTGAAGACATAGGCTACATTTGACAATGAAGACGACACTCAGATTTGGACTCAAACAAACGTACTCCCTACATAACATTACGTTAGTCATCTCTCCCGCCATTGGATCGAACACAGGACTGCTATCTGGAACGAAACGGCTTTATAAAAAGTCATGCTTGTTTTATAAGACGACACATTATACGCTTAAAGTTGCTTAATTCAAACCTTCAAAAGTTTAAACATTCCACTTTCTAAAACTTAACAAAAGGCGGCGAATGAATTAAAGTTACAGAAAATGATGCATAAACTTCACGTTCCAACTTCCGTAAAACCCTGATGATACTACTACGGCCAAGGCAAGTTTCAATTAGTGATGGGAAGCCCGGCTCTTTTCAAAGATTCGGCTCTTTTAGCTCGGCTCCCTTAGAAGAGCCGGCTCTTACGGCTCCCAAATGGCTCTTCATTTAGTCCCTTCTATTTTATCCCAATTTAGCAATTGTGAATGGTTTGTGTGTTGGTAAGCAATTTTTTATCCAGTGTTTTTATAATAGCCTCATTTTTTTGTTACAAAAAAAATACAATTACTATTATTTAACATTTTAATAAAACGTTAATTGAACAATTGAACACAGAACCACAGCAAACAAATCAAATAAATAAAGGCAAAAGTCTTAACATTAAAGGGGTCATATGTGATTTCAATTTGTCCTTTCTCTTTGGAGTGTTACAAGCTCTTGGTGCATAAAGAAGATCTGTAAATTTGCAAAGACTAAAGTCTCAAATCCAAAGAGATATTCTTTGTAAAAGTTAAGAGTCAACCACGCCTACCTAAAACGGCTCGTTCTAACACGCCCCCACATGTCTGCGTCACGATGTGGGAAGATCTGCATAACACCGCCCAAATGTTCACGCAAAGAAAGAAGGCATAACTTTTATTCTGGCTGTAGTATTGTTGTTTCCACCGCCATGTCGTGAAGGCGCTGTGTTTTGTTGTGAAAGCAAAACTACTTTGTTTGGCCTTCCAAAAGAGGACGATATCCGCTTCGTCATGCCTAGAGCTGATCCGTGCTGGTTGCTGAGGAAATACATCAACTTCACGCTGTCGATTGCCGGATCGGCTTTCACCGTGGATGAAGCAGAGTCCAGCCTGTGGCCGTGTGGTTGCCGCAAGCCCGCCAGCTGCTCCTTCATCGAATCCGCCCGCCTCTGCTCACTCAAGCCTGCCTCCGCTCACTCAAGGCCGCGGTGTGTGACGCTGTTTTGTTGTGAAAGCGAAACTACTTTGTTTGATCTTCCAAAAGAGGACACGACTAGAAATCAGTGGTTAAGTTGTATTTACAACACTGTTCCAGAACAGTTCAACCCAAATATTCAGATGTGTGCAGCGCATTTTATGGAGGACTGTTTCCTGATCCTGGAAGAGTAGACTACAATGCGGCTGTTCTGACTCACAGAATGTAAGTTTTTATATTTAAAGAATTTGCCACTGACGATTCAAACGCGAGTTTTTTGGGCAGTGTAGAGTAGCGCTTGTTGTTTGTCATTTCTCCGATCACAAATGCAGACATGGTTTTATGTTTACGGTTACTACCCACCTACCCACGGTTTTCATGTTTTTGTCTCGTCGCTCTGGCCGGACACGGCATCACAGTATAGTAAGGGGTGTACAGGGGCGGATTTAGTGAATTGGGGGCCCTATACATTTGCACACATTTTCCTAGATCAACCTTGAAGTTCCATTTTGTTGTTTTCAGCGTAAGCCTGTGCAAAGGCTGTCTAATTACCTACCTTAACCAACGCGCTTGCTTTTAAATCCGGACCCCCCGCCTCTCTGTGTTGCTCTGTGTACCTGGCCTTTACCACTACACTCGCTATTTTCGGAGCGTGTGTCCCCCTTCCTTCTTTCACATTCTAGTCTATCCTCCCATGTGATTAGCCGCATGTGAATTTTTGTTTTTGTAATGAAAAAATGCATTAAAATAATGCTTTTATGAAAACACTGATTAAAAAAATTGCTTACCAACACACAAACCATTCCCAATTGCTAAATTGGGTTAAAATAGAAGGCTCCGGCTGAAGATTCGGCTCTCCCCGACGGGAGTCGGCTCTTCTACAAGAATCGGCTCTTAGAGCCGGCTCGTTCGCGAACGACACATCACTAGTGCCAATCCACAGTGATGTCCTATTGGAGTCGACTCTGTGCGCATGCGCAGAAAACCCGCTCCGGTTGCTCCTGTTGTAAACAAGGCGGCTCAACAACAGTAAACGGTGAGATAAATGAATTCACATATTTCTTTTGCTTATTTAAACACCAACTTTATGACGGCTATATGTAGATGCAAGTTAGATTCGTGTACGCGGCGCATTAATTTTTTTTTCTTTTTTTGTCTAAGCTTGCAAGATAGCACTGGTAAGTTAGCTAGCTAGCTATCCTTTCAACGTAATCAAATATAATCTCCATTTGTATTCATTATAAATCATTTTGTATGCACAATTTAGTTATTCTTGTGCATCTAATATAATATTTATTTATTTTAAAATATTTACCGTGTAATACACATCCATGTAAGGAGTGACTCCTGTTGGCCAGTTCTGTTAATAACGTTTATTATGTGTATTTTATGAAGTACCCACACACACATTTTCACAAGTATTTTCATGCTAACGTTTATATTGTTGGTTTCCTCTGTTGGATCCTGTACAGGTTTGATCAGGCTACTGGGAGTGAAGGCACATTTTACCTGTTACATACTGACAGTGGATATGAAAGGGTTTGTAGCAAATAACTAAATGTTTGAACTATACAATTTGTAATACCACCATTTTAACTACATATTCAACAATGTAAAATGTTGTGTTTTTAGACAACAGAAAAGTTCTGAACCTGATGTCAATGTTCCAGACATTGAAGGAGGTATTATAAAATTAAGCATGATGCAGTAATGCAAGTTTATTTTTAAATAAGTTTTGAGAATTGATGTGTGTGTTTTTTTTTCTCTCTCTCTCTCTCTCTCTCAGGGGCAGTTGCTACTGCAGAGGACCCATCAGCAATCACAACTATTCAGTCTGCTTCTACGTTCTCCTCGGAGCAGCCGATTAAATACCTCTTCAAGACCGAGGGAGCTGGGGGGCAGGTAGGGGAGCTGTACCCTCCCTCAGGGCAGGTAGGAGGAAGGGTTACATTCAAACCTGAGTGAGAACTTAGGCCCAGTTTACACCTGGTGATGACAATGGAGAACAATTTCACAATATTATTTAGTGCTGTCCATTCCAGACAGATGTTAATACCAGGTTTAAACCAACCTAAATTGTTCCCATAGAGTGTTCTTTCTGATGACGACTCAAGAAAAATTTTGCAGTGATCTCTTTTTTTCACTTTAGGTAGCTTCTACAGACAAGTGTAAGATTGTATTGCATAACATATCTTCTCCTCAGGTTACGTATCGCGTAATCCAAGTCGCAGATGGACAGCTGGAAGCTCAAACTGACAGTGCAACAGCTGTTAGTGTAGTGACTGGGTTTCCTGCTACAACACAGCCTCTTACGCAGGTGCAAAATTGCTTCAACTGACATAGATGAATAGAATTTAACCTAATTACATTTAATTTCAATATTATTTGAATATGTTTTTCAGGCTGTTTTTTCTCAGTCAGAAGGCTTGGAGGGCGATGGCACAGAAACCCATTACACATACTATCCTGCTACTATCTCAGACGCAGCGGCTGGCACCATGGTGACTGGTGTTCAGGCCTCAGATGCTCTGCTTAGTCAAAGTGCTCCTGCAGGTGCATCATCAAACATTTTTTAGCATAAATGATGCATTTCAATTGATATTATGTACATGAATACACAACGGTACATCACTTCTGTTGCAAAACAGCCTGGGTTTTTATGTTCATTTATTTTTTTGCTCTTGTTTTAGGTCAGTTGTATGTTATGATGTCCCCGCAGGAGGTCCTTACTGGAGCCAACCAGAGGTCTATTGCACCTCGTACACAACCTTACAATGCGTAATGTTGCTTCTTCCAGACTCGTTTAATACATTTCTCTATTTAGTTACTGCTGTTTTGCTTTCTTTATTTGCATTCTTTTTTTAGTGACCACAAACAGTAATAAAAATTAATTAAAAATAATGGACTGATGTCGGTATAATTATGCTGTGTTATTATTTTATATTAAACTGTAAAAACTGCCAGTCAAAAGTATGGAATAATTTATATTTTTTGTATGTTTTGGAAAATTCTCTTGTGCTCAACAAGGCTGCATTTATTTGATTAAACTGCTTCCTAGTATAATATATTTTTAAATGTAATTTATTCCTGTGATGGCAAAGCTGACTTTTCAGCATCATTACTCCAGTTTTCAGTGTCACATGATCCTTCAGAAATCATTCTAAGATGCTAAATCTGCTGCTCTAGAAACATTTCTTCTTATTATCAATGATGAAAATAGTTGTGCTGCTTAATATTTTTTTGGAAACTGTGATAACACAACTATTCAAAGCTTTGAGGTAAGATAGATAAAAGAAAATGATATAAAAAAAAGAAAAAAAGTATATATATATATATTTTTTTTCAGTTAAGGATGCATCAAATTGATCAAAAGTGACAGTAAACACATTTATAACATTACAAAAGATTTCTGTTTCAGATAAATGCTTTGAATTTTCTATTCATCAAAGAATCTTGAAACAAAATCTATCCTGATTTTCACAAAAATATTAAGCAGCAAAAACTATTTTCAACACTGATAATAATAAGGATCATTATTAATAATTGAATACCAATCATAATTGATAATTGAGCACCAAATCAGCATATTAGAATGATTTCTGAAGGATCATGTGACACTGAGGACTGGAGTACTGGTTACTGAAAGTTATTTTAAAAATGTAATAATATTATAAAATACATTTTTTTTCTGTAATTTTAATCAAATAAATGCAGCTTTGTGAGCATAATAGGCTTCTTTCAAACCAGAATAATAAAAAAAATCAATTAAAATGTTTGACCTATAGTGTACAGTGTATTTAAATGAGCTTTTGACTGAATATCTGAATTAATGGATTAGTGTAGGAACAAAATGAACCCAAGGAACAAAAACATTTGTTGTAACATACTTTATAAATATTTGCAGTAAGACCGAGGGGCCAAGGAATTCAAGAGACGAGAAAAGGCGAGCTCAGCACAATGAAGGTAACTGAAAGATAATTGGAAATTACTTATGGTTAGTTGTGTAAGTTATTTGCAAGTGATTATTTCCAAACCACTTTACAGTTGAGCGAAAACGTAGAGACAAAATTAACAACTGGATTGTTCAGCTCTCCAAAACAATTCCAGACTGCACCATGGATTCCACTAAAACTGGACAGGTATTTGTTAGTATTGTGACTATAGTTGTAGCAACAGGAAGTACTGGGTTATTTCTAATTTTGCTGTTGTGTGTGTGTTACAGAGTAAGGGTGGGATCCTATCAAAGGCCTGTGATTACATTCAAGAGCTGCGACAAAGTAACAGCCGGTTAGGAGATGAACTGAACAGCCTTGACAGGTTGAAGATGGATAACCAGCTGTTACGGCAAGAGGTATTTTACTGGTTGCACCAATAAGGGATAACTTTAAAGGGGTCCTATTATGCTTTTTCAACTTTAGTCTGTAATGTTGCTGTTTGAGCATAAAAAAAGATCTGCAAAGTTACAAAGCTCAAAGTCCACTTCAAAAGGAGATATTTTATTTAACAGAAAGCACTTTTCAAAAACTACAACGAATGACTCGTTTGGACTACAACACATATTTTCCGGGATTTGGGATATCACAAATATCGACGAATGGGACGAGACCTGGTTGAGCTGCACTAGAGAAGACAACGAGTGTTATCACTATGTTGGAGACACGCTAGCTTTCCCAAGGCAGACAAACTTAGAGTGGTTACAATCATCTGGGTTTAAATCGTGCTCAAATTGATTTGATATTGACGCAATATTTACACTGAAGCTCGCAGGCGGCTGTGGTAAGGGGCATGACATTTCCCCACCAGGTGCCGAGGGCTGCCAATCACAGCACACACTGGCCCAGCTAACCAATCACAGCACATTTCGTATTTCCTTCATTTGATACAGGAACTATTCGAGCCGTTCATGCCAGATTGGGGAGAGAGGTGTTGTAATAATGTAAAATATGTGAAAAATAATGTGTCTTTCGAACAACCTAGTATGAGAGCCTGTGTACACCCCCAAAACAAAATCAAGACATTGTAAAAGAGCATAATAGGACCCCTTTAATTATCTAAATTAAATTAATATGATAATTTAGGTCTATATAATAATTCACTTTCACTTGAATCATCATTTTGATCCTGGTTTTAATTTGACAGAAAAACGTAATTAATTTAAGCTCATTTAAATCTCCAAATGAGTCCTAGGTAGAGGTTTTATTCTCATTGATTGTTGTGTTGTTTTGTCATGTTGTTTTTTTTTTAAAGGTGGAAGATTGGAAATCTAAGAATCAGATTTTGAGGAGCCAGCTCCGGCAGCATGGCATAGTTGCAGCAGCAAGTGCAGATCCCCAGTAAAGAGTTTAAAGGATGTTGGAGTTTTGGAAATTTAGATCGAAAAACATTCAGTGCAGAAGATTTGATTTTCTGATGTTTTTCTGAACCTTGAACAATGCAGGACTTACAAAATGCAGTATTCAACAAACTGGTGATGATTCTCCATTGGGATCTTGCCTTATGTACATATTTTCTTTTTCTTTTTTGTGTCCCCTGTACTTTCATGTAATTTAGCATTCATTTTTTATGTACCAGGACAGGTCAGATAAATTTGTTTATTTTGTACTGTTACTTGTAAACTTTGTGGAAATTATTCATGTTAAATCTTTGTGTTATTAATGCATTTTCATATTTCATACTTTTGAAGTTCAGGTTTTTCAGCTTAATTTGTCCAAATAATGAGCATGTCAAATAACTGCCTGTTAATTGACAATTCACAACATGGTCATAGTAGATTTCACTATGCAGAGTACTGAAATAAATAACATATTTTCCCACTACGCTATTCTCTAGATTCTGATCTGAATCTGTTGAACATCTCAGCATCCACAAGTGTGTTGTTATGTTGTAATAGGATTTCCAGTTGCCAAATGTTAAATATTTAACAGAAATATACAAACAATCTTCCATTCCTGGAGATATTATTTTCTATTTTTGTTTAATATAAATATCAGGCAACTGAAAACACTGAAGACTGAAATATCAAGGCTCATGCAGCACTGCAGGACAGCCTGCAGGGACCTGCCTTTTAGACCTTCCTCTATTAGCATGAACATTACGGACATTTGAATATTTATTCCTTAAAAACTAACGTGTCTATTTTTACTAATTGGTAGTATCTATTCTAGGCATCCTTGTTCCTATTAAGCAGACACGATGATTTAGATACTAGTGTGCGTTTCACTTGTTACATATAAAGTAGCCATTCTGACCAGTCAGTATTACTACTCATTAAAAGCAATCAAAACTAGTGAAATTTTAACTAGTACTAGTGACATTTGAGATTAATTCTTGTGTCTATTAAATGACTATCTAGTCACTACTGGAATACTTGCTAGTGATTAAGATAAAAAAATAAAAATTCTAGTATAGAAACATACGGGTTCGTTTAAATCAGGGCTGTCCAAACTCGGTCCTGGAGGGCCGGTGTCCTGCAGACTTTAGCTCCAACCCTAATTAAACACACCTGAACCAGCTAATCAATCTCTTACTAGGCATAGAAACTTCCAGTCAGGTGTGTTGAGGCAAGTTGAAGCTAAACTCTGCAGGACACCGGCCCTACAGGACCGAGTTTGGACAGCCTTGGTTTAAATAGTTGAATGTTAAAACGGCTTGCCATATTACAAAGAAACCTGTCTCTTTAAGGATTTGCAGGGTTTCCGGTGACGCGAGTCAGTTCAAGGGTTTTACTGTGTTATTAGTTGCACTATGGACTTTCCGCAGACCCTGTGATGAAATGTTTACGCGTTGCCAAACTTGACATTTCAAATAAATAATAAGCCAAAACAATGATTTGCATACTCTTAGTTGCAGGGCACGGCACGATTTTAGAGACACAGATCAAGGTAAATCAACTAATATAAACGTTTTCATGTGAGCTACAAAAAAACTGTTATGATTTTTTAACTTTGTGTGATTTTGCAACCAGCGATCATGTAGCATTAATGCCACATTATAAATTTATATTCAAAACAAGAAAGAAAAGAGAAGGAGAAAGTGTGCTATGGATAAGAATATGTTTGCAATGAAATGCTGAGCTTCACTAAACTTGTCTCTGTATCGCAAGAGTGATGTTACAGGTCTGCATGCTCATCTGACCGGTGTGCCCAAAGCTCTGTTACCTGGAGTGGGGGGAAAGAAAATATTGGATTTCTGGTGGGAAACTGTCAACACGTGAGTCATTATATTTGTTGTTCTGCACTTTTAGCATAATTGTGGGAGGTGTTTTCCATGCAACACAGTATTTACCCTCTCACTTAGGCGCCAGCTCTTCAGTGAAGTCTATCTGGTTACAAATGCTGATAAGTAAGTCATATTTGGCTGTCATTTGTAATTTATGCCAACCAGTTTGTGTGTGTGTGTGTATAAATAAGGGCAGGAGGCATAGTTTCTTTTGAATGTTTAAGATACACAATAGCACCCATTAAACTTACTTAAGATTGTATATTGGTTCAAAACTGCATTCAATGCAGATACAAGCACTATGAACGTTGGGCAACAGCAAATGACTTTCCAGTGGAGAATGTTGTGAATGATGGCAGCACAACTTTGGATGACAGACTTGGGGCTGTCGCAGATCTCGAGTTGGCCATCCAAAGCCGACAACTACAAGATGATATCATGGTGGTATGGGCTTTTTTCAGAACCTATTCCATTGGACCAAAAAAAAAAAAAAATGCTGAAAATGTACTCACCCTCAGGCCATCCCAGATGTAGATGATTTTGTTTCTTCATCGGAACTGACTTGGAGAAACTTAACATTTAATCTCTTGCTCACAAATGGGTCCCCGTACAGTGAATGGGTGCTGTAAGAACGAGAGTCCAGATAGCTGATAAAATATCATCCACAAGTAATCCACACAACTCCAGTCTTATCAATTAATGGCTTATAAAGTGAAAAGATGTTTTTTACAAATGCATCATGGTTGTATTTTAGTTACTTCTGGCTAAAATACAAGGGTGTGGCAAGTGATGTAATGCTAAATTTCTCCAAGTCTGTTCCGATGAAGAAACAAACTTAACTACATCTTGGCCTGAATGTGAGTACATTTTCAGCTAATTGTAATTTTGTTTTGTTTTTTGTGGTGATTTAGTTTTTTGTGTATTATTCTTTTAAATCTTAAATTGTTTTATGTTGTGAAATTACATTTTGCAGATTGCAGGAGACATGCTTTGTGCTGATCAGAACTTTGATATTGCACAAGTCATTCGCTTTTTCAGATCTAAGGTAAGAGAGACTCAACCTATTGATTGTGTTGTTACAAGTTTATTCTTGTGGGTGAGATGTCATACATAGTGACCCAACCAGGTCCATACTGATTTGTACTTTCCCACTTGAGCCATACCCTGTAATTACCACATTTACTGTACTGCACAGACGCAACTGTATTTACTCTCACTCATCACTATTCCATCCACTCATTTACCTTGTTGAAATAATTGGTCTGATTCCTACTCAACTGTAATTCTCATTACCTATATTTGATACTTCAGCCTGGAGAACTTGCTATATATTATGAGCTGGAGTCGGGAGAGAAGAGCTACACCAGAGGAATTGTTGAAGTGTGTCCGAACACCCATCGGTGAGACATGACACATTGTTGTAGTTTTTAATGGAAGAAATACCCTCCGATATGATATTATAACATTAGCTAAGCTTAGCAGATTATTTATCTTTTTTTTTTCATTTAGCCATTTTCACATGCTCTGAATAGCAGGGTTTATTGTTCATTAATTTTGTCATAAAATGGAAATATGTTTTTGACATGATCATAAATCACACATAGGCAGATATATACAGGACATCATCCAAATGCAAAGTGACAACTGTTATTAAAAAAACTAAAATATACATTAGAAATGTTTATATGTGGACAGATGGAAGAAGTACCCTCTGATATTATAAAATTAGCCAAGCTTATTAGATTCTTCCTTTCTTTTACTTTTTTTTTTAAAAATCATTTAGGCAGGTTGGCAGGTTCATGTACTCTAAATAACAGGGCTTAGTCTATTCAGTTTGTCATGGAAGGGAAATATATTTTTGGCATTATAAATTGTAGACAGATGAATACAGAAAATAGACATAAGACATAACCATTGAATATAAACATACCTAAAATAGTGACAAGTATAGAAGAAAGCATAAGCATTCACATAGACATTGTTGTAATTTAAAAATCAAAGTGACAATTGAATAGAATTTTTAAGACGGGTGTGTCCTGTACTGGTCTTGGAGGGCCAAGATTCTGCAGAGTTTAGCTCCAGCTTACCTAATTGGAAGATTCTAGTAATTCTAAAGACCTTGGTTACTTTGGTTGAGGTGTGTTTAATTGGTTTTGGAGCTAAACTCTTTAGGACAGTGGCCCTTCAGGAGAAGGATTGGACACCCTGCTTTAAGCATTCACTACAAGCCTCTAAACCTGTTGTCATCAGGGTCATGCGATTCCTTGAGAAGCCTCAAGAGGGCATCACTGCTTCTCGTCTGGCCAGTGTGGTTTTCTACTGCCTGCGCAAAGAGTCCTTACCGTACAGCTCTGAATTCCTCATTCAACACCCAAATGTTAATGATAGAACTTTTGGCAAGTTTTGGGTCAGTGTTTAAGTTATCTTTGAATTTAAAAATGTAAAGCATCAAGCCTTTGTTTTGTGTGAATTTAGATGTTTACTGGTTGTAGGAATGGCTTATAAATGAGGAGAAAGTTCCTGTTTACGGGATGAAGTTACCAACTGGATTTCAACTAATTGGACAAGTGGTGGGTACAAATGCAGCATTATTTTGGGTTAATTTTATATATTTATATGACTTTAAATGATAGATTTGTGACATAAGCTTGGGAGTCTGTAAGCTTTTTTAATGTTTTTAAAAGAAGTCTCTAATGCTCACCAAAGCTGCATTTTTTTTATCAAGTCTTCATTTGACTCCAGTCTTCTGTGTCACATAATCAACATAATATGCTGATTTGGTGCTCAGAAACATTTATTATCATCAACATTGAATGCAGATGTGCTGCTTAATATTTTTGTAGAAAATGCGATGCATTTTTTTTGTTTTTGTTTTCAGGAATCTTTGATGAATAGAACGTTCTAAAGGACAGCATTTATTTGAAATACAAAACTTTTGTAATATTATGTAAATAAGACTTTGGATGAATTTAATGCATCCTTGAATTAAATTAAAAAAAAAGTTTGAACAATAGTGTATACCACATTATTCTATACATAAATTTTGTATTAATATTAATACATTTTAACATCTGTTATTACAGGGTCTGTCTGATTACACAAAATGGCTCGCATACTATTCTTCAAAGCAGCAGTTGTCCCCGTCTAAACCCATCACATGCCGCTCATATGCCAGGTCAGGCAGAACACATTAGCTAGTATCCACAAACACCTACTTTTCATCACTATACATAGGTCTGTGTGTTGACTCACAGGGTTGGACTCATGGGGAACCCCTCTGATGGTTTCAATGGGAAAACCATTGCTATGAGCATCGCTAACTTCTGGGCTGAGGTCACGCTCATCGAGAGCCAGACTCTGGTAAATAAGAACAGATTGAGATAAGAAATCAAAGACACGAGGAAAGCACTGTTCTTCACTTATCTCGTTAATTTTATCAAGGTCCTTCTACCTCATCCTCTGAATGATCCAACAGAATTCGGAAGCTTGCAGGATCTTTTTCGGATCAGCCGGAAAGAAGGGTTTGTCCAATCATTTGTCAAAATTTGTATTGCTTTGCTTTGGAGATGGTTTGCATAAGGTTTGTGGTACAACAAAAATGATTGTAATTAATACTATTTATTTAATTGTCTTCCAGGTATTTGGGAGGTCTGAGACTTCTACAAGCCACCTGTAAAAAGTTTTACCAGTTCTGCTCTGAACAAGGGTGAGATGCTGCAATACAATTGTAAACATAAGTTGGCATGAAATGAAAATTCATCTTTTTCTGTTAAGACACTTACTTGTGTGTATTTTATGCTAACAGCATTGCTCTGTCCAAGCAGAATTTTACACTCAAGTATGACACAAACATTCCTCGGCAAGTGGTGAGACTTATTCATATTATTTGCAGTTGGTTATTTAGAGTTGAAGTTCTGAGAGTTTCTTTTGATGAAATAACTTTGTACTACGTTTCTTTTGACTTCTAGGGTTTAGCTGGCAGTAGGTGAGTTGAACATTA
Organism: Sinocyclocheilus grahami; assembly: GCF_001515645.1. Classification (NCBI taxonomy): domain Eukaryota; kingdom Metazoa; phylum Chordata; class Actinopteri; order Cypriniformes; family Cyprinidae; genus Sinocyclocheilus; species Sinocyclocheilus grahami. Next base: position 990,964 of record NW_015505258.1, on the reverse strand, counting down.
ACAGTCAGATTCTCCCAAGCTCATTCATGCCCTTTTTGATTTACAGTCTAACATAATGTATGATATTATTCAAGTTTCAGTACACTTGGTATTTGATCTTGTAAGTGTATTTTTGGTTTGAAACACTGTTATTCGGATTAAATGTTAATATTGTAACACCACCTTTTGGGTGTTTTCTGTGTAGTGCGATTGTGTCTGCCACCTTGAAGTGCCTGATGAAGTTCTACAACATCACAGACAACGTATGTTCAGCATTTGCCAATCAGGGGTTTGATTTGGAACTTTTTTTATGTTGATATAAACTATTAGCTAAATTTTATCCTGGGATAGGATCTTCCTAAACCAATCAGAGCCAACTTCATCCTCAATGTAGAGACTGATGAGCTGTTCATCACAGCTGGTCTACAGGATAGAGTTGTGCAGGTATGTACATTCATATTAATTTGACTCATCAATTTGACATGCACTGTGTGGAACATGATTGTCTCTATTAACTTTCTAATAGGTCTATGAAGGCTTGGTTTACATGGACTTCAACAAACAGCTGATAAATGAGAGGGGTTATGGTACTGATTTTGAACCTAAATATTATTCTGGGCAATATAAATAAAATTGTTCATTATTGAATATAAACCTGGGATGTTCATCATTCAAAAGTGTGGGTTTGGTAGACTTTTGTATGTATTGGAATGAAGTGTCTTCTGCTCACCAGGGATGCATTTATCTGAAAGAAAGAAAGAAAGAAAGCTTTCTATTTGAAAATATTTTAAAATGTAATTTATTTCTGCCATTATTCCAGTCTTCAGTGTCACATGATCCTTCAGAAATCATTCTAATATGCCGATCTGCTGCTCAAAAAAACATTACTTATTATTTTCAAAGTTGAAAATGTTACTGTATTTGTACAGCAATAGAAACTTGAATTTTGAGAGGCTTTACTATATGTCAAAATATTAATTTCTATAGGAGAGTACATTCCCTTGGACATGAGCAATCTTCCCTTGTTCTGGCTAGCCTATTTGGGCGATCCAAGTGATTCTGGACGGATTCACAGTCATGTTAGACAGTGCTGGTTGAACGGCAAGTTCTACTTCATGTCCTGGTTTATGTGCTATTTGTAAAGAAATGAAGCCTTTTACAAGTCGTCTCCTTTCTGAACAGGTGATTCTGCGGTTGTTGAAGCTATGAAATCATTTGCTGAACTCACAGATCAAGCCAGGTAGGTTTATCTTTGAGCATTTGCCCTTCGGCAATTGTTGTTACACTTTTCATGCTGTAATAGCTCTTGTAGCTTTAGGCCAGTGATGGGCAAACTTGACCCTTCCAGGCCACTTTCCTGCAGAGATTTGATCCAACCCTGACATGACTCACCTGCCTGTAGCCTTCTAGTAGTCTTGAAGACAATGATTAGCTGGTTCAGGTGTGTTTGATTAGGGTTGGAGCTAACCTCTGAAGGAAAGTGGCCTGGAAGGGCCAAGTTTGCCCACCCCTGCTTTAGGCCGATGATGCAACTTTTTTTTTAGCAATGTTGTTTGGGCACTTTACCAGTGAAAATGGGCAACAAATTTCTACCTGGATACTTTAGATTGGTTGTGGGCCCTGTGTCTCACCTGGTTGCCCTTTGACGGTAGCATTGCTCAAAAAGTTGCCCCGTGTATCATCAGCCTTACTGTTCATTCAGGATAACAAGTGGTCAATGAAAACGATGCTTTTCTTACTGTATGCAGGGCTGCCTTTCAGTGTAAAGACTGGCCCAGACTTGCACAGCTCATGGATGAAAACTTTGAGCTACGGCGGTATGATGCTATAGTCCATCCATCAAACTCCCAAACAAAGCTGAACAGAAGTTTGACTGCATTTTTAAAAAAATACAATTTAATTTATAAATAGCCAAAAATGCCACTGTTGAGGTTGCAATTTGTCCATCAGGTCGGTGTATACTGACGACTGTTTGGGCTCTGGAAATCTCAAAATGGTACAGCTTGCGAGAGCGGTAAATAAATGCGTCAATGCATCCATCATTTCTTAAAGTTCTCATAACTGATACCTTGAGTTATTCCATGAATTTCTTTACTAATGGCATTCGAGGTAATATGACTTCCAGAAAACAAGTAGAACATCTGAATGATTCTTTGTTGTCTGTGTAGTTTGGATCTGCAGTCAAATTGCCTGGCAGTGGTGGTGCTGTGGTTGGATTGTGTATGGACCCTGAGCGGCTGGTACGGTGGATCTTTTGACTTGTTTTTAATTTAATTTACATTGTGTGAATTACCGTAATTAGGGGGAAACAACCTACTGTAGAGATTCTACTCAGAGAACGTGCTATTGGAAATTATTTCTATGGCAACATTCATTCATCATTTTTGCTCAGTAAACAATTTTAATGTATTTGTTTTAGAATTTTTTTCTTTCTATATTTGGACATTATGAATGCAAAATTATATCAAACATAAATATACACTTGAATATACATGTTTGAGTTTGGTGGGATTGGTAGGATTTAAAAAAATAAGGATTTATTTAAAAATAATAGGATTAATTTTTTTAAGAAATCTCTCGCACTCACCAAGGCTAAATTTTTTTTTTCACATGATCTGCTCTGGTGCCCAAGAAACATTTCTTACTATTATCAATGTTGCACATTATACACACAATTTTTGTTATAGTGTATAAATCTTTATTATGTTTCACCACTAGGTGGAGATGAAGAGGGCTTTCCAAGAGGCTGGATGTGTGTTTTGTCTTATTGTGCCTTATGACCCATCAGTGCAGAGTCAAGGCTGATCACTCAGTGAAAAGGTTTAATTGTTTGTTTGCAAAAAAAAGCTGTTTGCTTATAAAGACTCGACTAGAGGTACATTCCTTAAAGAGATAGTTCACTCAAAAATAAAAATTCTGTCGTCATTTACTCTCATGTCATTCCAAACATGTATGTATTTTCTTCTGTGGAGCATAAAAAAAGGACTGAAGGATGGCAGCAAAGGAGGATCTTTACTCAAAGATTATTCCGCGCCGACTGAGACAGAACAGTTGCGTCTCTGTCAAACATGGATCCAATCTGGACGTGCTGCTTTCGATGGGATTTCCTCAGCAGAGAGCGCAAGTGCCATATTTATCATATATAATGACGTTCTTCTTAAATTATTCATTGTATAAATAAAGAACAACTAATTAATTGTCACTGAAGTGAACTAGGCTAATTAGATTATTTGTCGTTTTAAAGTCGCGAATCTGAAAACGGTGGTTATCCTGCATTGTAAATTGTTTCTAATAACCTGTATGGACCCCCCCCGCCCCCCCCCCCCCCCCCCGTATTTTATTGTATTTGTCAGATGTTTTGTAAAATGTATGTCTTATTTTGGCTATCAGACAGTGTGACTTGCCAAATAGTGTAACATGTCTGTCTTCAGTATGCCCTCGGGCAATTAAAATTAAAATAAAGATAAATATTGTATGTAAAGGCACCTATGCTTTTGTATTAACTAGCATGTCAACTATAGTCATAGGAGTTATTAATATGCTTTTTCTTTGTCTCGTTTATAGATGTATTATTGACCCACATAACAACTGCCCTGATTTCCTGTGAAAGACTCTTTTAGAGTTAAGAGCTTTCAGACTTGGCAGTTGCCTTGATGGCCCCCTTAATTTTAATGTATCTTTATTTCATTTTTTTAAAATAATTACATTACATAAGGCACTAAAAATAAAGAAATTACTGTATTTAATTGTCCATTACTGGAAGTATCACAACCAATATCATGCTTATTCTGATTTTGATATTATACCCAATTTGTAAGATCCACCGAAGGCCACCGATCAAGTACTTCTTTCTATACATCGTGTTCTTCTTTGTTTACGTCATGGGTTCTTTCATTAACGTCATGGGTTCTATTTTTAAGTTACAGTAAAAGAAGTTCACTTTCACTAATCATTTCTATAATTTACAGATTGTAATTTTATTTTACTACACTATTAATGGTTAAAACATGCTTGTGTATAGAAGATAACATTTAATTAAAGTTATAATAATAATTCTAAAGTTTGGGGGCCCCCTTAGCATGCAGATGGGCCCATATGCCTGGCAAACTCTGTGACCCCCATATCAACACCCCTACCTGAGATAAGACCACCATCATACCGATCCGTTCAATGTAATGAGGGTAAATGTGTCCTGTAACATGTGAGGAGGAACATCTGTGCTCATTACAGCATGAATGATTTGTAAGTCACAAGGTGTTTTTCTTTCCATTCTTATTTTGGCACGTAAACGAGAAAACCCAAGACTATGCAGCTGTTCAAAATTAAAGCACATGTAGTCGATGTGCGCTCAGTGTTGTGTGGGAAGATTCTTTTTTTTTTTTGTGCCCTGGTGTTTACTCATGGTCCTGTTGCATTTGGAAATGATTTGGTTTTTTTTTTAAACAAAATTAGAATTTTTTTTTAATAAAATCACTCTTGTCGATATAATGCAACTGAATAAGGACTGGAAATTACAAGCTCCAAAATGACAAAAAGTGCCCTAAAAATAGTAAATATAACAATGTGGACAATATATTGAAATGTAAATCATTAACTGAATCATTCTGATGAGCATCATTCTGTTCATTGGAATCATTCTGATCAGTAGAATTATTCCATTCAGTATCACTTTGATCATCATATAATCATTATGATTCCAATCATTCAGATCAGTAGAATCGTTCAAATCTGTAGAATAATTTCGATCAGTAGAAGTGTTCCAATCATAATCATTCCTATCATTAAAATCAGTATAATTTTGATCAGTAGAATCATACCTATCAGGAGAATCATTCCAGTCCATAGAATCATATTAATCAGTAGAGTCATTCAGACTTGTTAGAACTGCTTAAACAGATTATTTACACAAGTATGATTCATTCATAAATTGAACAACTTCTCTCATGAACTCATCAAGCTCATGATGGTTCAAGTTAAGGTGGATGTCAAGATTTTCAGTGAATAACAGCGTAAATTTGTAGTGTATGAGTCTGTAACAATGTTCGTAGGCCGGGAAGAAGGAGGCGGGAACCACCGAACATTTAAAGACTTTAATAAAATAAACAAACACAAAATTAAAGTAAAGCGGCAGCCCCTTGTGGACGACTGCCACACACAAAACACAAAATAAAATCCAGGCCTTGTCCTCTCTCGTCCAACACTGTCGTCACTCCTCCTTTTAACCTTCCGGAGCTCCACCGTGGGACTCGAGACGGTGAGTGGCGTAGGTGTCGTGCATTAGCATTTACTCCACCAGCCTCGCTCCGTTCCCACGGCTCAGTCATTTGGACCATTTTTATTGATAATTTTATGGTAAATTTGTCATTTTGGAGCTTGACAGCTCTAGTCCTCTCTTACTTTCATTACATTAAAAATTGATAGATACCATCTTTAAAATTTCGTCTTTGTGTTCACAGTAGAAAAAGTCGTACAGGTTTGAAACAGAATTTAAATTCTTGGGTGAACCATTAAGTCTGTTTACACTAACCAGTCTTTCTCGTTATTCTGTTGCTCATCCATATATCACCGTTACTGTCTTGTCATAAGGTAGCATTTAACAGTAGTCAGTCTGTGCGTATAATAACGCTGCATCACTGTGGTTTTGTCTCCGGGTCGGTCAAGCTGTGTAAATGTCATCAGCTTCCTTCCTGAAATATGGCAAGCAACGCAGGAGATGAGATAGTGACCATGACCTCCTGGTGCATATATACACAGATCCTGACCATCTTCCGTATTAAAAGGCCACATTATATCCCTCACAGCCTGTGAGGATGCATTTCATGTTCTGTGGAAACAAGTGGGCCATCAGTTTGGCCACACAGTTGGCCACATTTGCCGACAGGCCTGCAGGTGTTGGCTGGCCATATTTTGGGATGTTTTTTTTTTTTAAAGGAAAATAATGCAATTGTGCATATTGCAATATTGTTTAAAAGTAAAAATGTCCATTTAAATGTCTGCCAGATGAAATATCCTGGTTTATTAAGTCCATTGCCGTATTTAAACAGGGAGAAAATAAAAGTCATGACCCAGAAATCAATGGGTCACAGATTTGTTATTGTAATATTGCCAAAAAATAAATAAATAAATCTGGTGTAGAAACCGTTTTCACTCAAAAATTGTTTGTAAATTTTGCACATAATTACAAAGAAATGGCAAGTAAAGATATACAATTTTGAAGTAGAAAGCCTGAAATAGCATTTTCCCGTAAAATGTATTCCAAAAATGTTGAAAAGTCCATAGTTTTATTAACTTTTAAAATTAAGACAGAAATGCGTCCCATATCTTTTGTTGTTTATATCAAAGGTTGTGTGTCCAAACAATATTTTGTCATAAATTCATCTGTTACCTGATAGAAGCCAGTCAAATGAAGGAAATATGTTTATCTTCAAAAACCATTAACAGAACTATATCAAGGAAAATATGACCCAGGCTGTATTATACTGAAACACTTTCTGTTTAAAGTTTATCCTAAAAAATGTTATGCTTTTTAAAGCAGTATTCTCACTTCAAGAAGCAACCGCAGTTTGTATGAGACATTGATGTGTGAGAGAAGTGTGAAGATCACCTCTCTCACGCAGCTTCTTCTCTGGCTCATGTTAGAAATCATAAAAATATAATCTCATTTCATTTTACACATGCATTTCACGCTGTCACAGACCTCATGGAGTCATAGTGTGAGTGCATAGCATATTAGATTAAAAAATGACACAGTACATGGGAAAATTTCCAGTCCACTCATAGAATTCAAACATGTTGCTATCATATGCTCGCTCAGGCCTGCACAGTACAACATGCTTAATGAACACACAGTGGAATAGCATTAAACAATATTAATTTAACAATAAACTTGGAATGCTACCTTCTGCTGGAATACTACAGTGCGTTTTAGTTCACTAAACCCTTACCTGTTCTCGATAAGCACACCGCTGTGAAAAAGAAGTGTGCTTAAAGGTATTGAAATTGCACTTGTAGTGTACTTAAAAGTATATATTTTTTAAAAACTGTACTTGCAAATAATGTAACTAATGAAATAAAAGGCAAATTAAGTGTTCTTTAAGAGAATATACTTTTATGTCAAAAAAAGTATTCATGTAGACCAAATATATAATATATTTAATAAATGGATTAAATAGATACAGCAGGTAAAATAAGTATTGAACACGTCACCATTTTTCTCAGTAAATATATTTCTAAAGGTGCTGTTGACTTGAAATTTTCACCAGATGTCAGTAACAAACCAAATAATCCCCATACAAAGAAAACAAAACAAATAAGTTCAGAAATTAAGTTGTGTAATAAAATGGAATGACACAGGGAAAAAGTAATGAACAAGTAAAAAGGCATGGAAAGCCAACACACCAGCTGAAATCTATCAGTAATTAGAAAGCAATCCTGCCCCTAGTCTGTGGAAATTAATATTAGCTGGTTCAGTACCAACACCTACAGTACCAGGATGATGAAGATGAAACAAGGGTGGACATTTAAGCAAGACTGATCCCAAACACAGCCAAGAAAACACTCAACTGGTTTCAGAAAAATAAAATAAAGCTGCTAGAATGGCCCAGCCAATCACCTGACTTGAATCCAATAGAAAATAATAACTAAAAATCAGAGTTCATAGAAGAGGCCCACAGAACCTTCAAGATATGAAATCACACCCAAGCAATGCATGCAACTAATTTCTCCATACAGGAGACTTTTGTACAAAGTATTAAATAAATGTCAGTAGTTCAGTACTTTTTCCCAGTGTCATTCCATTTTATTACTCGTAACTTAATTTCTGATCTTAAGTTTTTTTTTAATTAATTTTTTTTATGTATGTATGTATGGATTACTTGGGTTGTTACCGTCATCTGGTGAAAATTTCATGTCAACAGCACCTTCAGAAATATATTTACTGGAAAAAATGGTGACATGTTCAATAATTATTACCCGCTGTATAATATATTTTATGAACGTAACAGTTTCTCTTTTTTTATTGCTAAATCTAAATGAAAGGCAAAAAGATTGCATTTTCAAAACAAACAAAAAATAAATAAAATAAAACATGGTTTTAGCACATGTTCTAACTATATTCCAATATCATTCTTTGATTTTGGATGCTGATAATTCTAAAAATATGCTCTCTTTACAGATTGAAAGCTCTGGCATCAACTGGAGGCAGAGGTGTTCAGCTGGCATGTGACTGGTGAGCTTTCCTACACTTTTTTTTCTCCGCCTGCTTGAGCTAGCTTTTCTTGAGGAACAGTACCACCCTCTAGTGGTTTATATGAATCAATCCAGTTTTTCTATGCATAAAACAATTCTTGTTGACAGTTACAATTACACAGGCTTTATTTGCTGCTTTAGCTGTGCTGTAGCGTTCATGATCATGTGCATGTATCTCCATAGGCTTTTCTCTCATTTGGATGACCCTTTCCTGGATGACCCTTTACCCAGAGAGTATGTGCTGTATCTGCGCCCTAGTGGGCCTTTACAAAACCAGCTTTCTCATTTCTGGCAGCAGTCTCGCTTAACTTGTGGAAAAAACAAAGCTCACAACATATTCCCACACATCACACTCTGCCAGTTCTTTATGGTAAGTCACAGTTTCTATTTTAATCTTGATTTATTATTCTTAAGTTGTGTAATTTTACATTTCTTCATTTTATGTGTTTGTAGTGTCCAGACAATAAACTAGTGGCTCTGTGTGAAGCTCTGCAGTCTGCAGTGAATCAATGGAGAGGACGCTTCCCCAGCCCCCTGCCCCTGGAGCTCTACACCTCCACCAACTTCATAGGCCTCTTCGTGGAGGAGCAGGTGGCTGAGGTGCTGAAGAAGTTTGCGGCTGACTTTGCGGTGGAGGCTGCTGCTAAAGCTGGTGGGGAGGCGTGATCAGAGCATTTGTCACAGATGGTGCCTGCATAGTGCTCATGTTTTATTTTTTTCTAATCAGCTCATTACTCATCCTCATGGCGTTCGTTATCCATATGACCTACTTTCTTCCATGGAACACAAATGAAGAAATGTATCAATTTCCAAGATGCTTTTTTTCAATATAATGAAAACAGGGTATTTACAAAACTAAAACTGTCAGCAAATAATGACATGAATTTTAGTCTGTTCTGTGTTGTTACTATTAACTAAAACAGTTTTTACTTATTAAATGATCAAAAAACCTAAAAAAATTGAAATATTGCCTTTGCAACTAAGTTTAAGTACTAAAATTACTCAAACTAAAACTGAAATAAAATAAAGCTAAATAGAAATATTTTTAAAAAATGACAAACATTAAACAAATATTACTTAAATTTTAAATAAAATTCAAATGAAAGCTGAAAATATACATATAAAATATTAATACATATTATAATAGTATATAAATAATACTAAAATAACATTGTTCTGTTCCTTACACAAAGCTATCATGTGGCTTCAGAAAACAAATATAGTGAACATAATATAGCAAACAACTGTATGGATTACTTTTTTATGATTTGATGGTGCTTATTTGTCCTTTTTGGAGCTTGACATCCCCTGTACACTATTTTTGCAAATACATTCACCTTTTTTGTTTTACTGAAAAAAAGAGAGACATGAGGGTGAGTAAATGGTGACAGAATTTACATTTTTGAGTGAACTATCCCTTTAAATCTGTACTTATCAAAGATAAACTGTAAATCAAACATTCTAGATGTTTTTTCCCTTTTTAAACCGTGTTCTAATGAAATGAACTGATACTTATTCATTGATCAAAATACTGTGTATCTGAATAGATACAGCATAAAAATGCTCACGACACTATTTGTTTCATAGATGTTCATGTGGAACCCCATAAAAAGCAGCTTCATTTGACTCTAGCCTATCACTTCCCAACCAATCATTATTCTATCTTGGAAAAGTTGGCAAGAGGGATTGAAGTCAAGCTGGGATGTGATTGGCTCGCTGCCCTCTTCTCACGAGACATACGATTTGCAAGTCACGAGGTGAGTTGAGCCTTATGTCTTTTAAATCTTCTTTTCAGTTTTAATGTTTTGCTAGTTTACTGGAATGCACTTTAATGCAGACTTGCCTCTGTTTCATTGTCAGACTTTGCGAGTGATGTACCCCTACACTCCTCAGAACGACGATGAGCTGGAACTGGTGCCTGGAGACTTTATCTTCACGTCTACAGTGGAGCAAATGAGCACTAGTGAGGGCTGGGTGTACGGCACGTCTCTGAGTACAGGCATCTCTGGCCTGCTGCCTGAGAACTATGTGAGCCCGGCTGATGAGTCTGACACGTGGGTCTTTCATGGGTAAGTTCTCCAAAAGATTTGCTGTGCAAGTTTGATAGTTCTCAGCACAACTTATCAGGATTACTTGCACGTGTTTAGGGTTCAAGGGAAGGTTCACCTAAATTGTACTCATGAGCTCTTCGAGTAGGTACTTCTTTTGAATTAAGTTATTACTTCACAAACGTGTCTAGTATAATTTTAATCTGGATCTACAACATTTGGCATGTTTTCCTACCAGAGTCAGCTGCATCGCTTTACTTCCATTCACAAATACTCTCCTGTGGCCTAATGGGATAGTAAAGTGTCTATTGGATGCGTTTATCTCTATGCTCCTTAAACAGGTCACACTCCTTCTTTTGTACTTCCCCTTCGGAGAAGGGTTGCAAGGAGAGCAAGTCATTGGATGGGCTGCTCAACATTCAATGCTTTGAAAACTCAAAGTTGGGAGAGTCTGCCATCTTGAGTGTTATTTGCCAACCTATGCAGGTGCCTGTTACTGTGCAATTAAAGTAACACGTTTGACTGTTGGGTTAGTGCCGTTACAGATGATTTGATCATTTATTAAAGCATTTCTGTGCTATTGATGACAGGTGTTTCGCTCAAACATCCAGTCTCTGACCCCTAAAAGGACCTTGTTTGTATGTCGGCATGGAGAAAGAATGGATGTTGTGTTTGGGAAACACTGGCTCTCACAGTGTTCCGACTCTAAAGGTAATCCAAACAGATGGATCATGGCCCCTCGCTCCCATGGTACAGTTAGTTTGCAAGCTCAGTTTGTCTTTCTGTAGGCAGGTACGTGAGGAGTAACCTGAATATGCCCGCTGCACTACCTACCTGGGGTGGAGCACACAGGGACTATGAAATGGATGCTCCTATCACAGTGGTTGGAGCTACACAGGCTAAGATAGTGGGTATGTCTGCTCAGTGTCATGATGTTGAGATGAATTCTCCAAGTGAATTGTGTATCATGCACTTTTTATGTCATCCGTCTGATTTCCAGGTGAGGCTATGCTGGAAAGTAATACCACTATTGATTTTGTGTACTGCTCACCCAGCCTACGATGTGTCCAGACAGCTCATGAAATCCTCAGAGGTAAATACTGTAGTCAGGAATCTGTTGGCAGCAGTGGTCTACATGTCTACAGGAAAATTCCAATAGGAGCATGTAAATGTTTTTTAGACCAGGGGTTTTAAATCTTTTAGATGCCATATAGACTCCATTCTTAAAATATAAAAGGCAGCTATATCTTTTCATGTATAAAGACCAACTTTATACTGTGAAAATATAAAGATATTATAAATACACAATTGTTCAGACAGCAAGATTTTTTAAAGAAAAAAAAAACTTTTATACAGCAATGATGCATTAAATTGATCAAAAGTGACCGTAAATACGTGTATAATGTTTAATTATACAATTTAAAATGTAAAAATGCTGTCAAAGAATCCTGAAAAATAAAATCTTGGTTTCCACAAAAGTATTGAGCAGCACAAGTGTTTTCATAATAAAATTGGTAATAATAATAATAAAAAAAATTACTGAGCTTCAAATCAGCATATTAGATTAATTTCTGAAGGATCATGTGACACTGAAGACTGGAGTAATGGCTGAAGAAAAATTTCAGAAAAATTTGCAATCGCAGTAACAAATTACTTTTTAAAATATTAAAATAGAACACTAGACTAAATTGTAAATGATTACTGAATTGTAATAATACTTAACAAAAAATTTTTTTAGTCTGTATATTTGATCAAACAGATGTAGCTATGGAGGGCATAAGAAACTTAAATAACTTCTTTAAAAAAAAAAAACATTACAAAATATTACCAAGCCCAAACTTTTGAACAATAGCTTGTTTATAAAATATGATCTGGAAAATATTTATTTCTATAAGTTACGCCTGTTCTTTTTTTCTATCCACGAGAAGATTAACATTATAATTCTGGCCATACAACGCTTGTATTAGACTAGAATTTTCCAGAAAGTTCTATGCTGCTTCAGAAATGGCACACGGTTTTCTACTGTACATCTTTATCGACATGTTCACTTTATTCGTCTACTTGTCATTAAAATTGTTGCACAGTATTTAAATCCTCTCCAACCCCAATGTCATGTGCACCTTTTCTAGGAATGCAGCAAGATGGCAGAATAAGCATTCGAGTGGAGCCTGGGCTTTTTGAGTGGACTAAATGGGTGTCAGGAACATCTTTGCCTGCTTGGATACCCCCCACAGATCTTGCTGCGGCCAACCTTAATGTGGACACAACATACAGGTAACAGATGGAGTGATCATATGCAGTGTAGGAGCTGTTTACATTTCAAATTCAGTCCTGATCGACAGTTGCCTTCCCGCAGACCTCACATCCCCATTAGCAAACTAACCGGCTCGGAGGCGTATGATACGTACATTAATCGCAGCCACCAGGTGACAAAAGACATTTTGGCATACTGCAAAAATAAGGGTGAGTGATTAGAAATATTGCTTTTACTACATGACCCTCACAGATCTTTACCAACACCCTCCTTTTTTTTACATCAGGAAAAAATATTCTGTTTGTGGGACATGCTTCTTCCTTGGAGGCCTGCACTCGCCAGATCCAGGGCCTTTCTCCTCAGAATCCTAAGGATTTTGTGCAAGTAGTCCGAAAGGTTAGTTTAATCCTTTTTACTTTAAACATTTGATCTTTACACTTTAAACATGATGCTTAATGGGAGCTGATCTTTCCGTCCAGATTCCATACCTGGGTCTGTGTGCTTGTGAGGAGCAGGGGGACTCAGGAGTCTGGCAGCTAGTGGACCCACCAATTCTTCCTTTAACTCATGGGCCCAACCACAGCTTCAGCTGGAGAGAGACCTTACAGCAAGAATGAGCTTATCTGCAGGGTCTGTCCACAAGAGACTGAAATGTTACCTGCACTGGAAGCACAAAACTAAGAATATATTTTTTTAAACGGATCTAATCTGTCACATCCAGTTTAAATTATGCAAATAAGATATGGGATGTGTTTTTATTTGCAGGTGGAATAATGAACATTTGTGATCATGTTTACTGAGCCTTTAAAAGGCTTTCTCAGGGCATTGGCTATCACTTTTAAAAAGTCGAAATGCACCATGGCATAATGCAGCACTTATTGTAAAGATTAAAGATCACTTCCTGCCATGCAAACATGTACAATTTTGCAATGAGCTGTACAAGAACTTAAAAGCAATCATGTCTTAATCATTTATCTTGCAAATGTAACTTGAATGCATAAAAAGTGTAATATTTGTTTTAGCATAGCTGAATGGATATCAAATGTATTTGTAATATCTTTACATTAAAGCTGAAGTGTGTAATTATTCAAATAAAAAAAAGTTTTGTATTAATGTGCACAGAAAAACTGTATGAAAAGCCAAATGTAGGTTGTTTTTTTTCCTGAAAAGTGTTAACACTGTAGTGGCTATAACTGCTTTATTGTTTGTGAAGCCTGACACAGCAACATGGCTCAACCAATGGCGTGAGATTAGGGCAGGGCTCTTTGTTTTTTCGACCAATGGCAGACAAGGGGGAGTCTTTGGGAAACCTGTTTGATGCTCTGGAGCTTAAAGCCTTATGATATTTCCAGTGTCAGGAGCAGGTAAAACAGGGTAAGTTTTCAGCTATAAGCAATTTGTCAGTCCACAGTGAAAATGTAGAATGATGTGTCACAACAGACAGACAATTGGTATATTTGATGTTTAATGCCACTATATGGAGGGGAATTTGGTCTACAGTAGACCGAAACTGTGGCTGGTTTGGACAACAACATTCTGAAGAGACAAGATTTAATCTTTTGTCATCTAGTGCGAGTGCGACCAATGTCTAGGCATATGCTATAGCATAAAAAAAATTTATTAACAGTAACACTTGGTCAAATGAAACTTAATTTTACCTTAGTTGCAATATACTATGTAGCATCCAGATTTTTTAAACTATTGATTGAGTTTCATATGCAAATATCCAGCAATTATTTAATGAAGGCTAGATGAATTACAAAATGGCTCCATTTAGCAGTAGGCCTATATCGACAATCAGAAAATTTAACAATTTGTCATACTGTTAAAAATGAATATTTCAAACTAGTTCCATATTTAAAAAATGAAAAACGGCGTATTTTTGTCACATTCTTTGACTAATAATAATATATACTTGGAAAAGTCATTATGTTTTTGAGCGTGGATTATGCAACTGGTTTTAACCATCTGCTTTTTGTTTGATATTATAAGTGACTTGTTTCTTACAACTTTTAGGAATGATATCCTGTAGAGATCCAGAATTGTTCTTTTGAGTTGAATCGTTTGAACGCGTAATTTGTATTTAATTCAACGCGCGCGTATGGGATGATATTAGACTCAAAATGGTTAATAGATGCACGCACACTTATCCACATGTATCTTGCTAACCACAAACAAATGCCTTTCAATCTGAGTATTTGGAATTCTGGATTAAATGATTTGTACAAATACAGACATGTTTGTGAATAAAAATGTTCTGTTCTGCATTAATATATCATAAATTGCTCATGCAAAAAGGAATCTGTGCATATGTGGATCAGGTGACACGCGTGCATTAATTGACGTCTAGATCGAGTCGATCTTGTTCAGTTCATTTGGATTTTGAGACTTCATTTTCGCAGTTTACAGCATTTCACGATCAGGTGACACCCGTGCATTCATTCACATCTCTTCTGAATCGATTCTATTTGATTTATTTGAATTTTGAGACTTTCGTTCCGCCCTTTTAGCCTTGCCCAATCCACACACAGCTCGCGCGCAGCTGAGCCTAAGAAAATCGGCGACCACTAGATGGCACTAGCCTCTGTCACGTGCGCATTCCATTTAGTACGGTTTTATGAATGTTACATTGTTTTATTTGTTTCTTTTTGGTTTGGCTATTCTCGTCTACCGTAGAAATATAATAAAGATGTTTTGTTGAACTTGTTTTGTTTTGCCAAACAAGAACTTCGTGACGGTACCTTGTTTTGTTTTTTTTCTTCCTGTAATTCAACGGCACGTTGTCAGTTATTCCTTCCTTGTAGGCTATTATTATTATTAATATTATTATTAAAAGGGCTATTAAAGTCGCTCATTTAAGCCATTAGTAATCGCACATTTATATTTTATTAAATTATTAAATTATCTTAAACTAAACTATTAAACGAGTGTTTTATATTCCTATTCCACACTTAGAACTATAGCTAGAACATATTTTATTTAGGCTACTTATTATTAAACTGTTTTCTGAGTCAGTGTTGGCTGCAAAGATGAAGTTGACGATGCTGATGAATGACTTTATTCTCGAAATGTAATTATTTTTATTCTCAATATTTATTTCTAAATTTTTCTGGATATCTAATGAGTTTAATCTCACATTATAGTCTAATGACTTTATTCTGGAGATTTTTTTTTAACTGTTTGGCCCTATAATCCTCTTCCTACTCTCTTATTTGGCACGAATCCAACTATTTCCATATTCACAATGTTGGCTATTTGAATTTGAATGCAACCAACTATTATTTATTAGGCCTATATGTAAACCAGGCTTTGTACTTAACTTAAAAAAATCATGGTCTTCTTCACATGAAAAATCATCCTCTTCACATGAGCAATTAGCATATTTTCTTAGCGATAGATGCTATTTACACTAAGTGAAAATAGCAGTATTTGTTTTGTGATATGTTTTTATTTATACTATATTAAAATAACAGGATATTCTGCTAATTACTTATTGCCAATAGTGGCAATTATCTATTAATTTAATAGCCTTTGCCAGCTATTTTTTTTTAATTCCCAACAGTTAAACAGTTGCCCACAGAAAAAAAATATGGGGAAAATACAAAATATGCTGCAGTACCCCCACTTCCTGCGCCTATGATGTACTGTATACACAGAGGAATGGCTTGCTACTATTAGTGCAGCAGAGAGACCGTGCTAAATTAAACAACTCCAAGCTGTTGTGGTCGCGCTGTGACAGCGCTCGTGTCCGTTGTATCCGTCACAGTGTTGCGAAGTCTGTGGTTTTCCTGTGGAATTGGGATACTTTATCATTGTTGCTGCGGGTTGTTTTTCATGTCCGCGGGTTGAAGTGACCCCAGTAACGTGTATTTTAGCCCCCAGAACGCTATTTTTACCAGGGGACCCCTCGAAACGCGGTTAGTTTTGAGTAGCAATTGGGCGGGTTTTGTTATGAAAACCTGGCAACCATTTCCCTCAAGCAGGTAACATTATTATTGCTAACATAGTGGATTTATCGAAAAATACATTGGCATCATATGTATTAAAGAGAAACTTATCACTTCATCCGATGTTTAAGTGAAGAAATTAACCTTGACAGCCTTACTTACTGGACTTCCTCAACTATTTACTTTGTTCTCTCTCACCAGACTTGTGTGTGTGTGTGTAGGTGATGTAAATTTGGACCAAAGTGAGGCAAGGGAGGGGGAGACTCAATTTTTGTGTTGTTTTACTACTTACAATTGATTAAAGTATAAAACATTTAATCATATTTTTAGGGGGGGCAACCCTCATAGGGGGGATCCTGTAAAAGGGCTGAACGAAAGTCTCAATTCAAATGAATCAAATAGAATCGATTCAGAAGAGAAGTGAATGAATGCACGTGTGTCGCCTGATCCACAAATGCACATTTTAATCGCTACATGCACAAATTATGATACTTTAATACAAACTATTACAAAAATGTATTCACAAATATGTCTATTTGAACAAAATGCTGCACATTAATGTAATTCTTAACTCTGCAGACACCGGTTGAAAAGCATTTGTTTCAGTGTAGTGACGCACATTTGCGAATTTTTCAAATCGTGTACACGTTAATGAACTGCACTGGGCCTTGTTCGTTGGTAGCTGTGTGTGTGGGGGACCTGAAATGCTGTAAACTGCGAAAATGAAGTCTCAAAATCCAAATGAACTGAACAAGTTCGACTCGAACTAGACGTCAATTAATGCACACGTGTGACCTGATCCACATATGCACAGATTCCTTTTTGCATGAGCAATTTATGATATATTAATGCAGAACAGAACATTTTTATTTGCAAACATGTCTGTATTTGTACAAATCGCTGCACAATCATTTAATCCAGAATTCCACATTAATGTAATTCTTAACTCTGCAGACACCGGTTGAAAAGCATTTGTTTCAGTGTAGTGACGCACATTTGCGAATTTTTCAAATCGTGTACACGTTAATGAACTGCACTGGGCCTTGTTCGTTGGTAGCTGTGTGTGTGGGGGACCTGAAATGCTGTAAACTGCGAAAATGAAGTCTCAAAATCCAAATGAACTGAACAAGTTCGACTCGAACTAGACGTCAATTAATGCACACGTGTGACCTGATCCACATATGCACAGATTCCTTTTTGCATGAGCAATTTATGATATATTAATGCAGAACAGAACATTTTTATTTGCAAACATGTCTGTATTTGTACAAATCGCTGCACAATCATTTAATCCAGAATTCCACAGACTCAAATTGAAAGGCATTTGTTTGTGGTTAGTAAGATACATCTAGGCTATTAAATGTATGCAGTGCATGGATAATTGTGCGTGCATCTATTAATCATTTTGAGTCTAATATCATCCCATACACTTGAGCCAACTTGTTTTTATGAATAGGTTCTTTGGAGCAAAATGTTTGAAAGGACCAATTCGCGGAAATGATTCTAACGAGTGACAGCTGTTTTCTACTTCATGGCGGCTGGCTGACTGACTGATGGCGCCTTATAGTCAGCAGTGATTACAAAAAATGTGAGTATATTAACAGTAAATTATCAAATTATAAAAGGCTTTTTCTTGTGTTAATGTTAAGTTTTAGTCACAATAACTGAAACTGAGAACTACAACTGTTTGATTTTTATTTTGAAGTTTGAGCTTTAGACTGAATCAGTCCCTTTAGCCACAGGGAAAAACACAAGAAAGTCCGGTTTCTTAAGGACAACAATATTAAATATTTAAATGAATGTACTGGTTTAACCTCAGGTATCTTGTCATATAGCTTCTTCCTTCGACCTGTGATTTGTGGGCTAATCTGATCTATTAGACATATTTGTTCTCTTCGATAAACATGCCCTCTAGTAACATCCTGAAATTAGATTGAACAAATGCAGCATTGATGCATTTGTTCAATTACAGAGAGCTGGTCAGTTCAGGTCAGCTACTGTTAGAGGTCCTTAAAGAAGAGAGGGGTTTCAATAGCAAACAGCAAACATGGAAATATTTTAGATTAGTTGTGTTAAGTAGGCGCAGTTTTAAACCATTATGTACTACAAGTACATTTGGTAGTGTGCTTGCATTTATTTGTGATAAATGAAGACAATATTGGCAAATACCTTTCAATTTAGATCTTATTGGCAGAATTAACATAAATGACTCTCTGATGAATCTTTCAAGGCCTAGTGGCGTTTTAAGACTTAGTCATAGTAATTTTAAATACTTAAAGTATACTTATCACACAGTGATGAGCCTGAAGCAGTTGACGCCTCCTGTGTTAATGTCCTCTAATTACACAAGCTGTAAGCAGCCTTTTTCCCCCTTCCTTTCTGTTTGGCACCTGCAATCTTTCAGACATGGGCCGGTTGGACCTTTCCCTGATTAATGGGTGTGATTGGCAATAGAGAAGACTGACAAATGATTGGAGGATTTCATTCCTCTAAAAATCCATGTCATTATTGGAGAGCAGTGAATCTCTGCAATCTAATAATGCTCTCAGTGTTCTTTTCAAGCTTTTAAACTAATTCGTGATTGATCACTAATTATCGGTGACGGAGCCTCTCGAGACAGCACTTTCCAGCTCCGAACGTTTGTTCCTATCTTAAAGCAGTTTGAAAGGAGCTATAACTTCCAAATGGTTGACTCTGCTCCCTGGTGGAGAGTCAATAGGCTGCCGTGAGACTTTGAGTGAACATTGATGTTCTTTGCCAATATGCAATATTGCCTCTCAACAGAATAAAACACCTGGAACTGGCTGTCTGGTTTTGATGGGACCGTAGTCGGCAATCAGCAGTGTTACTGCTCTTATTGAACCTCTTATTGGGTATTTGTATAGTGCTCCCCTCACGTACTTTAGCAGCTAGACGTCAGTTGACAAATCCACATTCTGTAATTGCGTGACCATTGATTTCAGTTCCAGTCAAAAAGAGAGAAAAAAGGGAAGTGCCCTCTTAAAGACAAGACATATATTAGAGTAATGCCGATGGCAAAGGCACGTATATGTGGAGTGAAAGGAGCACACACACACACACACACACACACATACAGAGTGTGTGAAGACACTGAGCCCCTGGCTCTCCCTTTATGAGTCAACAGACATCTCACCGGAATAACGTTTTCTTTTCAGTGTTGATATTTGATATTGCTGTCTTTACTTGTTCACTTTTCTTTCAGAGACAGAATAAGTGAGCTTTGTTTGTTTGTCACTGAATGTAGAAATAGAGAGGTTTGCGAAGTTCTGTTTCTACAAATTATGGACAAATTGTACAGTTCTAACCATCCTAACCACGACATTTCAGGTAAGTCTACCAGTTTTCTTGCTTTTTATGTGAAGAGAATAAAAAACATTAAAAAGTATATATATATATATATATATATATATAT
>NW_015505258.1:964642-970908 GCF_001515645.1 Sinocyclocheilus grahami | reverse complement strand
TTTTATTTTTATTTTTTTTTATGGATTTTGTTTAACATTTTTGTTAAGGAGTAGTACATTAACTTGAATTTTAAAGACAAGAAAAGGAAAATGTATTTCTGTTTCATTCACACATCTATTATATAGGCTTTGAAAAGTGTTTGCTTTAATTTCCGATATCCAAAAACATTTTCAACACACCTAAATGTCATAGAGAATGAAAAGAGCTGCAAATTGGAGCATACTACAGTGCTAATCAGGAAGGTCCTCAGGAAATTCCATTTATTTCCAGTAGGAGGCAATAGAGCTTCGTACAGTGCAATGCATGTACCGTAGCTACTCCACTGCTTCATGCAACATCAGTGTAAGACCTGTGAATTTTCTACTTTTTTGCTTGCTGTAAAGCTCATTTAGTTCAAGGCCAGTTTTTAGACTAGGTTGTGCAGGTGTTTCTAGTCTATTAAGAAAAAAAGAGGTAATGAAAATTAGCAATTCATTTGCCATTTACAGTCTATGGTTTACACAGATTACTTACTATAATAAATATATTTTTTAAAATAACTAAGTATTTAAAAAAAGAATGCAAAAAATATCTCTGGTTTTCGTAGCAATGAGATCAAATACTGCCATCTGCTGTCTCTAATTCTTTTATATGAGCATCATTAGTTTCATTATATTTTTGTGGAAGAAAGAATATGCAAATACTTAAAGTGTGATAAATATAATTTGTTTGCTCCTAGAACAAATGACCTGCACCATAGCTGCTGCTGTTTGCACAGATCTTTGTTCCAGGCTCATCAGGTTAGTAGCTTTATTAATGCACACAACTGGGAGAGATTAGGGTCTGATTTACTTACCATGACAAATTAAAATAGTCCACTCATTGTTTGTTGAGATTTAGCTGTTTTAAATGTGTCCTTTCTTTTTTATTTGCAGATGAAACACAGATAACCACATGCTATTCAGCATCAATGGAACAGGCAGCAGCTGCCTTTGCATCGCAGTTAAGCCACATTCTTATCTGTTTTCACTTCGTAAAGTCATAGGGTCAGTGCAGTGGTTTGCCGGTCAGTGCTGCTGTGTTATGGCAAGGCGTGACCCAAGAAAGGCAGTAAATGTACCGCCATTGTTCTTGATGTAGTTTTTATGTACGGACAATGTGAGCAGTTTGTCTAACTGAAGTGGTGATTAAAGCTGACAAATAGGACCAGAGCTAAGAGCCATTGGCTGAATCCACGCTAGGGTCTCTTAAAGCTTAATTGGCATTATTTTGGCTTTGAAGGGTCACAGGCTTAAACCTTTTATTGTGGTCACCGTAATGCCAATCTTCCTCCCCCACTTCTGCACCTCCCTGCACAGTTTTGTTCTTACCCAGTCAGACAACCACCTTCACCTCAGCGCGAGTGCTCTTTTTACCTCCTTTTTTTCCCCCCCATAACCTTTGACCTTATGGACTGATCTGCAATCATCTGGAGCAGTCCTCCCCTATTTAATTCTCTCCTTTGTAGTCACTCTGACACCCGGCAAACTAATTGGGCAATTTGTTTATGGAAAACATTGGAGGTTTTGTGTAAACATCTTTTGAAATTGTTTCAATAATATTACCTAATTAATGAAAATTTGTAAGGAACTTGTATTCAACCGAATAAACCATTTAGAATGCCCTTTTAGATTCTACCTAAGGTTGCTGTATATTTTAAGACTCACTTTTACACAGTGTGTGAAAAATAGCAAATATGATATTATAAAGACAATGTGATGTTTAAATATTAAATAATTGGCATTTATGTTGTCATTGTACTAAGGTTAAAATAAATAATTAAAATATTATCTTTACTGTTTCAATTCAGTATTCAGATTTATTTGTATAGCACATTATACAATAAATCCAAAGCAGCTTTAAAGAAGATTTTGAAATTCAAATCCCAGTGAGCAAGATAAAGGGTTTTTAGGGGCAAACTCCCTAAAAAGATCAAATACAAGCATAAACTTTACTTGAAAACATGAACATTGCAAGTCTTACACTTTAATTTTATTCCCCCCACAGATCTGTTTTTGCCACCTGGGGGTCCCTGGACCCCATTCTGAAAACCCCATGTTCTAGATAATGATGCGCCAGCGTTTTAGAAAATGAATAGGAACTATTTGAGGTAAGACATTAACTTGGTATTTATTTGGTGCCTACAGGGACATGGTATGATGGACCGGTATGAAGAGGGAAGAGGAATGAAGAGAACAAGGTAGGGTTCTCATTGTAGGGTGGAAATCAGGGAAAGACAGGAAAAAAGTGTGTGGGGGAAGAGAAAGTGAGAGTGTGTGAAAGAGGAGAGAGCTAGACGGAGGCTGAGAGAATGTCTCAAAGGACTAATGTCCTCATTGTACAACCTGGTTTGAATGCAGACAGATTCTCTGAGAAATTAGGGCAGGAGAGAGAACCACCAGAGCATTACAGAAACACCATGCACAGATAAACTCCCTTTTCTGAAATGGATAGCATAAAATGTAATACCTAATGTGGAAAATCTCATAATTCATTTCTAAATTTTTATTAGAGAAAAATTTAGATTTTAAAAGATAAATAATCAACCTGTAGTTTTGTTTTGATTAATAAAAAAACAACTTGATTTATTTAGTAATTTTCTCTGAATAGAAGCTTGTTCCAGCTAAATCATGTTTTCTAGAATGAGTCTGTTTGCTCTTCAGGCTTATCAGCTCAGCGTGTGTTTGTGAGAGTGGGCTGGAGAATATGAGCAGTGTGATTCCATGGGTTGTGCATGTTTTTGTCTGTGATAGATAGAGTGGTCTGTGATAAGTATGCATTTATGTGTGACCACAGCAGTGGTTTGTTTTGCTACACTCGGCAAGCAAAAAAGTCTCATCCGGTTGATCAGTGAAATGGCAAATACAGCAGCATGTACACTGAGACAAGGCGCTTATCAGAGTTATCCAGACAGCCGCACGCAGACAGAAGAGTGAAAACAGACATGCACACATTGAAAAACACCACGGAAGGTGTGTCTTCACCTTCATACTGTAAATCGGTGTTATACTATTTTTATATTTTAAATATGTTAATTATCCATAATTGATTTTGACCATTTGAATTGCTCAGTTTACTTACTTTTCTCTTAGAGTTCTGTGAATTTCGTGTTGTAGTTGTTTTGTTTGTGGTGGTTTGTGTTTGTATCATAACTTAACATTGTTAGCATATCTTAACATAGTATAATAGTAAACATAATAAATTTCAGTCCTTTTCAGATGCATGGTTATGTAAGGGATACTGTACAATTCTTTTTGTTAATGACATATAATTTATTACATGGCTACTTAACAAATAAATAAATATAGGGACCTGAAATATTGACTGGAGTTGAAATTACTTTATCAAGTAAAAAAAAAGAGAGCGAGAATTCAGACTGAAAGGCAGACGTGAAATTATAGTAGCACAATTTATCAAATTGTGCTACTATAATGAGTCAAATATAGTGGCAGTTTAATGACTATTATAGAAAAATTGCAGGATAAAGTATTCTATACACTGCCATTCAAAAGTTTGTGGTCAGTAAGGTTTAAAAAGAACACTATTTAGAAAAGACACATTAAATTGATCAAAACTTAGAGTAAATCCATGCATAATGCTACAAAAGATTTATATTTCAAATAAATTCTGTAAATAAATCCTGAACTCTCTATTCATCAAATAATATTTTTAAGTAATGTATCACAGTTAAAAAATTAACCAGCTCAACTGTTTTCAACATTGATAATAAGAAATGTTTCCTGAGCAGCAATTCAGCATATTATAATAATTTCCGAAAGACCATGTGACACTGAAGACTGAAGTAATGATGCTGAAAATTCGGCTTTGCATCACAGGAAAAAACACATCAAAGGAATATTACATATTAAAATATATTCAAAAAGAAAATAGTTATTTTAGACCGTAATAATATTTCACAGTATTACTGTTTTTATTGTATTTTTAAACAAATAAATGCAGCCTTGGTGAGCATGAGCGACTTTTTTTCAAACACATAAAAAATCTTACTGACCCTGAAACGTTTGAATGGTAGTGTATAAAGAAATAATTTGTGTTGTTAGACTTGTTTGAGTTTCAGTAGAGGTCAAGGTGTTCACTAAGGGGGGTGTGCCACCTCTGTTTTGTGAGAACTTGAGAAAAGCAGTAACACAAGTAGGTATTTCACATCTTACTTAACCAGTTGAACACTTTTGCTCAGGTGTCTTTTTACCTCACACATTCCTATTCTTTGCAGAAAAAACACTTTGTTGGGCAAGCCAGTCATTTTGTGATGCCCCGTGGCATATGAAGGGTCAGGGGGTTAGTTAGGTGCCGTTCTCCCAGCAGTGGTTTCAGTGGAAACCGGGAGCCTCCCATTTGTGGTACAGACCTCTTGCCATTTAGCCACCTGCCTCCAATAAAGAAAAGCAAGCGGCTGGCAAACTTCAGCGCTTGCCTCGGGCAGCTGGACGTGTTATTGATCGGGTGGGGGGAGGCTCTTTCCCTCCTCTCTTTCTGATGGAGGCCGGACTTTGGTCTGAGCTGCATTCCTGGGTTCTGTTCAGCTCGGAGGCAGAAGGGAGGGAGGATGTGGAGGGGAGGAGGGACCCAGGGGCTGGAAATCACTTGTCATGTGCGTATAAAAGTGTGCCTTTCATTTCGGCACGCTCAGCTCCCACTAAATCCAGCCCCCAAATTTGAACTGGAGGGAGGGGAAGTTACGGAGCTGACTCTTGTGTTGTTGTATTCTGTCTGTTTGGCTCCCACCCTGTGTGGCTCCTTCTGCACCTCTGACTCTACGGTTGATAAGGAGAACACGGATTACTCTGGACGACATTGACAGAAATCCATGTGAGATGAGTGCATGCTCTTTTTCTGAATTGTGGTGTTTTTTGCCCCTGTACAGTTTATCTGTTAAGCCAGGAAAAACTTCATCAGAAATATAAGCAGCAGTTGAGATAAAAATCTGAAAAAGAATGAGGTCAAAGAAACTTTGAAGTGTCGTTGAGCTTAAATGGAAAGAATTGGCTTGTTTGCTTCAGGTCGGCAATCAGTGAAGTATAAGAAAAGGTCAGGAGTGATGTTTGCCTTCTGTTTACGTGCTGGCAAAATGGGGTTAGGAGGCTTGGACTTGTATAATGATGTGGGAAGACACGTGGATACATTCTGAGAACTCCTGCATTGACTCAGGGCTCAGAGTTTAGCGAAATCCTCGAGAAGCATCTTATCACCGCTTCATGTGTGGCTGCTCTGATTCAGAGCGAATATCTGTCTGAGATGTGACGGGAGGGCGGAAGAGATTTGTCTCTACTGTGGCCACGTGGGTATGATAAAAGAGGGCAGATTTCATAAAGTGCTATGCTGTTCACGTGGTTGTTTTTCTGAATTCTTTCAGCATCTCTTTCTGTGGTCGTGTGAAGTTGTATGCTGTTGTGCCCAACAAGCTGTTGACAGAGATTTTGTGGATTCTTACCACTAACATATTCTTGTGTGTTTTAAGAATCTGTGCTCTCATTGTCTTTACACAATATTTTGTGAAGGTGCAAATGGTTAAAATGTTTTGTAGAATGTGGAACACTAATGTACTTGTCACCTGCTGCATCTAAAGTAATGAAACAAGGCAGCAGTACTATTATAAGCAGTAACATATCCAACT
Source organism: Sinocyclocheilus grahami (assembly GCF_001515645.1). Taxonomy (NCBI): domain Eukaryota; kingdom Metazoa; phylum Chordata; class Actinopteri; order Cypriniformes; family Cyprinidae; genus Sinocyclocheilus; species Sinocyclocheilus grahami. Next base: position 965,254 of record NW_015505258.1, on the reverse strand, counting down.
CTAATGGGTACTTTTCTGTCATGCTTTATGAGCTCATTAATGTAACCTTGTAGTGCAAAGATATTTTAATTTGACTTTATTTAACTGCATGTTTCAATAGTCTAATCTTAGTTAATGTATCCTCCAACCTGGATGTGTTATTTTGAAGTGTCAGACTAAGATGATGTCATTTTCAAGCCCCCCCCCCAGCTAAGAAAATATATGGAGAGTTTGGTTCCAAAACGCTATAAATCCATTTTGATTAATTTGAGTAAAAATGTGTTTTCTTTACCAAGAAAGTGGCAAGATGAAAACCACTATTTTCTGTTTCAAACTTTCACATATTTAGGTTATAATAACATAAAAAATTCAAATCCAGATTTTGATTTTCAAATATTTATTATAAAATGTGATTTTTTTCCCCAAAATGCAATAAATCCATTGAATCAATATAAAAGTTATTTTTCATATTGAAACTGTTGAAAATACACAACATAGTAAGTTGATCCACATATGACAGCCTCTGAACTTGGTCAATACTAATCTTATATACAGGCACTGGACTAAAAATACATTCAATCAGTCATCGCTCCCAAAATGAATTCAACGGGTCATCTTGTTAATGCTATAAAT
>NW_015505258.1:905642-964028 GCF_001515645.1 Sinocyclocheilus grahami | reverse complement strand
AATGCAATAAATCCATTGAATCAATATAAAAGTTATTTTTCATATTGAAACTGTTGAAAATACACAACATAGTAAGTTGATCCACATATGACAGCCTCTAAACTTGGTCAATACTAATCTAATATACAGGCACTGGACTAAAAATACATTCAATCAGTCATCGCTCCCAAAATGAATTCAACGGGTCATCTTGTTAATGCTATAAATTAATTACAACAATAAAAGAAAATGTAATCATGAACATACATGAACAACAATATCACATTAAACCACAGAAATTCCAAAATGACATTTCCCTTACATTCAACTTCCAAAAGTGCATTCATCTTTGCCATGTTACATTCATTTAGTTGACTAGTGCTATACGCTGTATTAACAAAAACATTAATGGCATAAATAAAAACACTTACACTGACAAGCTACGCTTCATAATCGAATGCGATTCATCTGCGATTATCAAAGTGATATAGCAGTGATCTATGGCTCTGTGTATTGCTTACTGACACACACATACACACACACACACACACACACACATTAGATATCGTGCAGCTCACACATCCAGGAGCAAAGAAACTTGTCAACGCTGCCCCACGACTTTTATTAATAACAATTTAAATACTGAATCACTACATTACATCACTACATTATATTTTAATAAAATCGCTGTTTTTTTTTTAGTAAACTCACTCTAAAAAGAGAAATGCACAGACGCGCATTCACGCAACTCTCTCTCTCTCTTGCACGCGCTCTCCTTTTATACCCGCGCTGCGGGGCGGGGTGTGCGTGGCGAAACACGCACGCCAACTATCATTGGCTTGTTTAGTTAAAACTCGAAGGTGATTGGGCTCTCGGGCGAGATCCCAATTCGTCAGTCACTGACGTAACGTTGAACGTGACTGACTGAATGGGAACTAGGAAGCTGGGTGTATTCAAAGCGGTTTGGAAAAAAAGATGACAGAATAACTCGGCGGATATCGCATTTTGCGTAAAAATTTAAAATGGACCTTTCAATATGGACCAGATACAATACAGATTTTGGCGGAAACTCCTTTTTTTTTTAAAATGCCGTTTATCGCGTTTTGGAACCAAACTCTTCATATATTTTAGTTTAACATCTAAAAGCTAGATTTAAATTGTGTACAGAACAACATCAAGACACCACAGTATTGCCGTCCAGGTCTGTATAGTTAGTTTGTCTGTCTTTTAAACCTTTAAATCTAACTTTTAAAATAGTATATAAATTGTTAATTTGTGCTATTAAACATAAGCTGTGTTCATACTAGTAATAGCATTATTGACACATTTCAATGAGGCTTTTTTGAACACACTTTACACTTTAACACAGATTTGGATTATATTTATTAATCATATTGTTGCATCTTTTGTGTTTGCCATTTAAATATTTTTTAAATAAAAGCTATTTTTTTCTTTTTATGTCCAGAGGGGAACAGCGGACAGTCCATGAAATCATTCTCCCACCCAGCTGTTGACAGCTGTGCTGATGGGTAGCTCCCTTTTCCAGCAGAAGATGTAGAGATGAGCTGTTTTTTCACATATTAAAGGGGTCATATGATGTGATTTCAAGTTTTCCTTTCTCTTTGGAGTGTTACGAGCTGTTCGTGAATAGATAAGATCCCTGAAGTTGCAAAGACTAAAGTCTCAAACCCAAAGAGATATTCTTTATAAAAATGAAGACTCGTCCACGCCCTCCTAAAATACTTTGTTTAAACATGCCCCCACATGTCTACGTCACGATGGGGGAAGATTTGCATAACTCCGCCCAAATGTTCACGCAAAGAAAGAAGGCGTAACTTTATTGTTGCTGCCACCATGTTGTGAAGACGCTGTGTGTTTCATTGCGAAAGCGAAACTACTTTGTTTGGCCTTCCAAATGAGGACACGACTAGAAATCAGTGGTTAAGTTGCATTTACAACACTGTTCCAGAACAGTTCAACCCAGATATTCAGATGTGTGCAGTGCATTTTATGGAGGACTGTTTCCTGATCCTGGAAGAGTAGACTTCAATGCCGGTGTTCTGACAAATAATGCTGACTCTCAGCCTGTAAGTACATATTTTCATATTTAAAGAATTTGCCACTGATGATTCAAACACGATGTTTTGAGCAGTGTAGAGTAGCGCTTGTTGTTTGTCCTTTCTCCGATCACAAATGCAGACATGGTTTTATGTTTACACGGCGCGATGCAACATAGCGCATAAAAAGACAGTATAACTCATTATCCGTAATTATGTCCCCACTGGATGCAACAAATGCCTCGTTTATAATGGGTTTTATTGGTTTTGTCTCGTCGTGCTGGGACACGGCATCACAGTATGGTAAGGGGCGTAACATTTCCGTCACACGCTTGAGGTATTTGGCCAATCACAACGCACTGGATAGCTGGCCAATCAAAGCACACCTCGCTTTTCAGACCGATGAGCTTTGTAAAAATCGACGCGTTTCAGAAAGGCAGGGCATAGAGGAGAAACAATAATGTACAGTATGTGGAAAATAATGTGTTTTTTTTTACCTTAAACCGCATAAACACATTTCATTACACCAAATACACAAAATAATGTTCTTTTTGGCAACATCATATGACCCCTTTAAACCACTGTTTGTTTTGCGATAAAGGCTCACCAGACATATCACTCACTCCAATTCTTTGATACTGGAAATTCACAGCTGGGAAGTTCTGTTTGGCAACAAACAGCAGTATGAAAATCCCATAACCCACTAATATGGTTTCTTTTCATTGCACCCTTTGGCACAGTTTGTAAGTAACTGTTACACAACACTACATATGAAAAGCGTGTTTGCACTCTAAATCATTGAGTCTTAGGTACTTGTTCTTGCACTTAGATAATTACACATATTTATCGCCTTAACTTTATGAGTTTCATAACTTTATGAGCATTATTTTATGGACACAAACACTCTTGGTTAGTGGTCAGATATGTTTTCTTTGAATAAAAGCAAATATGTATTGCAAGAAAACCGTGGGCATGTTTTCATTGAAAATCACAATATATACTGTTATATAAATTTTGAAACTGAGTTCTGACCTACTAAAACATTTAGTAAATTTGCTGAAGATCCTTGAGCCATTCTTGATAATAAATGCAGATGGATTGATCATTTTCTTTGTACTGAATACTGTTGTCTGAATCCTTAATCCATAGAGCATCAAACTCAATGCGCCAGAGGCCATGAGGCGCCTAGGCTTTTTAGTTGTCTGTCTAATGCCAGCACGTTTTTCTATTGTGTTTAATAATTAGATGTCATTGTTAAGAAACTTTGCAACTTGCAACTCCTCTGAAGGATGCAGTGTTCTCCAAAGTTGCTAAGAATGAGGAAGATGTTCTATTATTTAAAAAAAAACTAACTTTATTATAAATTATAAATTAAATCTAAGTGGTGCCAAAGTGACACCATCGTTGCACTTTTTAGCCACCAACTAATGAATTGGTAGAAATGACAACCCATAAAACAGAAGTAGAAATTAAAAATTATTGTGTTAAATAGATGGAAACAAAGATATTATGAAATGGTTAACATTTTACAGCTTCACGCATACATCTTTCTAGAAATGTTGTAGCCAGACTGAAACCAGGAACTGTATCTTGACCACTGGTTCTCAGGTGGAGGGTTGTGACCCCAAAGTCTGGTCTGATGGTAGAAATTAGTTACATTACTTGTATGTGTTGTATTGTGTAACATGCATTCATCCTTAAAAACCATAAACCGAATTATGTAATGAACAAGAAAATATGATTTAACTTGCATTGAGGACAAACATGTTTTTCCTGTAAATTGTTATCTGCTGAGATTATTATTATTATTATTATTATTATTTATCATTTAGTTTATAATTGTTTATTTATACTTAAATCTATTTATATGAATTGTTTGGTTTTTAAGACATTTTTTGTTTACTTTTGTTTAAGGGGAGAAAAAAACTGTATTGGTTCACTCAGTGTCTAATGTTAAATCTGGGCCCTCAAACAGAACCAGTTAAAAACTGCTAACTTGGACAATAATGATGGACAATAGTGGAGGCTTTTTTTAGAGACAGAGCACAGAGCGATAAAAGGATGTCACTTGTTTGTAGAAACTCAAGTGTAGATGTCCTGAAAAGTAAATCTTTAAGATTTGTATTCAGGAGAAATGTAGAGTTTACCATACACTCTTAAAAATAAAGGTGCTTCAAAAGGTTTTTCAAGCGATGCCATAGAAGAACCATTTTTGGTTCCACAAAGAACCATTCAGTCAAAGGTTCTTTAAAGAACCATCTCTTTCTTGCGTTTTTGTAATCTGAAGAACCTTATTTCGCCACAAAGAAACTTTTGTGAAACAGAAAGGTTCTTCAGATGTTGAAGGTTCTTTATGGAACCATTTAGACAAAAAAGTTCTTCTATGGCATCGTGAAGCACCTTTATTTTTAAGAGTGTAGCATCGCAAAATAACAGCTGTTGCTTTTTTACAAAGTAGGTTGCAGGACGACCTCAGCCTGTTGTTATGATGTCTTAGCTCACTCTGCTTTGGGCCAAAGTACATCAAATGTGTCAGATCTTTTGTTTGGTTTGGCAGACTCGCGTCATTGCTCACGCAACATTATCATCCTGGCATCAGCTGTGTTTTGAGTGTGGGGTGAGAGAGTTCAGTTGTTAACACAACGCTAAAAGCATGCCACAGAAGGCCACTGAGCCTTGAAGGAAAGCAGTCATTTTCCTATTTTCAATATTAAATATTATTGCAATATTATTTCTGAGCTCTGTTTTCTCAGCAATCTTACCGGTCCCTGTAATGGATTTGAAGGCTGAGTGTGAAATGAGATCAGCTGATAAAAGCAGCATATGCTGTAGTGGAAGCTGGTATTGTTCATGTGTGAGATCCTGGAAGGTTTATAGGCAGTAACTGGCAGCATTGACTTGCTTTTGCTTTTTGACTTTGGATGTTTGAAATGTTTTATGTCTTCCCTGTGGTCTAAGTTCAAGTTCCACAACAAAGAAATAGCCACTAAAGGCAGTTTAATTAACTCATAGCTTACCCTAGTTTACAGTCTGAATTGAAGGCGATGAGATGAAAGTGTGTGCAGTAAACTAATAGATCTTTCTTTCAGGTGACTTCACAGGTTGCATGCAGTAACATACAGCGCAACCAGTGCAGCTTAATTTATGAACAAATGACATTTCTTTGAATGAATTATTCAAATAGAACATTTTCAAATATTCACGTGTTTATAATTTTATTATAATTTTACGCATTGTTATAATGTGTTTTAGATAATTTTATTACACTACCCTTACACTAAACTTCGGGGTATGACTTATGAAATAAATTAATACTCTTATTTAACTATTAATTGAGTGCATTAAATTAAATTCAAAAGTTACAGTGAAGATTTTTTTTATTATTTTCAACCTTAATAATGGTAAGAACTATTTCTTGAGGACCTGATCACCATATTAGAATGGTTTTTGAAGGATCATGTTACACTGAAGACTTAAGTAATGGCTGCTGAAAATTCAGCTTTGCATCACAGGAATAAATTACATTTTAGAATGTATTTTAAAAAAAACAGCTATTTTAAAATGTTATAATATTTCACAATATTACTGTTTTTACTCAAATAAATACAGCCTTGGTTATATTTCATTCAAAAACATTTTTAAAAAATCTTACAAACCCCAAACTTTCAAATCATATTTTGTTTATTATATGTATATACAGGGGTGCACATAAGTGGTCCGCAGGTCCATGCGCGACCAAAATAAAAAATGCACTGTATAAATAAGTTCTGACAGCGCACTTGCGTACCGACATGGGTGACAGCTGTTAATGTACAATTAATTTAGATCGACAAACTGTACTGTATAAGATTTCTATTCAAAAGCATAAATCTAGGCTACCCGTAGCAGTTTTCAAAGCACAATGCAAAACTGTGACATTTCATTCACTGATGCTCTTCAATCGGTGCGCTAAAACCGGAAGCGCATATACTTACTTGCCGGCAACCCGCCAAAATAAAAGCCTGCTGATTTTAAGGTTGAAAATTATAAATTCATATATAAAAAATAAGTAAATATTAGCATTTTATTTTTAAGTTTACTATAAAATAATTGTATTTGTATTTAATACTCCCTTTTTATAAAAAAAATTATTATCACACTTTATTATTTTGTTTATTTTATTTTGAAAAACTAAATAAAGTGCAATAATATTATCACTATTATTAATTAATTTTTTATAGTTATAATTAATGGGTCACACTATGTGCAGAGGACCAAACCAAATCTCCTGGGTGCCTGTTAGGACATTGTGTTAATTACTTTCCAGAAACCCCAGCCTAAACTACTCGGCACTTATTCTGCATTTCAATTTCTTGTATGAGTGTGTATTATTGTCATAATTTTTTTAACTGATTACCCCAAGTTTCTTTTTTTTCACCTCTGTTTACTCATCAGAAGCAACAGTAAACGCGGTCATGGAGTCCGCTGGGCTTTTGCACAAGTGGAGTTTGCTATTAGTCAGGTTAACAGCTCCCGTGGTTCTCCTGTCTCTGTCTCGATCTCGATCTCTCTCTCTCTCTCTCTGTGGGGTGTTTGGAGTGCCAGACACTCACAGGTTGCCATTTATGGGGCTCTGCAGAACCAGATTTATGGGAATGATAAAAGCTGTGCAGAGCAATAATGACACAGGCAGCTGCTCTGAGCCTTGTGCACGTCTTGTGCTGCCGCATCCCCAGTCCTCTGCAAACTCAGAGAGAAGACATATAAAAATGTATAAATGATGTCCTGTTGAAGATATTAGATGATACGATCCCCTTACATGTGTGGTGCTTATATAGACTGCTGTTATAATGAAGAGCTTTGTGGCTATGAGCTTTGATCTAATGCTCCTGGCCTCTTGTAGTGTGGTAGTTTTTGGTCATGTACTGAAGTAATCCATGCTTGTAAAAGCCCGTCTCCCAGTCTGCGATAACAACAGTCATTCATCACTATAAAATAAGAGGGAACAAAAAGCTGATGGGACTTGGGCAGATAGAGAGGGGAAGCGGCCGCCACTGTCATTAATGGCCTGACAGAAGTGGAGATTGATGCCGCTTTGTGTTGTGTAATGGTCCAGCAGACCACCAATGATAAAAACAGATCATAAATCTACAACTATCTGCTTGGTACAACAATTTTATGTGAGATGTCTCACATTTATTGGATTCATTCGGGACATATTCCATGACCCTTGGTAGTGGTTGAACAATATGGGTTTTTCAGTGGCCAATGACATTATCTCTAGAAAGCAGGCTAAAGTGACAAATATACTTTTTGAATAAAATGTTTGAGGAACTCGAATCTTTATTTTACTCAATATTAACCTAATTTTTTTGTTATATATTTTTTAATAGAAGTACTATATTTTATGGGGATCTTTAGTACATCTGATCTGTTAAGGGTGCACTTTGTATTTTTTGCCTCATTAAAAAGTCACAATTTACACAAGAGTTGCTTTTACCCTTTATGCAATTTAACAAGATTTATTTTAAATAAATCTTTCTTTATTTTTAAAATGTTTAAAATTATGTTCACTCATGTGAGATGATCAATCATATACTTAGTCTAAGTTAAACATTTAATGCTTGATAGCGGGTGCGATTTTTGAAATCACATAACCAGCCGAACACAACTCTCTTTATCTCGGTGAAGCCCAAAGTACACTTCGGTTTTGACGCGAAAGCGTAGCCTTTCAAAGTATAAAGTGTCTGCACAATTTCTCTCTAGAAGATACAGCTGATTAAAAATGTCTTTGTACTCTTTTTAAAACATGAGCAAGAGCGCTCATCAACTCTGGCATCTGTTGTTGTTACTGTCTACAGTAGTTTTGTGTATTGTAGTTTCATCTCATTTACTGTACACATACTTTGGCCTACACAAAAAAAACTAAGTATATTTTGGGCTTAACCCCCATTATTGGACACTTTCACTATAAACACTATAAAAATGACTGAGTGCATTTTTAAAAGGCCAAGTGTGCAGGGCTACTGGCTGATACTGATCTCAACATGACTACATTTTAGCCAACTACATTCAGGATGCTTTGAATTATTTTTACCTTCTGGATGTCCTTGACTCATACTGACCTGCATAGTAATTTTTTGAAGGACGTTTTACTCGCAGACTCACTTTAAACCATGCGTTCTGTCAGCCATGAATCATTTGAGTGTCACAAGGGTCCACATCAATTTGTTCTGTGTGTAATTTCTCCTGTTCTGCTCTGCTGACAGCAGTGTTTCTCTGTCCGCAGCTGGAGAGGAGAAGAACAAGTATGGGGCCCTTTGTTACCATGCTGAGAGAGACTGATCGGGTCAGTGCAACTGTTGTCATTTCATTCCCCCATCGTATATCCCCCAGCTAGACCCATCAGATCAACCCTGAAGAATGGGGTCAATCTTGGGTTTGCCGGCAGATTAGCTGCTCAGGCAATAAATGATCTGTGAGGATGAAACCCAGGCCAAATAGCACTTACAACCTTCTTTGAAAACCCTTTCAGAGCTACAGTTTATTCCAGATGGGCACATTTTTTTTTACCTGCACAGACCTTGAGTGTGCTTGGGTCGAGTTCAAGCATCTCTCGTACGTGTTTTCAAATTGAAACGTTTATATTTATAAAAGCATATTTGAAGTAACTTGACAGCATTCCCTGTCCATTTTAAGCTCGTAAGCTTCTCAAAAATAAACTCTAATAAAAAGCATAATGCCCAAGCATATTTGAAAAAAGACAGAAGAAAATAACTAGTTTTTTAATTTGTCCAAACAAAAAAAAAATCTCGCCTGGGATTTTAACTTGGTGGTGGGCACACTTTGCCTCCTGTTCAGTCACTCTCTTATGTCTTCCCGTCCCTCTTTCCGCTCCATCATTTTGCTGGAGGATTCATATGCTAATAGGGTTCAGGAGATGAGGTGGTTCTCACGTTCAACTTGAAACTCAGGCTTTTGTGTGCCTAAAGCACAAGCTGCAGAACAGAAGCTAGAAGTGAAATTAAAATCTGCTGAATGCCCCAGCGGGATGGGGAGGGGAGTGAAGGGGAGGGCAGGGGCGGTCCAGCAGCTGCTGATATTGGATAAATGTGAGATGCCCACTGTAGCGTTCCATGCCCTCCTAGGGGACCGGCTAAGCGAGGCATGGCTGTGTGTTTCTTTAATCTTACTGCAGGCCTGTTCCTGGTCTACTGATCAGTGCCTTTCTGTGGATGATTATTTAGCAAATGGTAACCCACCCCCATGCATACCCTGCATTTCCATGGCATTGTTGAACTATTCTGGAAGTCCCTTGCGCCACTTATAATGCGAGTCTGACGTTTTGCCGGGACTCTTTAGTTATTTTGAAAGTGGCAAAATTCAAAGGAGTAGTTCACCCCAAAATGACATTTCTGTGGTTATTACACTCTTCTGTGAAAACAAAAGAAGATATTTTGAAAAATGTCTTAGTGTTAAATTGTCCATATAATGGATCTAATGTTGTTTTGGACCCCATTGAGTAAACTTTACAGCATGAGTGATTAGATCATTTATTTCAGATGTAATCAAAATGGACCAAGTGAATCAGAACTGAATCAAGTTTTTGAATTGTAATCGAATCGGGAGGCCAAGTTCTGCTTCCCAGCATAGTGGCATGAAAATGGAAAGCAAGTTATTGACAAAATGTTATGTTGCTCTTGCAACAAAGACTCTAATTTAAACATTGCTTGTCATTTTATTACTTTGTGCCTGTTAGGACATTGTGTTAACCCACTGTAGCGTTCCATGCCCTCCTAGGGGACCGGCTAAGCGAGGCATGGCTGTGTGTTTCTTTAATCTTACTGCAGGCCTGTTCCTGGTCTACTGATCAGTGCCTTTCTGTGGATGATTATTTAGCAAATGGTAACCCACCCCCATGCATACCCTGCATTTCCATGGCATTGTTGAACTATTCTGGAAGTCCCTTGCGCCACTTATAATGCGAGTCTGACGTTTTGCCGGGACTCTTTAGTTATTTTGAAAGTGGCAAAATTCAAAGGAGTAGTTCACCCCAAAATGACATTTCTGTGGTTATTACACTCTTCTGTGAAAACAAAAGAAGATATTTTGAAAAATGTCTTAGTGTTAAATTGTCCATATAATGGATCTAATGTTGTTTTGGACCCCATTGACGTTAATTGTATTGGGAAAAAACTGTTCTTCAAAATATCATCTTTAATGTTCCACAGAAAAAATGAAAGTCATACAGTTTGGAGCAACATGAGGGCGAATAAATTATCTTTGGATTTTGGTTGAACTATCCTTTTAATGGCGTTTCTGACCGGTTTGCCGTTGCTGTGCAGAGAGAGGCCATTTTTTCAGGGGTTACTCTCACAGTGTCTCTCTGACTCTCTATGGCAACTACAAATCTTCTGTGCTCGCTGATGAAGAGTGTGCACACAATCGGGCCTTTAATGATTAATATAGCCGTTTTTCTTTAGCTCCAATAGATGTGACTTAGAAAAACACAGGACCAGGCTTAAAATAACTCGAGCCTGCAATTATGAGCAATTTGGAGAAAATGTGTGATAATTGTACTATATAGGCCTAGAAGTTTATTATTCTTCTCACCCGTAGCTGAAAGACAAAATATATGTAGCACTTTGTGACCAATCAGAGCAGCTTTGTGAAGGATATAAGGAATAGTTTTATGTGATTAGATTGACTTCAGTGTGCATTTGCTTTCTCTGCTGGGATAATTGTCTTGGGTTTCATCATTCATCAACTGCACCGCCCGGTCTGTGTTTGTGTAAAGACTGCGAAATGGAAGAGAAAAGACATGCTCTCCAGACACTGATGGGAATGCACAACCACAGAACACAAGATTGAATGCCGTTTATGCTTGTTAATCATCACCTTCCAGATCCTGGAATGCTGTTGCGTGCTCACGTATCAGTCCACGGTCTGAGAGGATCCTACTACTCCCTCATGTTATAAATGATGGAACATTAACTGGGTCAGAGATCCAAAGATATTGAAGTCACATGTGTATGTCTGGTGTCCAGCGTTTCATTTTTTGCTTCATTATAATTTATGTCCATGTTTGGCTGTTTTTATTATACAGTAGGGATATGCCGGCATCAAATTTTCATGGTGCGATTACTTGCTAATGCTTTTATCACGGTATTCATGGGTTTCAGTCACGTATATATATATATAGATATATATAGATATAGATATAGATATAGATAGATAGATACTTTAGGATTAGATCCCTATTCACTGTCAAGTGAACTGCTGACTCCACTAAAGTCTAGTGAAATTTGATGTTTGCTGATAGGCTATTTACATCTACCTCATACACAATCCCTCTCCGTACACTTGGGCCATTTTCAGTTAAATCTTCACCTGCTAGAGACTTGTCCATCGGCCCGGATCCATCTGCAGCACCCGGCCTGGATGCCTGTCTACTCACTTTCAGATTCTGGGCTGAATCAACCGAATGCGACAGCCATAATTTGCCGAAACTGCCGCATCCAAGCCGGACTCGCCCAGTTTCATTTCTATATCTACTGTACTGTTTATTAATATTTCATTTAAAATTGATAACGTTACCAAGACAAAATGTTTACTTTCATTTGAATTATATAGATTGGGCCTATAATACATAAATAACATAACAAATCTATAAGCAATTTTAAAGTCCATTAAATAACTAGCTTGATCAAGCTGGTATGAGGAAAATTTATTTACAAAACAATTTATTTACAAAACCATGCAATTACAACAAAAAACCGCAGTTATGCAATAGGTGTAGATAAAATATTTAACACATTTTGCAAAATTACCCATGCATTTACTTGAATGAATGAGGCATTTCACTTGGACAGTAACATTTAATAAATAAAGGTTAAAACATACAAAATGTAAAAGGTGTTTTGAAAAACACATTGGTAAATGGCAAAGGTTTTGGACTTAAACATCTTGTACTTGGTAAAAAAAAATTAAATAATTATTACCTAACTGTTACTATGAATAATTTTTAAAGGTAATCAGTGAATACTGCTCTTGGTTGTGGGTCATTGTGCAGCATGTATTTCCACATCTTAGTCTCACTTAAATAAAACAGAGTATGGTTTGTAGCATCATGAGAAATATTTTATATTATGAATTTAGTATTACTTATTACACTTCCATTTAAAATACTGGTGTCTGTAAGAATTGGAAAATAAGAAAATAAGAATAAGAATAATAATACTTATATATATATATATATATATATATATATATATATATATATATTTGTATTAAAGCACATGCTGTTTGAAATAATATTTACTTATTATTTACCCATTTAATTATAAATGGCTGTGTGGCTGTGTCCAGTATGATTGAAATTTAAAGTGTGTATCATCCTAATTAAAGAGATAGTTTACCCAAAAATGAAAATTTACTCCCTTTATGTCGTCTACACATGACAAAACTGTTGGTTTTGATTACCAGCATTCTTCAAAGTATCTTCTTTTGAGTTCTGCAGAAAAACAAAAATCAGGCGTTTGAAAAAAACATGAGGGGGAATTGATGTAATAATGTAAATGATGACAGAATATATATATATACACTATATATATATATATATATATATATATATATATATATATATATATATATATATATATATTTGTATTAAAGCACATGCTGTTTGAAATAATATTTACTTATTATTTACCCATTTAATTATAGCACATTAAATGGCTGTGTCCAGTATGATTGAAATTTAAAGTGTGTATCATCCTAATTAAAGAGATAGTTTACCCAAAAATGAAAATCATTTACTCCCTTTATGTTGTCTACACGTGACAAACCTGTTGGTTTTGATTACCAGCATTCTTCAAAGTATCTTCTTTTGAGTTCTGCAGAAAAACAAAATTCAGGGGTTTGAAAAAAAAATTGGGGGGAATTTATGTAATAATGTAAATGGCAGAATTCTGGGTTAACTATACTTTTAAGTAAATTAGTATAAACACTTTTCACTAGTCATCACTGTGCAGAAAAATAACAGTGAATGCCACAATAAAATTCTTGAAAAATACACATTCAATAGATCCATAGCTTCCTGTTGGATAGGTTGTCTCTTCAGTTAAGATTTCCCCCCAATTGTTGCAGAAAACATTATATTGCATAGTATAATCATGATCAGTGCAGACCAGTAGTGGGCCGTCAGGGCCAGCAAAACCTTCTCTGCTGGCCTAAACACTATCAGAATCACTGATTTAGTTTTAATATATGTTTCCATGAATGTGTATTAAATTATTTCCAATAGTCTATTCTCTTCATTTCATAGCTTTTCTCTTGGTTGCACTGCTTCCAGTCAGTTGCTTTAACCAATCAGATTTCGAGTTGGCAGCACCAGGGCCATCTAGCTGGCTAACGAGAACGTCAGCATTTTCTTGTCCTTTGATTGGATGGTCCGCATACTAGCTAGCAAACAGCATCCCTGTAAATCATTTTATTAAAACTTTTATTACTGTTTCTCAGGTTTAGATTTTCAGTGCATTTTGAAAAAATATTTGCCTACTATATTTAGTAAATCTAAAAACAGTAGTCCTAATGACTGCGAAAAACAAGCACACACCTCGGCAGCGGCTCTGTGAAAGACTCGTGAAGATGAAAAACCACGAGTATGGTAGGTTAATTTTCATTTTTGACTCTTTTATCGCTTGATGCGTTGTATGCTGATGTTATTTGCGCGCTATAAAGCCTGGTTTAAGTTTCCATAAGAATATCTCAGTTTCCCGAGTGGAGCTGTAACCGGTCTTCCTCCGGCCGCAGCGCCGCTGGCAGAGGCACACCAGCGGGGAGATGAGAGTCACAGAGGTATATTAAAACACATGTATACACTTTTCTTCATTTCATGTAGGACGCCACTGAAGGCCTAGGTGTAAAATGCAAGGCCCGCCACTGGTGCAGACGTACTTGAACTCACTTTCTCATCGACTCTAACTGCTGCTTGCTAGTCCAGTCAGAGAAGTAAAGATGATGTCCGTATCATTATGATGGTATGAAGAGATGGATTAATTCATGTAGGACGCCACTGAAGGCCTAGGTGTAAAATGCAAGGCCCGCCACTGGTGCAGACGTACTTGAACTCACTTTCTCATCGACTCTAACTGCTGCTTGCTAGTCCAGTCAGAGAAGTAGAGATGATGTCCACTGTCTGACTCCAAGCACTGCTCAGTGTTCACAGGTGTCTGAGGAACTTCTGCCATTTCTTCTGCGATGATACTTCTCTTGGTTACTACAAAACATAATTAAAAGACATTTGTGGCACATTTAAGAGAAATATTCAGTTATTCCTGTATGTCTCTACATGCTAAGTGAAGAAGCAACTAAAGTAGCAACAAAACTGTGATTCTGTGTTTTGTTGTAGTCAGTTACATGTGTTTTGGCAGTGGTGAGCACCTGTACACATAAGTCTGCTATAGCAACTGTAAAAGCAAGACACAGCTACTGCAAATGATCTCAGACGTATTGATGGATACAAATTTGATTGCAATACATTCTCATCGTAAAAATCACTGCAACTGTATTTAGTCAACTGAGATTTGAAAAGAACGTTTTTCTATAGAATTATAAAACTAACAGTACAAACAAATCCTCTTCACTCTAACATCCTTGAAGTAATTACATTGTTACATTCATAAAAATAAGAATGTGGAAACTAAAACTACAAACCTTTCTCCTTGTATGCGCTGGACCGTCATCATCCTCCTCTTCTTCATATTTTATTTGCAGATTGAAGTGTTGCTTGTCAAAGTTTAATGCAGCGTAAACATTCTAGACTCACATAACTGTACTTAGATCAAAGATCAAAAGCATCTCGGTGATTTATTAGAGTTAGTTGGAACATAAAAGTTTTCTGGCAAATCAGCAGTCTCGCACGCAAATTTAACCTTTTGCAAGTTTCATTATGAACTTGCCAACTAAAATATAAAAACGCATCTATGCTTACGAGAAATATTTCATTTTTAAAAATTCCATACATCCACATCTCTTGGTAAATAATCCATTGTGAGTCGCTGTTATCACAGCCCAGAGCACAGCACAGCAGATTGACGGAATTGCAATTCGGTCCTACAAATGGCGGCCGCACAAATGTGTGATGTCACATGAAACCTATGAATATGGTATTTTCATGATAGTGAAATTTAGTTGCAAAAAAGTGTTGTCATAATACAGTATAACAGTATATCTTGGGCATGTTGTAGTCCAGGTTAAAATGTAAAAAAAAGTTTGAAAATAAATAGCCTATAAAGTCTAAATATTTAAGTATTTGGCAATCTGAAAGGCTGTTTAAATAAATTAAATCGGTTTCAGAAACAGAAAGTAGTGCAGCTGCTTTGTTTAGGGGGTTTCCGGGGTAACGGCTGCATTACTGCTGTTCAGCACCATCTGCTGTTGGAGAGTGAATGTGTGCTTTCATCCAGAGCCTCTCTCACGCGCTCCGCCATGCGCTTTTCATCCGTGCTTGTTTGCATCATACAGCGGTGTTGTGTATTAGGAATGAGAATGTGACGTAACGCCGCGTTGAGTTCTGGGAAACTGTTTTGTTTATCCGCCATATTTGCAGGATATCGCTGCCGTTCCGCTATTGAGTTTAGGGCAGTATTTGATTGTTTGTCGTGATTGTGAAAAATGTCACCAGTGTATGTCATTCATACTGCATCGATAATTGCAATAGTAACTCGGATCATCGTTCTGAGAGAAAAATGGACAATGCTATATGTTTTTTCGCCTTTTCTATGTGTAAAAACACCAAGGGAAGGAGGTCGCGGAGAATACGCCGAATAGTAAATCTGTTAATGTCACTGATTAAACCCACTGACTCTCACTCAATAAAAGAATCACAGTGCAGTGTGTTTTTGAAAGTTTTGATTTGGTTGGTTTAATAGTTAACATTACCTTCTTTGCGAGCATGACTCTCACTAGGCTTGTGAATTAGCAGAACTTGGACTTTCTAAATTTAAAAAATCTAAAATTGTAAAGCATATACTATGTGCAGATATGCATATAAGATCAAAATGTGAACGCAACGCGTTTATTTAAGTATTTTCCTCTCATATAAAGAACACGCTTAATGCACCGAGACCGTGATATTTAAAGACCACATTCTGTACACACATCTTACTAATAAAGCATAATATGTGTGGAAAAACAGATGAGCCCAAAGTATGAACTTTAGAAATCGCTGTCTTAATCCAGAAGCGCTTTCTACATTACAGTTTTCTAAAGAGAGGAAAACGCTTTACATTTAAACATGTCGCGTTAATATTCTGGCTCATCTGCGTGTCTTTTAGCAACACTGTCTTGGCACATTAAACCAGCATTTGAAAATGCTACAAAACTTTCCCCAAGCTCCTAGGGATTTGATTTAGCTTGTCATTTGTTGAAATAAATATCAAAAGTACAGTGAGTTCGTGACTGTTCGCTGAATGTGACCCACAATCAGTGATTCTCCTCTGTGGCCATGGAAAAATGAACATTTATAATGACAACAATTATACTGTCATTTCAAAGTTTCCAACAAAGAAATGGATCGACTTCTGTCAGCTTGTTGAACACACACTTTTATTTGGACAATGTACCATATGATGACTGAGCAGCGAGCGTCCAGCGGGCGACAGTTTTCACGCTAATCGGGTAAACACTGTAAACCAAATTCTATCAAACCTAAGAGAGAAATGCAGCGCATATCATGCAGTGCGATAAAATAGCTTCTCTTCCCTGCAAACGATACAATGAAGAATGAATGGTTGTTTAACTTAAAGGCAAAAACAAAACAAAAGATAAGCACTTATCCTTATAGAGAATGAGAAGTAACCATGGGAACGGATAGCGTATCCTGCTAATATGGCGGCGCCTTCCCGCAATGCAATGCGGAGTGAAAAGATCGTGACGTAACTCCTCATTCTCTATAGTGATCAGTTAATGGGAAAAGTATTCTTAAAATTCTTAAAAACAGTTATGCTGCTTAATATTTTTGGGAAACCATGTTTTGTTTTGTTTTTTTTCTCAAGGATTCTATGATGTATAGGAAGTTAGAAAGATCACTTTTGATTTAATGCTTCCTTGCTAAATAAAAGTATGAATTTGTTATCTTTATTATTCTTTTTCAATCTTACTGACGTCAAACCTTCAAAGGGAAGTGTAAGTGTCCAAATGCTGTGCATATGTGTTCAAACATACAGGTGCTTAGTGCAATTTATGCTGTATAGTATTTCAATCCTGATTTTTGTCCATAACAGAACAGCTGTTTCCCATTTACTATGCAAAACTGCTCTTTAAAAACCTCTTGTATGACCCAAACTTCTCAGGAGACATGAAATGACCTGAATGCTTGACAGCCAGGACAGAGCGATTTCACTGCATCCCTGAGAGAAATATGGGAACAATTATGTGCTTTGTAGAGAGGGGCACATACTGTCCGATGGGCCAAAGGGCCAGAGCCCAGCCCTGCTCCATGTGATCCATTTATTAATTTAATTTGCCAGACCGCCATGAGAGGAGTCAGAGGGTGCACGACTCTCCCGGGCCTTAATAGCTTTTAGGCAGGATGACGAGGGCTGATGGAGGGAGATCTATTTATTCTTTTTTGCCCTAAAAGCTGGCCATGCTCCAATCATCACATATCTTGTTTGTTTTGTCACTGGGTGTGATGGCTGAATGTGTCTCAGAGGGAGTTGAAGAATGACTGCAGCTCTCCCTGCGGTCGGGCCCCCACAGCTGCTCTGAACACCACACCTCGACACGCCTGCAGCAACACCTGCTGCTTTTTCCTTTTTCTGTCTTTTTTTTGTTGCATGAAATATACGTAAGCAACAAAGCACAGTAATTTGAAAGTATGAGTATATCATATTCTTACATTAATAGCTCCCGACAGGAATCTGTGATATATTTTTATATACAGTGTTAACAGTAACAAATTATGAATGATATGTGTGGTGTAATCAAATCAATTAAGCAATGTCAGTAAGGTGTTACTTTTTTAATGTACATAGGCGCGTTTGCAAAACACTTAGTAAAAGTGACTTGCACTGAATTAAAAATACACATTTAATCAGTTCATGCATTCCCTAGATTTCAAACCCAGGTTAAAGTAGCGTTTTTGTTGTTGTTGTTTTTTACAGGATAAGTAGCATTACTTTTCTTTTCATTTTGTTTATTTAGATTAATTAATTAATAATTAATATTAGTATATTAATCATTTATATTTTTAGTATCATGTTATTTATAGTTTGTAATTGTATTGTATTATTTAGAAATTATTATTAGTATTATTTTAAAAAGGTTTAATAAGGGAAACTCTTACTAAATCCCCCTTGGAACCTGCTTAAGTACCTCTGGGGTATACACACACACACACACCCCTGACTGAGAATTACAGCTCTTGATCTACATTCTCTGTAGACAAGGTCTGCAGTATTTTTGGTCTTGCTGTGTATTTTCTCCATCTGCTAATCAACATATGCTCCGTATTCCCTGTGTGTGGACAATGTTAGGTAGAGTGAGAGAGAGAGGGGATAAAGTTGGATACAGAGGGAACTATTAATCTTTCCATATTATTTCATAGGGCAAAACGTGGCTGCCGCTCACACTGTTGCCAGTATGACAGGTAATTATTTTAGTCTTAGTGCTGGCACCCAGTGCTCTGTCTTTCTCTCTCTCTCTCTGGGCCTTTCTGCCAAATGACTTTCTGTTCAGCCGCCCCAGATAAGTGAGAGGAATGTGGGGCAGTGCTTTTAGCTGTTGGGCCTTCAGCATCTCTTTCCTCCTCCTCCTCCTCCTCTGCTCTCCACTCCTCCTCCTCCCTCTGTCGGATATGTCTGCTGTCGGGCCAGTGAGCATCTTTACCTGGTGCTTTATGACATGAGCAGGACAGCTGGGTGTTTGGGGGCGGCGGGGGGGATGGCTCTTGTACGTGGAGACGGGGCTTGTAAATCCCCTGGGCCGGTTTTTACAGCTCCACATTCCTGAAGAATCAGACGTCTGGAGGGGATAGACAGGTCTGTAAATCAGTCTGCTTTGATTTTATATGGTTACGAATATGAAATACAAACATGATTTAAATCTAAAAATGTGTGAAAATAGCCGCTGACCAGATCCTTGTAGGTTTTTCTCGACGTAAAAGAGAAATGATATGTTGAAAGTCTCTGTTCAGGCCAGGCTTTGTGTGAGTGGCTCCCCGCTGCTGTGAGATGAGTTGTGAAAGCTGAATCAACAGGACAGTATTTACTGAGGACAGACTGCACCCTCACGTCTGACAGACTCACCTTGTTTTCCAGATCAGATTTCCTGAAAAAGCCAAGCTCCTGGTGCTTAAGTGGGGACAGGTGCACAATGCAGATGTGCTCTGACCACCAAGGACACAGACCAAGCTTTAGAAGAAGGTTGTCTTAACCTTAGTGCTTCACCAGTGGCTTTTATGGCTGCTCAGATCAGCCCCATACGACTGCAGACAGATTATTTCTTTCCTGCCTACTTTTCTTCTTTTGATAGTGCCTTCTTTCCTCCTATATTTCTCTTTCAACCTTTCTTTAGTATTTTCTTTTGAATTTTCCCCCATTCTTTTGTCCTTTTATATTTCTTTCTTCCTCTGTTTCTTTCTTGTATCCTTTCATCCATTCTTTTCCATCCATACATACATTTATCCTTACATTATACTGCTTGTCCCATGTATGGTCGCAGGGATGTTGGAGCCTATCCCAGCATCTCAGGCTTAGGCATGGACATAACCTGAAGAGATGGCCAATCCATCACATTCTTCCTTTTTTGGACCTTTTTTTTTTTTTAGGAGTGTGCAATTTATCCTGGGATTTGTGTGTGTTTTGTGCTGGTACAGCAGTGACTGAAATAAACTTTTCCATTAAGAGGTGATATTTTCCCATTTTAAATTGATTTCCAGCTGTATTTTTATCTTTATAAAGGGACTATTTTCTAACCTTATTTGATGTATGCATCATCTTTTATGTCAAGGGCATGCTGTTTAGAGAATGGATTAATTGAATAGATGGATACTTTAAATATGAACAAAATTATAAACTAAAACTGCCGGTAGGTGGCAGTAGGTGTTACTGTCTTAAGTCAGCCACTGAATCATTCATTTAACCAATTTGTTCAAATGGCTGATTTATTCAGGAGTGAAGCAAGGGAGCCTATCCCAGCATCTCAGGCTTAGGCATGGACATAACCTGAAGAGATGGCCAATCCATCACATTCTTCCTTTTTTGGACCTTTTTTTTTTTTAGGAGTGTGCAATTTATCCTGGGATTTGTGTGTGTTTTGTGCTGGTACAGCAGTGACTGAAATAAACTTTTCCATTAAGAGGTGATATTTTCCCATTTTAAACTGATTTCCAGCTGTATTTTTATCTTTATAAAGGGACTATTTTCTAACCTTATTTGATGTATGCATCATCTTTTATGTCAAGGGCATGCTGTTTAGAGAATGGATTAATTGAATAGATGGATACTTTAAATATGAACAAAATTATAAACTAAAACTGCCGGTAGGTGGCAGTAGGTGTTACTGTCTTAAGTCAGCCACTGAATCATTCATTTAACCAATTTGTTCAAATGGCTGATTTATTCAGGAGTGAAGCAAGGGACTCTGCCTGAAATGTGCACTTTAATATATTAATTTGTCAAAACAACCCAATAGCTGGGTTTGTCCCTTTTTAACCCAGCATTTTTTAGAGTGTAGTGGGTGACACACAATATGTGCATTCATAAATCAGCAGATGAAAAGTACTCAGATGACTGATTAATTGTGGAGAAATTCTGAAGTGACTTTACTATCCAGTGAGACCGAGAGAGAGGATTTGTGAATGGAAGTGAGGTGACAACTGATGATGGTAGGTCACGTGAGAGTGACAACATTACGAATGTTGTATGTCCGAATTTCATTCATATTGTTCATATATTCATACAATATAGAACATGCTTTCTTAATGGCCATGTAGTAATTTTCAAACCAAACGTAGTAGCTACTAGATGACTACTAGACTAGAATATTCATGAATGGGTCATTGAATCATTGACTCTCCCTATTCATTCAAAAAGTTCACAAATTAATATATTAAAGAAACACTGTTTTGTGCTGCTCAGGGATGCACCATAGTTTCACTCTTGCTTGGGAGCTATTTTCGTTGGTGAAAATGTACTATTGGGTCTAAAATGTAATTTTTAATATTAACTTGAGTAAAACCAATATCACATTTGCAGTTGTGGTGATTTTCAAGAAAAATGCACTCTTGCTTTTGTGATATTGCTTAACTATCTCATGATATAAATGTAAGACAAAACTCATTCAAACTCATTTTTGCCCCTTTGAATTTTGGTGGCACTGTAACTGTTTTCCCAACTGTTTTCAGTTGTTTTTTTGCAAACTCTGTGTTAGCGTCCCCATTGTTAAAATAACAATTACAATATTATCATAGACAATACATATCGCACACCTCTACCTTTCGTCCTATCTCTTACTTTTCTCACATTTTTGAGCTTTCCTTCTTCCATCCATTCCTTTTTCCATTTGCCTTCTTTCTTTCATCCCTTTTTTTTTTAAACCTTTCATATTTTTTCTTTTTCTCTGTAAGCAGGGGAGGCAGCTTATGTGGGGCAGCTCTGTCACACAGAGATTAGTGCAGGAAGCCAGGTGTAGGATGAGTCCTGACTGGTGCTGAGATACTACACAGTCGGCTCAGATTTAACCCAGTATAGACCGCACTGCAAAGGATCATGGGCAACTTGCACTGAAGAAAGACCGCTTTGTCTTGGTTCGTCTTGATTTCAGTGTGAAAGCAGAATTGAGTTGAAAATGTAGTACTTAAAGATTTTTCAAGACTCCATAAAAGCCAACTGTCATTACAATAAAATGGACAGATATTCTATAATGGTATGTGCATGATAGTATGTGCTCTAATGTTAACATTGTATGACACATACTATTTCACAACACTGAGTGGTTTTGAACAAGGCCCCCGGTTTGATGGGGTGTCTATTTCATGAGCGTGACGAAGTAATAAGTCCAGACTTTTCACTGAGCACATCTCATCTCCTGCCACATTGACTTTCACAGAAACAGAACTGAATAGATGTTTTGTTCTGAAACATGTAGCGTGCTCTCCTCAGTGCTGTAATGTAAGTATTCAAGCCACCCAGGTTCTCCACTCATTTACCCTACAGCATAAATCACCCACTAGAGTCGTGTTTCCATTCCTGAAAATACACTGCCCTGATGTTGAGTTTAGAGTTGAAGAAAAATGATATTTAAAATTAGCTCTCTCGAGTACACCAATTTCTTTTAGGGGGAAATTCACAGTGTGTTATATTTTAGGTTAATGCAGTGTGATATGCAGTGTTGATCAGGGCGTAAAGTTATTCACCTTTCAGAGATATTTTGCCTGCTCCTACCAGGTGTTATTTGACCAGAGCAATTAGGAAGGAAACATTTGTCATTGGTGAATCTGTTACACATGCAACAAATTGGGAACAGACACAAGCTTTCTTAATTTCTCCCAGCATTTAGCACTTTATGTCTAAGCTCAGACCAGTCAGATATCAATATAATTGTAAACACTGTGCTTCTGTGGTGCTATTAC
This sequence comes from Sinocyclocheilus grahami, assembly GCF_001515645.1. Classification (NCBI taxonomy): domain Eukaryota; kingdom Metazoa; phylum Chordata; class Actinopteri; order Cypriniformes; family Cyprinidae; genus Sinocyclocheilus; species Sinocyclocheilus grahami. The sequence goes on along the minus strand of NW_015505258.1, from coordinate 941,375 downwards.
AACATTATTATGATTCTTTGAGCCAACCAGTCCTAAAACAGGGACATTAGCTCAAACAATACAGAAAGTTTGGAGCTGGGCTATTTGTTTTTTCAACCAATAGAAGACCGGATGTGCTTGGGAAGCTTGTTTGACAAAACTATTTTTGCAGTTCTATTCTGTGACGCTAGTGGTACAGAAATTACTGCAACTTAAACGTCACAGTTGTGAGATCAAAAGGAGAAATTCATTTTTCTCATGAGAAAAAACCCTAGTAACAATCAGATTTGCCAGGTTGCCGAAATTGCAATCAAATATCAGAGATCTCAATATGAACTCAAAACATTTCTCATTAAATTACCTGCACCTTTGTCTAATTTCATTTCTCCTAAAGAATTTTAGGAGACACATCTGAAACAAATTTGATACCTCAGTAAAACATGACTGAGAACATTAAGTCTCATAAAAGAACAACCTCCAAGCAGTAAAAAAATCCTCTAGGGACAAGTGCAGAAAATGTCCAGAAAAGGACAGTCTGCTCTTTCACTTCAATCGATCTCACTGCAGTGACGTGTGTAACTGTGTGTGTCTGAGTTTGCTCGTTTATGTTCAGCCGAGATGCTGGCGTTTGACTGATGGAGGCATGGAGCAAAGGCATGGGGCTGTGATATGCCTGACGTTCTTCTACGGCTCGGGCACAAATATCACTCATTCACCCACTGCTGACACTTAACACTGTGCAGCCCACATCAGCCCTACTGAGATCTACATTTAACACGCTGCCCAATGACACCATTCCAGTTGTAGAGATCTCAATAATTACCACAGCTGGATACTGCTGGTTAAAATCCAACCTGGCAAGTCAGTGCTAAAGCCATTTTATTTTATTTTTTTAACCAACATATTGCAGATATCTCTGTCTGTTAATTTTTTTTTTTTTAAATATATGCACAGACAACATCTTTCCTGGACAGGTCATGTGGTTCAGCAGTGCTAAGAGAAGTATATTAATTTAATATTCATTTACAGTTTAGTCGACGTTAGTATTCAATTTTTACAATTAGCCTGAAGCGTTTTAATAAATTGTTGCTAAAGCCATTTTATTTTATTTTTTTAACCAACATATTGCAGATATCTCTGTCTGTTAATTTTATTTTTTTTAAATATATGCACAGACAACATCTTTCCTGGACAGGTCATGTGGTTCAGCAGTGCTAAGAGAAGTATATTAATTTAATATTCATTTACAGTTTAGTCGACGTTAGTATTCAATTTTTACAATTAGCCTGAAGCGTTTTAATAAATTGTAAAAAAAAAGCATATTATTTTACTTGAGTGATTGATGATGTTAAAAAAAACATATTTGCATCACCATGTTTTGGGATCTAGTGTATCTATCTGATAACAGATCAATGTTTATTCCAGTATTGCTCAATGCGTCTTTGCTGCAAAGGTTGATTGTTGTACATCCAGGTTTGCATGGGTGTGATGAGATGACCCTGTCGGTTTGATGATAAATTGGTGGAGAATGTGAGATGTGAATGACCAGTAATTAGAATGACTTTGAATAAATGATCTGTTGTGTAAGATCAAGGCATTTGTGTAAGTTCAGGGCTTGCCGAATGGCTCCTCAGCTTAATGCTTGTGTCTGTATCTGCCGTGAAACAGGGGTACGTCTCAATCTGCTGGTGACACAACTGCAGAGCCCGATGAATAATGCATTTAGTACAACTGAAAGCCTTAGAAGTATCAAGCAGCACCATTCCTATGGGTATGTGCTCCAGACACCTTATCTTATGCTGTTTCTCCTTCCCCTCCCCTCTTCTTTAAATGTCCTCCTTCTCCCTCTACTTCCCTGTTTCTTTCCCTTCACATTTAGCATTTTGTCAACATAATGTTAAAAAGTTATTACCACAGCATTTTAGAAAATAAAAAAATAATTTATACTTTTTCTCTGTGCTTGCTCACAACAATGCGACAGTGTTGTGAGTGGTTGCCAGGGCGTTACTATGTGGTTAGGTGTTCTGAAGGGTGTTCACTATGATTTCTAGGGTGATCTGGTTGGTTCTTAACAGGCTCAAGTCAACACAGCCATCCTCTATTACATTTTTATCTCTTGATATGGCTGGAGTACTTCAATGTAAGTCTAAAGGATTGTTTTATGTTAGAAAAGTAATACCTCTCTTGAACAAGCCACATGATTTGAGGAAACATTTGGGTCTGTAGCACAACAATATGGGATTAGGTATGTGCTAAACTTGAATTATGTCTGGGGTTATGGGTTTGTTTAAATGCCAAGAATTCCATTCTAGAATTCTAAAAAATGACACTCTAGAATTATTCAAATCAAAAAAGTCATAACGACGTATTTATAAAGTTTTGAGAAATGATGGGGGGTTTATTTGTTTATTTTTATTCATTTATTTATTTATTGAGGCTAACAAAAATTAAGTGTAATTACTATGTAATTCAAATGTAATTCACCCAAGTACTACTCAAGCCAAACCTTGCTTAGCTTCAGTGACCAAGTGTATGCATTTTATATGACTGTAAGTAGTAATTTAGTCGGACTAAAGCAATAATTTGTCATTTTAAGTGTCCAACTGAAATTAGATGATGCAATTGTAACTTGACTTCGTCCAGCATCTGTACATGTTAATTGAAGTTTTAACTGGCCTTGGCGTTATGTTTGGTTACACTTTAATTTAAGGTGTTATTGGTACAGTGTAATCATACATTTAAGTACTGAGTAATATTAATTAATTACATGTACTTACTATATGGTTTGGGTTAGGGTTAGGGTTTGGCTTAGGGTTACTTGCATGTCATTATGCATAATTTATTCTTATTATAATAGTAAGTACATGTAACATGCGTAACAAGAACACCTTAAAATAAAGTTACTTTATGTTCTTATTCCAAAAGACAAAGGTGATCCTCAGCATGTATTTAATCCTTCAAATATTCAATTATGCTTTGTCACGTATACTTGGAAAGACAGATTAAAAACTGGACCTTGATTACGCCAAAATCCTCTATAGCTCAATTATAACTCTGCACGTAAATGCACTTATTCTCTTTGCACATAATCATTCTTTACTTGACATTTTCCTTCCTAGTGAAACTCATTTCTTACCTCTCAACCTGATAAAGCATTCTGCACCCTTGTTGTCATTAGGTTAGTTTATTTAAGTTCACCCCTGGCCATTTTTGTGCGGCACATTTCCTCCTTCCTCTTCAACTCGTCAGCATCAAGGGGCACACGACCGGCTCGCAGACCGAACGGGTGAGTCACTGGCACAGACAGAATAATAATGACCTGCGGGACTGTTCCAAGGCAAGTGCGTCTCTTCCGTCACACTTTTGTTCCACCTTTTAGTCTTCTGAACTGCTCAGATAGATTAGTGTGAGAACTGTTAATGAGCTTCTAAAAATGGCTCTGCTAATGAGACGTTGTGAAACTCAGGTTCACGCAAACACAGGCAGACGAACATAACTAGTGAATTTACACAGGACATGCACGCACATCTTTATACTTTTTTCGACTCTTTCTCTTGCCGATGGTACTATGGGAGGTGGGGGGGGGGTATAAATGTGTGCTACGACTGTGGAGGTATATCTAAAGCAGTGCAGATACAACACAAAAACACTCACAGCTGACTTTCCACGCCGCTCTCGTCTCTAATGGCAATGTGAGACTGGACCGGACCGAGCGCTCCAGGAGAGACGCACGCTGTCCGGAACTGAGAAGCGAGTGTGAGGCAGGCAGATAAAAGTGTTCTCTGTGCCTGCGCTGTCCTTCAAACTTCCTGATGGATTACTTTAAAAAAGGAGGAGAAAAATAATCTTGAGGATGAATGAAGCGCTTAAAAAGAGAGAGTGAGAGACGGGACAAAAGGTGAGCGCAGTCCGTCGATCTAACCCATTCCATTCATCCTCTTTTTCTTCATCATCCCTTGCTAGTTCACGCTTTCGCACCCCCACCCCTCCTTTTTTTGCACTTGCCTTTGTCCTTGTCCTCCCTGTCTGTCTGTCTGGCCGGCTGAATGCAGGTGTCATGGAGAGAGAGCAAAGGTCTCTGCACCAGGGGGGCGGGAGCGCGATGAAGCCATTGTCAAAGCCACGGCTAGGCATTGTGTTCATGTCCAGCCCACTGTCCCGCAAAACAGGGCCTCTCCCGCTCTGAGCCCCAATACTGCAGATGGATAAGGGTTGAGCGGCTGCGGCACAGAGGTACGGCAGCTGTTTGCTGCTTCGTCGCGCCCCGTCCTGCGAGCTGGGGTGCTGTCCAGCGCCGAGCACAGCTAAAGGAGCTGCGTCACAAAGCGAAGCCCTTTGTTGATTCTTCCGCTCGGTTCTTATGCTTGTTCATCTCATACGTCTCCATCCACTCTGTGGATATCTTCGGGGGGTTACGGTTGTGTTTTGGCTGTTGCCTCCGTTTATGCACCTGTGCTAAGCTATCAGCTGTTATACTGAATGCTTCTGAATCTGAGGGTAGCGAGAGGTTTAGGACGTTTTATTTTTATTTTTTTATCTGCATGTGGATTACAAACATTCCCACAAAGCATTTTTTTCTTTCTTTTGCAAAAAATGAGTGAGAAATATGACCTAAATGTGAATACTTAGAGCATATATATGTAAACGTTTGAAAGTTTAAAAACCTCCCGAACCCTTATCTGAGACATCACACAGAGATGGACCAAGAGAGATGACAAGCAGAAATTAAATGACATATCAAACCAATTTTTTTTTTATTTGGGCAGAGGTGAAAGCATAACACAATGTGATTATGTTGTAATTAGATTTTTTTAGACAGTTTATTTGAGACGTTAGTTTTGGAAAAAAGACTACCTCGTTGCCCTTCATGTCATTCCAACCCCAATGTACTTTTTTCCTACAAAACACAAAAGAATATATTTTGAAGAATATTTTGTTGATACAGTGAAACAACACTGCAGACATTTTTTTTAATATCTTTTTTGTTCCACAAAATAAAGTCATACAGGTTTGGAACAACATGAGGGTGAGTAAATGTTGATACAGTTTTCATTTTTGACTGAACTGTTCCTTTAAAATTCACTTGAAATCAATTCTGTTTCGGCTGACATCACTGCCCTCTCACCCTCTTCCCTCCAGCCACCTGTCATATAAAGACCACCAAAATCTTATAAATTCCCACCGGATAAAATCAAATGTAGTAATTTTAACTTGACAATGTCACTTTACAGACATTTTTACTTTAATGGATGTTGTTTTATGTTGATTTTAGCCAGTATTCTGCACCTGGATGAAATATGGGTATGCAGTTATAATCAGTAGCTCTTTATATCTCATAAAACAGTGGATAAAGAGAGATGTTTTTGCCTCACTGTGCATTTTTCTTGTTATTAGGTTAAATGAACTGGAAATATTAAATTATGTCAGCTTAAGCTTAGAGAACTCAGTTTTGTCTTTTTGAATTCTGCAGGGCTACAGATATTTGTATAGATGTTTCTCTTTGGTGCTGTTCATTTGCAATGCAAGCTTCTCTAGTTGCATTCAGCTAAGGCAAAAGCATGAGTGATCAATAGTGTTTTTCATGTTTGGCTGTAGGTGTTCAAATGTTTCAAACTTAAAAATTTTGTTTTTAAAGTAAACAATCCCATGTCTTACACACTGATTGACAGGTTAAATCGGGAGATGTATATGTTATTAACTGTATATTATTATAGCATGTCCAGTCAGATTTCATTCGGTCACCGTGCAGTTTTCATCTTTGTCCAGGAGAGGGAGGAAACTGTACGTCTTTGCGCAAATCATGAAAATCTACCCCTTCCCTGGCTCTGAGGCATACTAGTGAAATCAGTGGTTCAGATCCAAATTGACTCCCTTTGTTGTGATATAATGATAATCTAAAAAGATTAGTTGTTCTGAAGCGTGTTGCTTAGTTTTCTCTGCATGCTCCTTTCCGAGTCTAAACTCGTCGCTTCATTAATGACCGTTGCTTTTCTTCTTTTTCATTATTTTTTTAAATATAGATTATGAAGATAAGATTGTATTGCCATAATTTCTTTATTCATTCTATATTAATAAATACACTTTTTTTATTTAGTTCAATTCATAAGAAAAACATAAAAACAAATATTGTATTTATTTGTTTATTTTTTACATTAAGTTTATATATTACAATGATTACAATCGTTATGATATTTCACCCAGTATCTGTGTGGAGCATCTTTTTGAATCCAAAATTTGGCAGATGTGATCTTAAGTCTTAATCGTATCTCATAACGGATATCTTGCTAAAAAGCCGTACAGCTATGGGCAGGAATCTGTTTTGTTAGCTGGCTGCCTGCCTTTTAACCAATACAAAAGACAGAACATTTTCTTTAATCTCAGTAACCTGGCAGAATAATGCTAATGTAATAAATATAAAAATCTAATTCATTCCCAACAAAAAGCCTTTGAGCCTGGAAATATTCTGAAGCGTATCGAAGCCTTTCCCTTAATTTGTTGGATTTCATTTGTTTTATTTAAATTGTATTTCAAATTATTTAGTTTAATAGACTGCATTAAAAATAAGTAAACAGTCAACATAATAAACAGAAATGATTAAAGTTTAATTTTAAATAAAGATATGTTTTTTATAGGAAGTTTAAAAACCTTTTCTCATCCAGTAAAAACAAAAAAACGAAGCAAATGTCCATCTTCGAGATCTCCGTGTTTTACACACCACTCTGTAGCTGCCAGAAAATGTATTGAACTAACGTGAATTGCACTTGACTCCCATGTTTTAAGCACAGGATAAGATTACGGGAAACTAGGTTGTGATATACGGTACGTGCTGTCCCGGCTGGCCTAGCAGATGAGCGCCTATAGTGATTTAATAAGCGATGGGGTCCAGAGTGGCTGTAACGGGGCAGACAGCAGGTAGAAGCGCGTACAGTGCAGCCGGGACTTGATTTGTTTCCTTTCCTGTAAGCCCCTCTTGCTCCCCCTTGCCATCCCCCTTCTCTCAGAGCAGTGTAAACACACAGCTCCAGAGGAATGTTGGACTCTCTGACCTCACAGCAAACGCTCTTCTGCAGGTTATTCAGTTCAGCCTGGCCGCGCTGTGCTCCGAGAGAGCGCGCACACACACACTCACACGGGCTGCCAGATTTCCTCCTGCTCTCTCTGCTGCTGCGGCTGCCATTGTGCACACGAGCTGCAGCGCTACCTCTCTGCTTGCAACTGTGCATTCATACATTCAGCCATTTATGCCCACCACGTATGCTTTCAAGTCTGGCAATTTCGCCTATGGGCCCTGTTGTTTTGAATGAATTTCAATCACCCTTCCCCCTCTCCGTCAGATGCACGCCGCATGCACGGCTCGACCGTGCGGTGCCATTGGGCATAGGACAGACAGCAAGTTCTAAGCGGCTTTCCGGACAGAGGCCTGCAGATAGGAGCGGATTGACTAAACATAGATCAAAGCAGACAGCATCTGTCAGTGTGTGTAAAGGCAGTGTAAAATGAATGTTTGACCTCCTCTCTCTTGCTCCGGCCGCTTTTAGAGCAGCCTCTAGTGTGTCTGAGCTCTGATGAGATGTGTCAGGCTTCGGTCACAACCACCCAGACGTGCAGTTATGACCAAAATATGAGGCCTCGTCAGTCCGGCTCTGTCCATCTGCTCGCAACACACGTTGAGTGATTTGCTGTGGTATAGATTGCATTAGAGCCAGCCCACTTTTTCAGCAGATTTGGTCCCTGAAGTATTTTTTCCATTCATTTTTCTCACAGGGATTTTAAAGTCTTCATTGAAACGCTATAGGCCTTGATCTGAGCCAACAAGCTATGAGGTAAAAATGAAAAGTGAAAATCACATTAAAAGTGCAAGACAGTTTTTTTAAAGCGTTAGTTCACCCAGAAAATTCTGTCATTAACTACTCGCCCTGATGTCGTTCCAAACTTCTTTGTTCATCTTCAGAATATAAAAATGAAGATATTTTTAATTAAATGACCCTGTATAGACAGCAATGTAACTACCATGTTCAAGGCCCAGAAAGGTAAGTAAGGACATAATTAAAATAGTTCATGTTACATCAGTCGTTAAACCTTAATTTTATCAAGCTACGAGAATACTTTTTGTTTGCAAAGAAAACAAAAATAATGACTTTATTTAACAATTTCTTCTCTTCCATGTCAGTCTTCCACGCACATTCACAAGAGTAGGGCTGGGTATTGAGTTCGATACTTTTTAGGCACCGACCGAATTGCCTCGATACCATCGAGTATCGAAAAAAGTCTCGTCGTTCGGTATCACATTTCGATACCTAAGGGGTTAATCTCATCAGCGTCAGTGAGCCAATGAAGGCCCAGCTATACTTCACTTTCCGCATTCCGTTCCGTCTTGCGCTCAGCCGCGTCCGCACAGCTTTCAGTATACTCAACCGCGGATGAGTGCGGATGGACGAGCTCGACACAGGCGCAGTTTGACTTGCGTTTTGTCTCAACTTTCACCTCGCGCATGCGCTGTTGTACGCGGACGGTCGAAGTATACTTTGGCCTTAAAGGCTGATTTATACTTCTGCGTCGGACCTACGCCGTAGCTTACGCATAAACGCACACCCAGGGCCGTTTCTAGGCATAGGCGAGCTAGGCGGTCGCCTATGGCGCCACCAGCTGAAGGGACGTTTATACATCAGTAGTTGTCCGTGACAAACAATGTTGACCTGCCGTGGTACAAGTCCTTGTGGAGATTGAAAGAATGCCATCATCTCCTGTTCCGTTGTTGTCTCCTTTTTGTAGTTTTAAATTTAATGATTTGATATCCGTCACGGCTATAATGCTTCTCTGACGAGCCGCTTCTTCTTTGGCTTTTGCCGTGGTACTGCGGGTTACACCAGCAACATGCCCGTGGACACTGCAGACTAGCGGTTTGCATGTGTACTGCACGTTGACGCGGACAACGACGCAGAAGTATAAATGAAAACTGACGCATAGCCTACGGCGTAAAGGCTACGGCGTAGGTCCGACACAGAAGTATAAATCAGCCTGCAGCACTAGCCGGTGTGTTTGACTAGAAGAGGTGCGGAGCAGATCGATCAGTGTTTGACATCCGCGAGAGCGATTCGAAAGCGCACGGAGCAGTCTGCTCTCTTTAGCTCTCGTGGTACTGTAATACACCGATCGGTCTGCACAGTCAGTCCACGTCAAGTCGAACACACCTACTAGTTTACACCGGTTACACTCAGAGATGTGGCGCACACGTGAGGCTGTAGTGCGAATGCATCCCAGCCCCCTTTGATGTAAGGCTACATTTACACTGGTGCGTTTATGTTTTAAAATGAAAACGATCCTCGTCATACTGGCGTTTCCACTGTGTTTCAAGCCGGCTTTCCACTATCTCCAAGCGACAGACCGGTCATTCAGTCATTCATTTCCAATGGAGAGTAGCGTGGGAGCTACGTGGAGTTCCGATCATATGCAGATGTCCGTTCATACTACACGAGAAAATAAATAGAAATCATGATTCTGTCTGAGCTATGCATTTTAAAACGAACACGCACTAGTGTAAATGTAGCCTAACAGATGTGTAAACTGAAGACTATTTGAGCTTTATTAAAACTATTTGCACTGATTTATTGTGTTGGTTACATTTTGTTCCTTTGTGCAGTGGCTCAGGAGATGAGTCTTCGAGTTTGTATAAACATCAACAAGCTGAAAAATAAAACCCAAGTTTTTTTTTTTTTTAGATAATGTAATCTTGTTAAAATTGATTTCATAAAATTGGTATCGAAAAAAGTATCGTTCAGGAACCGGTATCGAAGTCAAGGTATCGGTATCGATATAAAAAATTTTTTGAACGATACCCAGCCCTACACAAGTGTACCACAATGTATGCGTGTGATGCTGCTGGCAGGAGTCTGCGTTTTGGGTGAACGAACCCTTTAACCACAAATTATGTTATTAAACTATTATTTAAAAAATATAAACAGATGACTACAACAAAAGCATGTCCACCTTATTTTGCAAGGCAGAAATCAGACTGTTTTTGTATAGCTAAACTAACTGGTGGATGATGCCAGAAACCTCGTACATTCAAGTTTAAAATGCCCACGGCTACTTGTACGTAAAAAGAAGAAAGAAAGAAAAATACCATTGATTAACAACCTCAGGACTCACAACAGGTCTGTCTGTAAAAGTTTATAAGTTATCGTTAAAAATCAATTTCCCTATGGCAAAAATGAATGGAGTTTTTACTTCCGGAGCCCAACTGTTGTGCTGTATTGCCCTCTGCATGTAAGTAGTCATGCCGGCGGGCCCGGGGTGGGTTTCCAGGGCCCCTAATTAAAGCACTTGCAGTTAGCGAACAGGGCGGGGAGTGGGTTGTTGGCAGGGGGCTGAGATAACAGCGAGGAATTTCACCTGAACAAAGACTCTGGTTGTGTTGGCTCCCCACCAGGGGCTTGATCTACACAAGCTGTAATTTTCACAAAAAAGAAACCCTGTTCGGACTCTGCATGTTCGATTTGGTCAGCACATCATTCCTTGTTATGACCTACACTATGGCCCACTTCCACCTTTTATGTAAACGTCGTCAGAGGATATTAATGTGGATTGCGTTTATTTATCTATATCGTCCTGATGGCATGTTAATGAAATAGGTATAATTACAGTACTAGGACTTTGAAATGGCATATTATTTTCATCAAGCATCCACTATAATCAAAAGCAGCCTGTCCTGATGTAGTTTGATTAAACATTGTTAAATAAAGCCATGAGACACACCAGAGGGTGGGTATGCAGTGAAAATGTACTCTGCCCTCTGTTGGTATTTGAAGCATAATGCAAACTTGATACAGAGGTCACTCAATATACCTCTTCACCTCTTATGACCTCTATAGCAACATGAACAGTAGTTCAGTATAGAAGGGTAAATATGAAATAACTATGTTTTTATATTGTTTGGTCATTATTAATTAAACAATTTCAGATTGCGTGATGTTTATTAAACATAGTTAACCTAAAGAAATGTAAATTCTAGATTCATTTACTCATCCTCTTTCTTTTTTTTGGAGATTTTGTTTTTCAAAAATGCAGAAAAGGGCTTATAAAATCCTTATGAATGATAGTTTTGTGTGCAAAATTGTATGAAAATTTACACTACTGTTTAAAAATTTGGGTTCAGTAAGATATTTCTTTTTTGAAAAGTCTCTTATATGCTCACGCAGACCACTCTATGTAGATTAGAAATACAGTAATATTGTGAAATATTATTACAAATGAAAATAAGTTTTCTATTTTAATGTATTTTAAAATGTTATTTATTTTTGTGATTGTAAAGCTACATTTTCAGCATCATTACTCCAGTCTTCAGTGCCACATGATCCTTCAGAAATCATGCTGATTTGATGCTCAGGAAACATTTCTTATTATCAATGTTGAAAACAGTTGTGCTGCTTAATATTTCTGTGGAAACCGTGATATAGTATTCTTTGAATAGAAAGTTCATAAGAACAGCATTTATGTTAAATTGATTTTTTCTTTTGATCAATATTGAACCCATGCTGAGTAAAAGTATTTATAATCTTCCCCTCCATTGAGCTGTGAACAACTTCACTTGGATCATTGAATCAAGGATCAGTTTAAATTGAGAATGAATCATTCAAACCAGTTTTGTGAACTGGATTAAGCAATTCATTAAAAGGATGACTCAAAATAATTATTCATAAGATATTGCTGCATTTCTCATTAACTCAAATGAACATGCTAGTGTGTATAACTTAAAGGGGTCATAGGATGCTACATGCACTTTTACAAGTAGTTTGAACTGAAATGTGTGTTGGCAGTGTGTGTACAAAACCACCCTATAACGATAAAAATCCACCCAGGGTTTTTTTTTTTTAATCTCATTAAATAATTTCCCCTTTCTCAAATCGAGTCGATCTCAGATGAGGCCCCTCCCACGATAGTTTGATTGACAGTAGCATTTCAGCACAGACTGGACTGGCGTCTTACCTTAGACCCGCCCTGAGTGAGCTGTCATCAGTCCACCATTGTTTCACCGCCGGAGCAGATGTAGACAAGAATGACTCCTAAGCGATTGAGGTGTTTTGTTGTTGGATGTAATAATGAACATAGCAGTCATCATTTATTCCTGACATCTGAGCCGCTGAAAATGCAGTGGATTACATTTGTTTTTTAGGGAATGCGTCCCCGAGCTACATAAATGCGTTTATCTTCGCGCAAAAAATTCATGATCCAGCTTCCAGAAAAAGTGAGTATAAGGTTTTTTAATGAATCTTTGCAAATCGCCTTTCCTAATAATGTGCTAATTAGCAAGTTTCATGATGAATGTGGCTTAAATAAACAGTCCCTCAGAGAGCGGCTCGGAAGAGAGGGGTGGGGTCAGCAGAGCTCATTAACATTTAAAGAAAAATGCTACAAAATGGCTTGCTCTGAAAAGAGCTGTTTTTGACGGTAAAAAAAATAGTTTTTTTACACCACTATTGAGAAATTTTAACCAAACTATGTTACAGACTTTTCATTAAGACCCTAAAGAATCATATGACAACTTGAATGACCCCTTTAAGAAGCTCACAATTCATGTGGTCTGTTATGTAGTTGTTGTGCTTTTAGGTCCTACAGTATTTAAAGCTTGTTCTCATTTCATTGTAACTGTATGGAAAAGAGTGACCAGTACTGTTCTTCAAAATATATTTTCTTGTATCCCAGAAGAAAGAAATTCATACAGGTTTAGAAAAACATGAGAATGAGTAAATGAAGATAGAACTGTCATTTTTGGGAGTGCTGTGACTTTAAAGCACATTCATTAGTGTAAATCCTCTGCCCTTCCTCTAATGCGGTACTCGAACTGAAGTCACTGTTTGATGGCAAAGTGCAGTGAATGCGAACTTTGTGAGGAAGACTGATGGTGTGGCAAAGATAAACAGATGGCTGCAAATATCGACTGCTAAATTATTCATCAGGGCTCCAGCTTTTGGGTAGCAACAGAGTGATAGAGTTTACTGGGATGATGAAAGAGACGGAGTGTGAGAGAGAGAGGAAGAAAGAGCCCAACACCGGCATGAATATAATAGCCTCGCGTTGAATTTGCCAAAGTGCCACCGTCTCATTGAAACACGGCCGTTATTCACGTCTGTTCTGAATGTTGATGTTGTTGTTGTTGAAATATTATACTTAGATGTTTCCCAGATGTCAGTGTGTGCTGTGTTGGTCTTAGGTGCTGTCAAACATCGCTCTCTGATTGTGATTTGCGGCGTTGTTGAATAAAGGCCTGTCGAGAGGAGGATAACGTAGCATTAGCGCTGCTTATGTCTACATGCTCATTACGTGCGAGCGTTTTCACGGCTGCTGATTTAACAGCACTCTGGCACATGATGTATTCGCTACCGAACATCATTGGCATCTCTCATACACATTTACACAGACAAATCTCTGACGCAGACGCACTGTCTCGCACTCCCTTTTACACACACACACATGCATACGCCTCACTCTCTTCTGCGTTTAAGACTCCGGGGAAATAGAGCAGAGAGGAAACTACGTGCCTTCACCGAGCAAGGTCTGTCTGGTGTCATGGCAACCAGTGCGGATTTACCCCACCCTCTTCCATCAGCCTCGAGAGGGAGGAGGAGAAAAGGATGGAGAGAGAGAGAGAGAGAGAGTCAGGGGGGGGTGAGGACAGAATGATACTAGGTGGCCGCAGTGCTGTTCGCATTACTGAAAATAAAATAAGCAGAAATAAAATTTAATTAATATAAAATATATAATATATAAAATATATAAATTATAAAACATTAGTCAGAAAAAAATGTAAAGTTAAAAAAAGTTTTAAAGGCACAAATAATGTTTGTTTTGCATGTAATATACTACTGTAATAATACTAATACACAATATATACAGTAATATATAGATACACGTTTAATATATAAAATATCAATATATCAATACTAAAATATTAATTAAATTACTATAAATAAAATTTTAATATATAGAGAGAGATAAACTGAAATAAAAATTAATTTATAAAATATATAAATATAAAAGTATAAAAAGCACAAAAATTATATAAAAAAATTAAATTTATAAAATATTTAAATATAAATGTATAAAAAACACAAAAATTACTATATGTATGCATGAATATTTTATATATATATATATATATATATATATATATAACAAAAAATTATATATTAGTGTAGAAATACTAATTCTATAAAATATATAATACTACATATACACATACACACGTTTAATATATAAAATATCAATACTGAAAATAAATTAAAATATGAATTCAACTTCAACAAATAAATAAAAGAAATAATAAATAAAATAAAATAATAAATTAAAGTTCATTTATAAATAATATATAATAATATAGAGATATAAACTGAAATAATAATTTATTTCTAAAATGCATACTATGAAATATATAAATATAAAAGTAAATACTGAAATATAAAAAAAAAACACTTAGAAGTGTTACTATGTTACTATGAATCTAGGTAGGTTTTCATTTATGTATAAGTGTGTGTGTGTGTGTGTGTGTGTGTGTGCCTTCATTATTAGGTGATAAAAAATAAAACAGAAATTAGAAAACTAAACTGAAATCAACAGTTAGAGAGTGAAAATTAAAGTTAAACTAAAATAGAAGACAAGTTGAAAATAAAAAACAAAATAATTCATTTTTAAACTATGTAACAACGCTGGGTGGTCGGTTTAGAAGAAATAAATAAGCATTGAAAACTGTTGGAGGCCAGAGCCTTAGAGAGGAATGATGAATTATTCTTAGAGAGAAAAGGTGGATTGAGGGAGACAGAAAGAGAGAGAGAGTGACAGGGACAGAGCACAGGCCAAAGATTCAGAAAGGAAGGGAGTGTGGAGGATGATTTGAGAGAGAAAAAGGAAACAGCCTAGAAAACAAGAGAGAGGGAGGCAAATGGGACGGCGGGTCATTTAAGGACCCTCACAAAAAAATTGCCATCTCTCATGGGCCGCTGATGACTGCAGAGTGAGACAGAGAGCGAGAGCGAGGACTGCAGCAGTAGACGATGCCCAGTTACTGCCATAAAGCACCACACAATACAGCAGAGCTCCATCAGCACCACAGACATTCAAACAGTCAGCCAGATTTATTTTAAAATCAAGCAGTGCAGTTTATAAACATGCATATATTTAATTCTCAACACACACAAAAGATGCAAGTAAACCCATTTTCAATATACCTATTTTTAAATGTGTTAGGGCATAATTTGGCTAGCATCTACCAAGAAATGAATTTGCTTTGTAAATTTAATTTAAACGTACATTCAGTGTTACCAATAACATCAATACCAAGATCTGATAAGTTTTAAAAGCTGATGTTTAGTTTTATATTTTGTTATATTCATTTCTAATTTAACTATCCACAATTTTATGGTCAGCTGCATTTTGTTCATTACATTAGCATCTGTGGCCCACCTGTGGGCTACTGAAGACTTTTTTAGACCTCTGTAAAGCCCTGTTCAGATCTGACTGGTTTTCACAGTTTATAGTTTCATAGTTGTACTTTAATTTTAATCCCATCTGAATTGAACACATCTGTGTTTATCTCACTCAACCTTGGTTAAAATTATGTAGCAAATTACCTACTGTTTTCAGGTCCTCATCCCATCCAAAATGTCCATGATTGTGGTATATTATTTCCCCCCTTATGTATTTTGTCCTCCTGCGAATACTGCAACTATAACTGAATGTATGAGCTGCCTGGTGCACCTTAATTATGGATTTGGACCTTATGCCAACTTTCTAGGTAAAATAACAGTTGGTGGTTCTGCTTTCATCTAATCTGGCATAAAAAGAAAATTAAATCAATAAGCAAAGTCCAAACCCGAAAACTGCTCGGAGTGGCTACCGTAGTATGGTCCTTACCGTAATTAATTCCTTCCTTTAGTTATGTAACATAATGTTATATAATTAATCACAAATCAAGTCTGGTTTATTTCAGTGGGTTTTGTGATGGGATCCAGAGCACATAATCATCCTTAACACCCACATCCAGACAACAAACACTCCCATCTTAAAATCTACACAAATCCCAATATAAATCACAGAAATCATACAAAATAACTGACTTTTAACTTTCTTCTGCGGAACAAAAAAGAAGTTATTTTAAAGAATGTTGTTAACCAAACCGTTTTAGTAACCGTATGGACAAAAACATTTCTAAAAATCTTTTTTATGTTCCACAAAAGAAAGTAAGTCGCACAGGTTTGGAACAAAACTGAGGGTGAAAAATTATGACAATGTTAATTTTTGAGTTAACTATTTCTTTAGTACTAAACATTGCTTTTTTCCCTCAGTTGGCTCTTTGATAAGTGAAGCGTTCTAAGCAATGTGCCAGTTGCTTTTATTTAAACAAAAAAAAGTGAATGAACATTGAAACATTATTCTTATGCAGAAGTGTTTAATTAAAATACAAGAAACCAAACTCTTATATAAAAAAAAGAAGTTAAAAAAATATATATATATATTTACTTTTGAGGCTAAATCATTGTGAGACAAACCTTGTCCTCATAGACCACATTCTGCCCTTTGCTTTTTGGACGGTTTTGGGAAATCCCTGCATTCATCCTGCAGACAATTTAACCTTGAGAGCTTTTTGCCATTTTCAAGGTATTTTTGTAGATAACTGAAACCTGGATCATGTCCACTTTTCTAATCCGTCATAATCAGCGAGGCTTTTGTTGTGATATGAGCACCCCAGAGGAAATATTTGAGTGATGAGAGAAAGATAAAATTACAACTACACAAGCAAAGAATTTTTTCATTTTTAAAGCAACAGACAACATGTTTTGCATTGTTCATCGGGTGTTATTAAAAGTTGACAACGTATGTATTTGATTGGAAAGTATATTGTGTATGCATGTCCTTGAGATTGTTGAAACGTCATATTTGCATATGGCATGCGCATAGTTCAATATTTTGAACGAAATAGTCATTTATGGAAAACTTGTTTAATTACCAGTGTGTCATATTCCATTTATGCGATAATTCCCTCTCGCTGCAGTCATTAATTGCTTTTTTACGCACATTAAACTATACGCCGCCCATTTATAAGCATGTGACAGTCAATTTTTGCATTGCTTGTTCCTTATTTCTCAGTCATACGGGGTTGAACCAAGAGCAGCTCACCATGAAATGCCGAACTAAAGAAATGAAAGCTCTTAACACAGAGGACAAATAGACTGCCTAAAAGGCTGCTTTCAAACCTGCTGTGCCCAGGTAGGCACGGAGAGACAGTAGCCTGTCTGGATGCATGTTGTTTAATAGGCATACAGGAGCCATACGCTAATAGCTCTCTGCTTGCTTTGCCATCGCTTGGAACACAGGGTCATAATTAAGGCCATTTACCGTAAAAGCCAGCTGAATTAAAAAACATTTGAGTGCAATAAAAGAAATCGGTGAGCTAATGCAGCAGAAGCGTGTGTGTCAGAGGAAAAAAAAAAAGAAAATTTCATCTCCCATAGTTTGACTGCATGCCCGGAATTGGCTGCCTGTCTGAAAAATGCAAGGAAAAAGTTGATCGTAAATGAGAAATCTGTCTTTGAAGGAGTCCAGCTTTCAACCAATAGTTTGCAGGCCATGAATGGGTGGAAAGTGTTTGCACTGGCAAAGGGGAATAACAGTAAAGATAATGGTAACAATAACAGCATGTGTGTTTCTAGTGGGCACTACTGTATGCTGTAGGCCTGCTTAGGAGAAGTTAGTATACTAAAGAGTATGCACCACATAGTTCATTTTTAGGGTGTTTGCAGCAAGCGTATTTCATTTTCATACAATCACATATGTGTAAAGGAAAGTAAACGTGTGTTAAGTGGCGGGAAGTGTGGCTGAGAGGAGTTCACTGAAAATCTCAACAGCTCACTGGAATCTACAGTGTGAATGGATAACTGTGTTTTGTCTCATTTTAAAGTAATATCTTGTTTTTGTTTTGTTTTCAGGGGTTAATTGAAATATGCACCCACAAGATTTGTGGCACGAAGTACAAAGTCATCATTCAAATGTAAGTATGTGTTTTTTTGTTGTTTTTTTTCTGTGCACATCCATTACTGATATTTGCAGGCATCAATTGGATGCCTTTAATAGCTGCTTGTGTAAACAAATATTTGGCACATGGAGAGAATACAAAACTTGCATTTGCGTGCAGCTGTTTTTATTCTCTACTCATCAGCCTTGAAACACAGCAGCTGACCCACCACCAGCTGCTCAACACATACACGTACGCTGACATACAAACTTTAAGACTATTAACGAGACAGACAATGTCTAACCAAATTTAAGTCTCTACAGAAATCAGTTTGAGTTCTATTGATGTGAAAAATAACAATCCACCACCAGAAGTGCTGAGGTACAGGTAACAAAAACCGTAGTCACTTTATATTTCAGAATTGTGACATTATATTTCACACTGAGACATATTTCACAATATGAGATCACCTGAATTGCAATCACCTGTTTAACTTTTTACTCTGAGACAGTGCTTTTATATTTTCAAATTAAATATGGTCTACCAGTGTCAACGAAGCTAAACAATACTAAAAGCTAAAGATATAAAATGGGTTTGAAATTGAACATTTATTAAATTTTTTATTAATTACTGGTTTTATTTGGCAAGGATGCAGTAAACTGTTTAAAAGTGACAGTAAAGGAATGTATAATGTTAAAAAGTTTTATATTTCAAATAAATGCCATTCTTTTGAATTTTCTATTGCTCAAAGAATTCTAGAATAATGTATCACTGTTTCCACAAAAATATTACGCTGTAACTGTCAACACTGATGTTTCTTGGGCATTAGAATGATTTCTGAAAGATCATGTGACACTGAAGACTAGAGTAATGACTGCTAAAATTCAGTTTTCAAATCAGAACTTCAGTGTGAACCAGTGAATCATTCCTTTTTCTGGTGCACTGTTTCTAGTTTATTTATGTAATCCCTCTGAACATGCCATCTCAATAAATTTAAGCTGACTGCGTGTTTGATTATTCTGATAATTAGGTCTTGCTCAGCTTTTAAAGCCGTGGCTGCACTGCTACTTGTTAGAAAAAATAAATAAATTGTTAATGGAAAAGCTTCAAAACATCTGAGCTACAGTCATTCTGCTAAAAACGTGTAGTTAAGTTAATAGCATCATAGTCACTTCCCAACACTTGTCCTAGATGCTGTTTAATTGCTCAAAGAGAACAAACCCTAAGCGTTACTCCACACGGCTACTCTCGTTAGCGCCACAAGCCCAGTGCACTCATTCAGAAAACAGCAGCTTGTGGGCTGACCTTAAGTCGGGAGCTTCTTTTGATGAGCGAAGAGAGTGCCTTATTTTAATTGCAGCAGGGTCACGGCGTCAGAGCAGAAAGCCGAGCCGCTCGCCTACACAGACAGGGTCTCCTCTCAGGCTGGAGGCTGCCAAGGTGTGCAGAATGTGTGATGAGAGACAGAGAGCTACAAAAACTGCTTCTACAAATATTACAGACAATTTGTGTTAATGACAGGCAGACTTTTGCACTAAGCGCTTCCATCTGAAAATCATCTGAAGGTCTCGCCAATTTAAGGACGGTTAAAAATATACAGCTGGATCGTCATAAAAGGTTGTCTGCTTTCATCTATGAACAGTGGAATCTTAAAATAACTAACAAAACACAATGGATTTGCTGTGAAATCATCTTCAAGCTCTAGGGTCAGACCACAGCATTTTTGAACTTGCTGAATCCTGAAGCTGTTTGATGTCAATTATGCTGTTTTCACACTTGGTTTGATAGCTTACACCTCCCTCCCCCCCGGCCCCCGCAGGTCTCTTTTTACATTGTATTATTCGCCACTGAACTGCTGTACATATGCTTCATCTATGTGAATAAAACTAGTTAGTACTAAGCACTAGCGGCAGCTGATTACTGCTGATGGTTTTGGAACAGCATTCCTTCTAGGTTAAGCTGAGGACTGGTTTTAGAGCTAGTTAATAGTTAGTCAGGACTATCAAAAACTGTTCATCCAGGATTGCATTATACATTTTCTCTTGTTTTTGTTTTTTTTCTTTTAATTTTTGGGGGGCAGACCAGCAACATTTCTAATATTACAAATTATAGTTAAATAATACAGTATTATAATATGATTATTATTTTGTATTAGTAGCAGTAGTAGTTGTATTTTTTATTTTTCTGGACTAGCAGCATTTCTAATAGATAAGTTCATAAAATTATTATTATTGTCTATTATTGCTCTGCCAACATTTTAACATGACCACAAGACAAAACTGAGACTTTGTTTCTGAACTAAATTTTTATATATGGCAAAAAAATACTGACATTTGTCAATATAGTTATTGCTGTTTGTCAGTTCCATTTTCAGAATCAAGGAACTGCACACAAGTTCAGAAAACATAATGAACCCAACGAACTAAAATTTGACATCAAATAGACTCAAGGCTGCACCAAAAGCTGTAGAAAACACTGAGTTTTGCAGAGAAGCATATACTATGGAGCCTCATCCACCTCAGGTGTCTGGATGTTTCACTTCTACCTAAGATTGATTAAATCGCATTGCAATTAGTCAAGGCAAATAAGCCAAAGTCTCTGCAGAGGACCGAGCATGCTAAAGTCTCATAAGATACAGATGGTAAGAAAGTCCTGCACTATGGATGAGCAGAGGGAGGGAAAGAGAAAAGGAGACAGAACGCTAGACCAAGTTAAGTTAAAGGCTTTTTGTCAGCGTGGTATCATCTGCATTCAGACTTTGTTGCGGCTTGAAGTTGGACGAGATGATTTCAGAAACACTTTAATGGCTTTAATGAATCCCTCAAGCTGGGGCAGATAAAGTGATATGCCAAAACGTGCTCCTAAATAGTGTCTGAAAGCTAATTAGGAGAGCCGCTCAAACATGGTACAGGGATGGTGATGAATTTCACAGTCGAGCCTTTAGACTGCACAAATAACCCCAGATCAACCATTCGCCCGCTCACCTAGATGAATGATCTGCTCTGATAGACTCCTGCTCCCTGCAAAGGGACCCTGATGAGAGCGGAAGAGGTGCTGTGGTGCGGTGCATTAGTACGCCGGGCGAGCTGTCAGCTGCTCTTCCTCTAGTCTGGCTTCTCTGGGTGTGAAGCTCTGCAGTATCTGTACATTAATGACTGCTGCTGAGAGGCCACCGGCTCTCCATCCTAAGCAGCCTGACCTTCGCTGTCCTTGGCATTCAGACCGTGAATGAGGGAGAGCGGGAAAGAAGGCGGGCAGGCTGAAAAGACAAGAGGAGGTTGAATAAAGCAGTGAGGGAAGAGGGTGATGATGGTAAAGAAAGAGCGGTAATAAAGATGGGACAGTAGAAAGAGGTGAAAATAAAAAAGAAACAGACAGAGTAACACCCCTGTTGACCCGACCACAGGTACTAGGCTTGTCAGACGGTTCCTCATTTCGTCTGTTAATAAACAGGATTATTATAGTCTCTGAGCGGATGCCCAGGGGCAGCGAGTCCATGTTACACTAATAGAAAGTATGGAGTGACCTTACCCATATTAGTGTGTTTGCGTGTTAGCGTCTGGATGTGTGGTTTTCTGTGCATTTGGCCTATGTCTAATTGTTTGGGTTGGTTTGTTGTGTATTTTAAGGCCCTGATACAATTCAAATGAAATCTGATTACAAACTGGTGTGACGTCATTTTGAACAAAATCACTTGCTGTTTGTATTGGGATTTCGAAACAGCAAACTTTCCAGAAATGTTCACTCCCGCTGGTAAACACCTTTGGATTACCATTGGTCAATGGCGATGAAGTATTAGGTAGGTGTGCTCTGAGGCTCCACCTTCTTTGAAATGGAAATCTTCTCCAGTTCCTTGTTTCTGTTCAGTCTGTCGAGATCAGAATCAGAGTCAAAAGAAACACTGAAAAGCTGTTTTATAGTAGAAATTGAAGTAATTATAATTGAAAGTGGCACTGAGACTGTTGTTGTTTAATACTGTAAAGCTGCTTGCTTCAGAGAAATCTATTTTGTGTTTATTTTGCATGTAGCACATATTTACACTTCATCTAAATGCAGCTCACAGCATGTGATGTTCGCTAAGAGTAAACTGCTGCAGAAATATTTCTAACTATTTTTTTACCCCTAAACAAAGAACAAAAAAGAACTGTGCTGTGAGGTACATTGGGGCATTTAAAGTGTCCAAAACTATTAGGCTGTGCAATTACTGTTTTAATTATATTTTAAGGAAATCCTCTGTTAAAAGTTTTTTTTATAAGTAATTGACTAGTCAGTAGGCATGCACTGATATTCTGGTCGAAAGTTGTTTTCATGGAGTGACAGATGGCAGATAAATGGCCATTGTAAATCTACACTAAAATAAAATTAAAACACTAAAAACTAATTTCTGTCAGGACCACTATTGTCAAAGATGATTGACAATTAGCATACAATTTGGATTGGCGGTTTGGTTCTGTTCTCGACAAGAACTCCCTGCGCATCCATGCAGCCTAGCATGGATGAGAGCAGGGAGAGCAGCGATAACCCCCCAGGGTAAACAGAACAGAACCAACATAAATGTATTGCAGATACCGTTAAAGTTCAATAATTTTATATACACATTTTAGAATTAGTCTGATTCAAAGGATAATCAGAAGACTGAATCCTGACTGACAGAGGAGGAGCTGGGGATGGAGGAGGGTAATTAGCTATTGAGCAATGCGAAAACTGCTGATAATACTGAGGGACCTTATATATGAATACTTAGATAGGTGTCGTATTCCTATAGGTAGATGGGCATCAGCTGAGAGTCAGCTGATGCGAGCTTACTAACGCTATGCTTGATATCTTGTTTTAGTTGTTTTAAATGCTATAAGTGTATTTAGATGTTACAACATTATAATGTAAGATAAAAAAGTGGATATTTTCCTTTGAAATCTGCTATTTAAAAAAATCTAAATTAGAAAAATAAGTGCTCATAATAACGTTGATTTGATAGTCAACAAACACATAGAAAATATAGAAAATACATAAAAGAAACAAATATGTCAATTTGTGCTATAACATATATAATTAGGTAGCTTTTCTTAATCTCATAGCCCTGGGGAATAAATTATGTGTAGTCAAAAATATTTTCTTGAAGATGGTGAATGTCACCAAAAAGTGCTTTGGTGGCTATAAAGAGGAGAACTTTAGAGACACATCTTCTAGGAAAATGTTGTCCTGACAGACAATCTGTTAGTAAGGTCAGCTGGATAGGGTCTAGGTTATCTTCTTTTTTATGACATAAGTCCGAAAGCTTCTCCAAGAAGTAGCTTCTCTAAATTGATCCTCTTTAAAGCACCTAGGCTAAAAATATTAAAGCTAAACATAAACTAAAATGGTTGTTGGACGTCTAGCCACCCATCCTGAGCTGTTTGCAGTGTATATTTGTTTCTCTGTATGTGTGTTTAAGTGTAGAAAGGTATAGAGTATTTGGAAAGGGGCACTGCTAGGGTCAGCTCATGTAAAAATAGGAAGATCTGTTCAGTCCCCCCTTAAACAGAAGTCAGTCTGTCTTCTGCTGTGTTTGTTGAGACATGTGTGGTATACATGTTCAACAAGAGCACTCTGGGATTGGGAAACTATTTTTTATGCTTGTGGTTTGGGAGGCAAAACAGTCCCATGAATGCTAATGGAATGTGGCCTGCTTCCATTTTCATTCACTTGGATCTGCTTTAGCGCCAGAGCTCGTAATCACATTTGCTTATTAAGTAAAGCCATCTACGAGAAAGCAATGGACATCATTCTCTCTCAGGTGTCTGTTCATTTCATACTCTTGTCATTCAGAAAGTGTGGGATAAATTCTCCTTTTCCATTACCGTTGGTTTCCTCTCAGCCTTTTAGCTCGGAAGAATTCTCTCATCCAGCTTTTGATCTTATCTATTCAATTAGTCCTTGGCCTCTGTTCTGCTCCTCATCCTGAGCTCGCCAAAGCAACATAAGCCATATATCTGCTAGACCCTCTCAGGATGTGACCTGCGCTTCTTTTCACAAGGATTTCAATGTGTGTGTTTGTCTTAAACATCCTCATTGGTCAGCGATCTGAGGCTGAAATGTGAGCCGGACTCCGCTTACGAGTCTGTGTGAAACATAATTCAGTGTCAGAACGCGCACAGAAGTAAAAACTCTAAAAATGATAAGCTCAAACGACATGAAACTTTAGAAGAGGATCGGCGGAGGCGTGTGGGGTCCGGGGCAGGTTGCAGCGGCCCCAGGCAGGCCGCTTTCGGCTCAGTCTCGGAGCAGAGAGGCACAGAGGTGGCTGTGTGGAAACAATGGCTCTCTTTGTAAGTTGGCCTGGCTTTGCAGAGCCACAAGATGTCTTCCCCATACGAAGCTGATCATTGTTCCCTCTCCTGCTTTCTTTTTTCTTCCTTTCACTGGTTGTCCTGCTCGCTGTCAGCCTGACATGTCTCTCTCCCCAGGCACCCCAACAACCATTCAACACAAATATAAAGAGAAGTCACTAACACTTCCATCCTGCGATCACACTTGTGTGTTGCTCCCTATGTTTGTTTGTTTGTTCGCTCTGACTGCCATATGTTCAACCGTGAGAAGAAGAGACACACTTTGCCTGCTGTTCCCTAGCCTTGGAGTGTTTAGTACAAACAACAGCAAACACAACTTATGCGCTCGTCTCATCCGTACGTTTTTTTTAGAGTTTGGTGCCGTGTTCCTGCAAAGCGTCTTTTAACACCTGACAGACAATGAATGTGAGGTCATTCGCAGGGTGGTGTGGTATTGGGTCTCAGATTCCTCTCGACATGCATCATCAGGTATGCAGTGTTTTTTGGACCATCGTTGTATCTGTTTCATGGAAGTCGTTGGGCATGAGACAGAAAAGCGTACGGTTCGGTTTCAGCTTGCTTTCTAAACCTGGCCATATGCCCCCTTGTGCCTATTACCTTACTCCTCCCTGATCTGAGCACTGAACAGATAATACTTAACCATATGGCGGAATATTACTTACAGTGTTGCTTACAGGGGAATCTGAAGCACAGGCGGCCTGCTGGTTCAGACCGTGGGGTCACAATGGTCGACTCATCCACAGGTCCGGGTAATTCCACAGTACCAGAAGGCGGTGTTAGGGGGTCTACGAGGGAAAAAAAATTTACGAGAAAAAAAGTATTTTTTAGGGCTGTCGTAGTTAACATTGGAACTTATGATGATAACTCTTAAATAAAATTTGTTAAAGGTAATTTCATTTTTGACCACCAAATTTAATTTCATTCTGAATCTTAAGATTGGTCAGGAATTATTTTTGACAGCACAAGTTTGGACTAAATTGGACTAAAGCAATGTATTCAAAAATGATAAGTTAATATTTACTTTTTATGTGCTTTTTTGTTATCATTATTTTAAACATTCACAATTATCAAATTCAGTAATATTTCTAAAGACTTGTCAGAAATCATGAGAATAATTGTGATATATGTGACATATATCATACTGTATATAACATTTTTCTTAAATATATACATGCATGTGTTTGTATTTATATATTTATAATAAATATACACAGTACACACACATATTATGTGAACAAAAACGTTTATTTTGGATGCGATTAATCGTTTGACGGCACTTTGAATATATATATATTATATATATATTCATATATATATTAATATATATATATTCAAAGTGCTATATATTCCCACCATATATATCAAAAACATACATTTTATATATATATATATATATATATATATATATATATATATATATACCTTTATTGCAAGGGTATAATTATATTTTGAGAACCTTTGGACTAATCAACTAGTCATTCATCAATTAATGAGGTCAACTAGTTGAACTTGATTTTCCTTATCTATAATTTTGTAGTTTTTATATATTTAGGGGCAGTACAGTGCTTATAGCATCTTGTTAGGTTTGCACACTAAAACCCTCTCTGAAAAATTGTTTTGAAATGCATCCCGGTGCTAGTCACACTCATTCAGATGGATGTCTTTGGCTGTTGGATCACATCTTGCGGAGTGGTTGAACATCCCACAGTGAGTGTCATATTTTTAAGACGTATGTACAGTTAAAAATAGTTCAAATTTTAACAGCATGTCTCACGACCCCTGCGTTCTGTTCCATTTCCCCCAGTTTTCAACACAAGAACACATCTTATGTAAATGCCCCCTATAAGCAACACATCTGAACAAGATCGAAAGGTCGACTAGTCATTCAGGCAACCTACTGACTAGTAGATTTTGAAAATACGTAGATTTGCGCATCCCTACTTTTAGATTGGTCAGCTCCTGCTTTAATCAGCTTTTTCTCTTACCACAAAGTTCTTTTCTGCTTTTTATTACGACATCACGCTGTCAGGAATTCATAGAAGCTTATTTTTACAACAGCTGTCTCTTAGCACGTTTTTAGATGGCTCCATCTCCTTTGTGCCTCTGGTAAGTGGCATATTTCTGGAAGAAGTGCTCATCCTGACTGCGTTGCTCTTTTAAGCCGGGCTTAAGGAAGTTATCACACACCTTCCTCCCACTGCAAAGAGACAACAGATAAAAATAGATGGCACCAATGCTAGTTAATGCCAGTCGCCCCAGACACATGCATTTGCATTTCTTTTATGTGCGTGTATTAGTGTTTGTGCATGCATGTGTTTTTTCTTTTTTTCCCCATCTATTGCATCGCCCCTTTCCCTTTTTCCTCCCCTAATTTTTCCCCTCGCATTGTGTCTTGTGTTTTGGATCCTCTTGGGGTTCAGTGTGCTTTTAGGAGTGGTGGGCAGTCCAGAGATCACCTCTGAAAGGCAACAGCAGACAGTTGGGCAATTAAAGTTTTGGAAAGGCAAGTCTTTTCTGCCTGTATTTTCTTTCAGGCCTTTTTGAAGACTGTACCAGCCTGTCTGCTCTATCAAGGGCTAGGTATTGAGTCCAGAGCTGTAGGGCAGCCATCTGGCCCTAGACCACTCCTTTCGTCCTGTGAGAATGCTTCGACTTTTACTCTCTCTCCCTCCCAAATCGAATCAAACCGGGCTGGGCGATGCGCTGTCAACAGCAAAAGAGCAGAAAAAGACCGCTGCTGATTTTCAACACTTATGTCAGTGTCAGCCGCTGTGAAATAGCACTGTCTCGAGACTCCCATCCAATCGGCTCGCTGAACATTAATCTCACAAAAATATTTTCTGCTGCCAGACCAGGGACTAAAGTGTTATTTACTGTTGGAAAGACCCCATGACCTGGTGATGAGAGCTTTCATTGGAAAAGATCAGATGCTTGTGTTGTTACTAAGATACTACAAAATGGTCAGCTCAGTTTTGCATGAAGCTTTCGGACTTTTGAAAATATATTTAAAGCACATCTGAATGATGAAATGAAGTGATATGTTGTGTAATTAAAGCTTTTTGAAATGCTGATTACATTACTGAGTGTGGCACATAAATAATCACTCAAAAACACACATTCATGCAAAGTGGAACCCCAACGTTATTCTTTCCCTGTTATTTGGGCTTTTTACGGTATATAATATGAGGTTTTGCTGTATTAAGATAAAGACACAAGGCCAGCACTCAAGAACATTTTGGCAAAGTGCATCAACAGTTGATAATTAGCATCTGGGACATTTGAGTTTATGCAAAAACTCTTTCAACATTCAAAAAATGAATGCTTAGCGATAAGAGGAAGCAGTTTATTGTAAAGCTAACTGCATCTATCAGCATGAGTGCTACTACAAAATTGTAAAAGGCCTCCAAGGATAAATAGCAGTACTAAGTAGTAAACAAACCTCAAACTTGGCACAAATCAAAAAGAAGGATTTACAGTGTTTCTTGAGATTTATTTTAGTCTAAATGATGAGTCAAAGTTCATGAGTTTGTTGTAAACTGGACTACTACGTACTTTGCTCATATCATAGCATCCACTAAAGCTCTTTATTATTAGATACTGTATGAATATTTTTCTCGTAGGTGGTATATATGCTAATTGCCTTTTGAAAACCATCTCTATATTTTCTTTCTCTTGGCTTGCTTTTAATGAGGTCATAGTGGGAACATAACAAGATTGCATTAGGTCACTAAATGCATTACTCTAGGCATAAATGAGATGCACTGTATACTTTACATTTACTTTTAAGTTATTAGCTGATGCTTTCTTGGCAAAAGCAAAATAATAGATTTTAATGACTTCTACTAGTAGGTCACATTTTTAAGAGAATTTTTCTCATTGACTTGTGTGTGTTGTGTACATTTCCTTTACATTTTTCTTATATTTTAGTATTCCATCAAGATCACCAAGTACAACTGTTTCTTTCCATTTAATGTTGTTTTAAAAATGTCTAGCCTGAGGCATGTCGAACAGCCTCAGCATATCTAAACATCTGTAAATGCTAGCTGTTGAGTTGTCAGAATTGGCATCTCAAGCCACTTCCTTTTTGCGGTCAGGTTTATGGTTATGGATACCGCATACTATCTTACTCAGTCATTAAACTAATGCCTTAGATTACATTTATATTAACTCATCACATAAAATCAATTTCCTGACTTGCTTGAAAGGTCCCATTAGCCGGTTTAAAATAATTATTTAGTCCAATCTGATTGGCTCATTACTTCTTGACCTAAAATCAGATGATACGTTTTGCCTAGTTCAGAACCATCATCAAAGTGTCTGGGCTGAGGGGCCATTGTATAGATTCTTGTTGTAAAAAAGGCTTTAATGTCCTCAGTAAATAGTGATCATGCTTGTTTTGACAGAAGGTCAGTCAGAAGATTGAGTTCAAGGCTAGCGCAGTTTGAAGCAGCTCTGCATCTTTGTCACACAGCTGTACGGCTTTAATTCAAGGCTTAAGCAGGAGTTAGTAAACCATTGACACATTATTTAAATGCATATGAGGGATTTGTGCCAAAGCGGTTTTTTGTTTTCGCTTTTTTTGCTCAGGTTTATCAGTTTGCACATGTTGCTGAATGTTAAGTATTACTTATAACACATTAGCCGCAAATACTGTGCAAACAGAACAAGTTGCTGTTTGTGAATACACAAACACACGCGAGCTGATCTGAGTAATATGAGCAGCCAAACTCTCAGAAGCAATTACTATACATTGCCTGTAGTTCACCCCTTTTCATCCCATACATTCTAGGTTTACAATGATAAGCTACAGAAAGCTAATGACCTTGCGACATGCATCCACACATGCTATCAATATTGTATACATGAGCGCTAACATAAAGAGAGAGAACATGGGAATGTGTTGAGAAATGCAGATTATTGATGCTCACTTTTTATGTGCCTCTGTAAGTTCTCTTCAGCGTTCAGCTACATCTTTAGAGAAGGACGAACAGTTCATAGCTGAATAATTCAGCTGCTTGACTTTTACAGTCATTCGCACAAGGATTCGCTGTTATATTAGGTTTGAGGTTGAAGCAGCAGTGCAAGCTTCAACATGAATATGACTATTTGAGGCTTAAGACCTTTTCTGCCACTCTGTATCAGGAGTGCTGGCAGTGAGGCCCCCAAAATGGGTTTGCAGTATTGCCCTACATCCACTACTGCAGGCTTACAGGAGCAGATGGCATTCAATTTAAAAAATGTTCATGTTACTGTTAGGTGATACTTTAACATTCAAAGTTTGGGGTTGATTTAATTTTTTATGGTTTTTGAATCTTGCTAGGCTCACCAAGGTTGCATTTATTTGACTAAAAATACTGTAAAAACAACAATATTGTGAAATATTATTACAGTTTAAAATAACTTTTCTATTTTAATACGTATTAAAATGTAATTTATTCTTGTGATGGAAAAGCTACATTTTCAGCAGCCATTACTCCAGTCTTTAGTATCGCACAATTCACAAATCATTCTAATATTCTAATAACATCTAAGATTTGTTGAATCTGTAAGCATGACTTGGGATCATCCTGTATGTGTTGAAAACTGCAAACCTATCAGTGATGTTTTACACCACATGCCACAGTTGTCCAACAAAAGTGTTATGGAATTAAATTGTAGCTTAATGATTTAACGATTTGTGCAAATGTTCTTTTTGTAGGTGTTTAAATATTCTAAATTTAATAAATTTTTACGACAAAAATAATAATAGTTAATGCTGCAAGCAGCATTGAAGGGTCCCTCGCACCCGGAGACACCTCCACTCGGAGGCTTTAGGAAAACAGCGAACGGTGGGCTATATGCATTTAAAGTGGTAAATATAGGAGGAATATGTCAAAGTCATTTATATGTGCCAAACTTGCTGTTTGGTGATATGACTACAACTGAATATTGGCATGTAGATGTCTTCAGGCCAGGATTCTTACCAAACCAAGTTAGAGTAAAACAAGTGAATTTTGGGGCAGACTGGATATTCCATGTTTGAGTGAGTGTAAAACATGACATATCCTGTTGCCAGCAGGTGGCGCTGTGATTATAACTGAAGTTTGGGGCAGATCGGACATTGTATGGCTGAGATACAATAACGTCCTTTTCCATGGCGAAACACTGAGCTTTGTCAGACTGCTACGGCACGCCCTTTAACAAAAACTTAAGATTTTCAAAATGTAACATCGCAAAGGCCTTTAGATTAGATTTAGTCCAAATTTGGTGTTGATCTGATTAAATCTCTAGGAATTACATAGTAAAACATGATATTTCCTCCTGCCAGCAGGTGGCGCTATACATTACAACTGAATATTGGCATGTAGATGTCTTCAGGCCAGGACTCTTACCAAACATGCAATGTTTGGTGCAGATCAGACATTGCTTGTTTAAGTTGGTGTAAAACAAGTCATTTCCAGTTGCCAGCAGGTGACGCTGATTATAACTGAATATTGGCCTTTAGATGTGTTCAGGCCAGGACTCTTATCAAATGTGTGAAGTTTGAGTAACAACAACTTTTTTGAAAAAATATTTTTTGTAGGTATTGGTGCGTTAAATGTGTATACCGTATTTCGTACATATAAGTGAAATGTAGCTCGAGGGGCACTTCTTTGAAAGTGAATAGGTGACACTATTGAGCCATTTTGCCACACTCACTTCTGAAACCCATATCGGATGGAAATTTTAGCCACTTCTGGTTTGTGTGCAAAGTTTGTGGTGTGGTGTGTGGTGTGTGGTGTGTTTAGGTCCTGAAAAATGCAATTCATTTTGGAGAATAATAATAATAATAATAGTAATACACTGAGCAATTCCAAGAGGGTCCTTGCACTGCCATGCTTGGGCCCTAATAAATAATTAATTAATACATTCTTATAAATTAGGTTGTTCACTTAAATAAAACATTTTTTGTTGTTGATGCATAAATCAGTCTTGTAGTCAATGCACAAATCTTGCTCAACTTTATTTTGGGGGTCTGTTTCTGGGCAAACCTTTCTTAAATGCCCTAAAATTAACCATAATGGAAGATGGCTGCTGCAGCTTGTAATTAACTTGTCCTGATAATGTCTGGTAACATTGAACCTACGCCAGTGAGCAGACCTCTCTTCTCTGATGGTGTCCACTAATGCTCCCGCTGTGGCGGTAACACTAACCTGGCTCACACAGCCCGCACCCCAGCGCCGGCCAGCTTTCAACTTCATCAATCCAAGGCGATTATTATGTTTCTCTATTTGTGAGTGTGAGAGGGAACAGGTTCACAATAGCACCACCAGAACCGCTCTGTATGTGTGTGTGTTATAGAGGTACAAAGGCTCCTTACCTCAGAGCATTGGCATTCCCTGAGCGAATAAGCAGGATACAGAAAGAGAGAGAGAGAGGGGTGCACAGTGGGGGTATTCATGGGCCCCGTCCCCACGGGAAGGAACCAAGGTCGAGTATTAGCCCCTATTAAAAAACAAAGCCAGCCCTGCAGGGGCCTGGCACTCACTGCATAAAAAGAGAAAGAGAAAGGCATAGTATTGGAAGACAGAGAGGAGAAGGACATTAAGGTTTAGGCCCTCAGAAATACCTCCTTAAACAATCCCAAGTTTTCTTGAAACCTCTTGGATAAATTGTTGGATTGAACAATCATTCTTATTGGGTTGTGATGTTCAGCACAAGATATGTCAAAATTGAAAAGAAAAGAAATAGAACTGCTAAAGCCGTAGTGTGTTTCATTTCCCGCCAACAGTGGCACCGAATGGATTTGCAAAAAGAGTGAAAAGTGGTTACATTTGTTAAGCCAATGTTGCCAAACCAAGGAAAGACAGGAAATTACATCATGACAATGCTGACTGACTGATGGCACCACAAAACCCAAATCTCAGGACCTTTACTGAACTGTGACGTCTGTTTCATATTTTTAAGAAGCCCAAAAACAATCAGACACTGACCATTATATTATATTATATTATATTTATTTTATTATTATTAAAAACATAATTGATTATTTAAATCTATTATTTAGTTAATTATCTTGCATATAGAAGATATTTCGAAAAATGTCTTAGTCTTTTTTTCCATGCAATTAACATATAGGGTTCAATACAATGTTATTTTAGTATTATCAAGATAATATTGTAGTTTTTTTTAGTTATTAGTGTTTAAATTTGTGTGTTTAAGGTTTTGTAATTTTGTTGTGTTATTGTAATTTTTTTAGTTACTTTTATTAGTTATGTCTGTATAGTTTTTATTGTTTGATTATAGTATTTATTATTTTATATAGCTTTAGTTATTTTAGTATGTCGTGTTAAACTAAAGAAACTGAGAAATGTTGCAACTAGCTGAAATAAAAACGGTTTATTTTTTAATATATTTTATTTTATTTCAGTCCATTTTTATTTTAAATTGGTTTTAGTGGTTTATATGGTTTTAGTTTCAGTCAACTATAATAACCCAGGTCCAATGTTGTTTGGACCCTGAAGTCCACAGAAAGTCATGCAAGTTTGGAATAACACAAGAGTGAGTAAATGATGAAAGAGTTTTCCGTTTTGGGCGAACTATCCCTTCAAGGTCTTTTGTAGAGGCCACATTATGCATGTGCTTTGTACATTCGATTCTACTATGTAGATATGCAGTGTTTTATTGAAAAGGTTTGTTTCACCAAAAGGCTTTTTTTGGGACAAATACAGGCATGAGTTCCTTGATAAAACACCATTAAAAAACTTCTTTTTAGCTCAATCCTGAAATATTTTACAACTCCCTCCAGCTCTTCAAAAATGTTCCCATCTACTAGAAATGGAAAACATGTGTTTATATGTAAGCACAGCCAACATCTCCTCTCCCGTGTAGCAGTTCACTTCTCCATGGCAACAGCAATTACCATGCATGTCTATAACGATGAAGTGAAAAATGCCATTTCTATAGAATCATGTACTTTAATGTGAGAAAAGATTCACTGTTTAGCTTGAGAATTAACCTTGAGAACAAGCTAATATTGATTTTTTTTTTAACTTTTCCGCTTATAGTTCGACGTTTCTGCCAAGGTAGCCATGTTTGGATTGCAACAGCCTTTGTTTTCCTGAACTTTTACGCTCATGATCACGTTCCATGCATTGATATTTTGCATTTCGTCATATTTTCTCTTCAGAGCGTTCAATACCTTTTACAGGAGCAGTTTTTCTCTTCAGTCAGTGGTGGTGATTCACAG
The DNA here is from genome assembly GCF_001515645.1 of Sinocyclocheilus grahami. Taxonomy (NCBI): domain Eukaryota; kingdom Metazoa; phylum Chordata; class Actinopteri; order Cypriniformes; family Cyprinidae; genus Sinocyclocheilus; species Sinocyclocheilus grahami. The sequence continues at coordinate 907,858 of NW_015505258.1, read as the reverse complement.
AGTTACAATTCTTCGCCCCTCTTGATTAGAAAGCGGAGGAAGGAAGTCTGGGCAACTTCACAGCAATTGCAACCACAATGGCCCGTTACCTCCAGAACAAAACACTCCATACACATCCCATGAGGTATATTTTGGAGATACTCACTGTAATCGATTAGTCAACATTATCGACAACGTCGACAAAAAAAATTGTCGACAAATATTTTTGTTGTCAAATAGTCGTTGGATCTCATATGACCTAATGTAAGAGCCTGCAATAACGCGGTTTGACCAGTGTGGCGCTGTAGAGCATGACTGTAATTCAGCTCTTCTGATGTAATTCAAGAGAGTAGTGATGCAAAGTCCGATTCATTTCCGCGAACCGGTTCTTTTCAGACAGATCGGCTCATTGAACCGGTTCAAAAAGCCGATTCATCGGTTCCTGACGTCATCAAGCAATAACGTCTCTACGCATTTCTTTTCTAACAACTCAGTGCCATGTTGTATCAATGAAAAATTAAAATAAGTCATTTGTGTCAACGCATATTGAAACATTCAAAAATAAAGTTATTTGTGTGAAAGCATATTGCTGATTATTACCATATAATTCACTGAAGTTAATGGTGTTTGTGGTCACAGTTTCATTCACGGATCCTCAGATACGACTGACTGAGCAATATTGACTAGCCTACAACTTGGATAAGATTTTTAAATGTTTCGCAGCTACAGCACACATTACAGACATTGATGCACAAACGCAGATATGTTTTAAATGTCTACAGTATAAAGAATGAATAAACCAGTCTTTTAAACTCCTTAAAGCGCCACGGCTCACTCGGTTCTTGTTGAGTCCTCGGTAATCCTCGGCAAACTTCGACAGTTGGTTGAACCGGCTCAATCGGTTCTTTTTGCACAGCTTCGGCTGTGCGTCCTGCGTCATCAACCCGGAACTAAAGTTCGATTCAGTTCGATTTGTGAACCGGCTCAACCGGTTACTTCCTGAGAACCGGCTCAAAAGAACGATTCGTTCAAGAACCTAACATCACTACTTCAGAGCAAACGCAGCAGAACCGAACCTGAAGCTGCTGTGCGGCGTTTGGATGATTATGTAAACATATGCTGTCAATAACGAAATAAACACAACAAAAACTGACCGCAGTGTGAAAGCAGCAGTCTAAAACGCATCTGATTACAGCGATGTGGATGTTTGCACGAGCTCACCAGTGTGGAGCTAGCTAATGATAAAAAAAAATGTATTAGTGGGAAAAAAATATTATTTAATTAAAGTGATAGTTTGGTTTGCAGAGATCAAAACTTGATCTAGCTCAGGACTGTTTTGATTATCATAACCCTATAAGTTATTTTAAGAGAGATTATGTTGTGAAGGTTGTGCTTGAATAAAATAGTTTATCCAAAAATAAAGCATCTCATCACTTACCTCTACTTTGTTTCGTATCCATATGACTTACAAAAGGAGATGTCAAAATGATGTCATTCAGTGACTGTTTCATATGGCTAACTAAATGGTGAATGAGGGAGTTTATCTGTCTGTCATCTCATTTTGTGTCAAATACATTTATTTGTATAAATTAATTGTATAATAATTGTAATTACATAATATGATTTTCAAAAGCTGAAGTAATTACCTTTATTTAGTTGTTAGAATATGCATAACTCAATATTTTAACTAATTGCAAAAGCTGAATAATCAAAGTCTACTGATTAATCAGTGAAATAATCGATGATTAGTCGATTAATCGTACGAATAATCATTAGATTAATCGATTATCAAAATAATCGTTTGCTGCAGCCCTACACTGTAATGAGTAATAAATCAGGCCGGAAAGTGGGAAAACGGTTATTTAGCAGCTTATTGGAAGTTAGACATTGTCGTTCAGACTTTGAGCACTTTTGAGCTCAAGTACAGGATGAAGCTATGTCATAGTTATTGCCCCTCCGTGGCTCTCAGCTGTGCCCCATCGCACCTGCGTTTTCCTCTCGGGCAGGTATCCTCCTCCCCTCACATCTGGCTCCCTCACCTCAGATTCCTGGCGTGCCTCTCCCAAAGCTCAGCATCCTGCAGCCTGTCTTGTGTCAGGATCGAGTAACATAAATTAGCGTGTCCTCAGAAAACCCGTGTACGTTTAGACTTGGGCCTCTCACGCTGGCAGGGACTTCAACTCTATCTGCCAGCGCTCTGCTTGCAGCTGCAGCGCACTTAGACTGTTTGTATGTAC
>NW_015505258.1:881869-905545 GCF_001515645.1 Sinocyclocheilus grahami | reverse complement strand
GCCCCCCCCCCCCCCCCCCCAAATCGAATTCCATTCATATCCCCAAAATATCTCTGCCTAATTGCCCACACTGGGCAACGATGAGAGGATTTATCACCGAGATTGATTTTATATGCAATTAGGCCATCGGTTAAAAGAATCAATTGACTGATATTGTTGAAGCCCACATTAGTGGGACAATTAGAGGCCTTGATGGGACACTCTATCCTTCTGCCTCTGCACGCTCGAACCCATCTTTTGTCATCAGCATCACAACAACTTGATCGTATCACACAGTGTTTGCAGTTCATGGAAATGTATAATCGTGATACAGTCTCTGGAGAATCAAATTAAATTTGCACTTTTTGACAGATTCTGGGATGGTAGCGTCGCCTTGTGAATGGCCAGATCGTGGGAATGTGGTATCAGACTATGGCTGGCTCAGCCCGGGCATGGCTCTAGAGACCCAGTGTTTGTTTCATTGCATGTAACACTTGATGAGCAGCTCAGTGCTTTGCCAGATATGCAAACGGAATCAGAAAGTCCATCATTTATAAAGTTCTACACATCCTCGCCCCTTGGTTCTTTGTTATTAAATATTATTACTCTGTTTGATTATGCTTTCAGCTGCCAGTAACAGTAGCTGCACATGAATGCATGAATCTCTTTAGCAGAATTCTCAGAGTTCCCAAAGTTTGGAAAATTAATTTCTATTGTCACAGATTCTTAAAAAGCATGTTTTTCATATATATATATAAAATTAAATTATTATTATTTATATAATTTGAAGCTATAAGATTTTAATTTAAAGCTATAAAAAGTATTTAATAGCATAGATAGATAAACTCTAAAATTATTGTGTAGACAATTTGTTAGAATGATTGGAGACAGTAGTTACTACCGTTACTACTACTAGCATTTGTTTTTTAAATAATAAATATAATGCATTTATTCAGTAAGGACATGATCAAAAGTGAAAGTAAAGACATTTATAATGTTAGAACAGATTTTAAATTTTAAAAAATGTGGTTGCTTTGTAATATCTATTCATCCATTTTAAAATAATGTCACATTTTCCACAAAAACATTAGGCACAATCGTTTTGAACATTGATTAAAATTTTTGCCAGCAAATAAGCATATTAGAATGATTGAAGTTATGATGCTAATATTTCTGTTTTGCCTTTACAGGAATACATTTTTTTTTTTTTATATGTTCAAATAGCATTTTCTTTTTATTTAAATAATATTTCATAAATTAATGTTTTGACTGTAAATCTTTCTAACCCCAAACGTTTGAACGGTAATGTATACTGTACTGTCTTTGCAGTCTCCAGGCTTAAATTATTTTATATTGATTAACCGCATTGATATCTTATATTTAATATATATAAAAAAAATACTCGAAGTTGTCTTGGAATATTGAATATCATCAAAAGGTGAAAATACATGTATTTATTTATTTATTATTTTTTTGCGCTAATCACCTTTCCTACTGGACGTTTTAATGTGGTATTAAAACCTTGACTTTACTGGTAAAATTACATTTTCCATCTTATTTTATTCTTTTTGAAATATGCATTTTAAAAGCCTTAAATTGCATTCCCTTAAACATGCAGATACCCTGATAACATACTTGCTAATTCTCCTGTCTAACCAGCTGGTCAGTTCTGCTGCAGACCGATTTTCCCCAGTGCGCTCCCTGGGCCGCACCACATGTGCCAGATGTGAGTCGTCTTTGTGCTCAGAGTCAACCCCAGAACATGTGAAGTTCATTATGTCAACAAGTTGTCCGTGTGTTACTTTTTACCCTTTATTTCTTCCCTTTTTTGATTTATTTCTTAAAGCTACTCCATCCTGATGACTTTGCAGCACATCTTGCAAGCAATTGCAATTCATATCTAGAGAAGAAACTTCTTGGCAGGGCTTCAGACAAATATAAGTGTCCGTTCTTGATTAGAGCAAGGCCGGGTGAGAGGATCAGCTCCTGACAGGACGTTTGTTTGATATATTTACTGAGCAACAAATACGACGCGTGAGATTTTGAGACATTTTGAACAATTTGGCATGTTCTGTTAATTATTGTTAATACATTTCCTTTTCTAATCATTTTGTTTACAAGGACGTGACATGTCAAGGGGCTTGTAAGTGTTTTCAACTTCAGACAGATGTTTCTTTTAGTCATTATTAGATAAACAAAGACTTCCAGCCAAGGAAATCACTACAGTTTGAAATGACATATATCTCCATAACTGTATCTGTGACGTCTAACTCATGAGTTGCGCTGTATTTCTTTGTCTCAACATCCCATTTAGAACAAGCTAGATCGGCTGCAGTATATTTTACGGATCTTAAACGAATCTCGTGTTTCATAAATCAAATTGTTTAAAGTTATTCTTCATTTCTGCCTATTTCATTATGTCACGATGAAGAACTGTGTCCGGTCTTTGCTGTTTAGAGATTTAGCGGGAGAAAGGGGGGAGAGAGCGTGAGTTTGTGTGTGTTCTGTCTTTTTCTTTTGCTGCAGACAGACTGGGGATGTCAGGTGCATGATGGGAAGTGGGTTCGCAGGGGACAGCAGTGTGGCGTAGGGCCAGAATCAATTGGCGGTGTAATGAGATGGCTTGGTGCCAGGTTTCCATGGAGCTCACTTTTCCTGTCCTTCACTGGAGGATTTGCAAATTAAAGGGAGAGAGAAAGCTTGGGAGGGAGGCAGGAGAGAAAGGGAGAGAGGCAAACATAAAGAAAAGGAGGGAGTGGGTGGCAGAGGAGTAGCAAAAGGGCACAACCAAAGGAGGGGCCACGGAGCTAGACAGAGCTCGGCACAGCGCAATTCACCGAAGATGACAGGGCTTCATAATGCGCGCTGTCTTTCAGACATTTTTTTGGTTTTTGATGCCGAACTCAAGCTTAGGATCTCAGAGATAAGGTGCACTTGGCATAGGGATGAAAAGAAGGTCTTTCCTTTCTATTTCTGTGCGCCACAATGATAGGCGATTTTCATTTCTGCCCCCTTGAGCCAAAAATCTGTCTGCTAAAGCCTAATGAAATCAATGCAGTGATATGCCTTTAACCCAGCAGCGAAATGACTGTCGTGATTATGCAAGAAGTGGCTAATTAGAATTATAAAACATCATTTATTTTGAGAGTCATTCACTTTGCGACTCTATTACGAATAGCCTTGCGCAATAAGTTCTTCTTCGCTTATTCTCGCAGCTACATTTCTGAATACAGTATGCTTTAAAATTGAAGGTTTTCTCACACACAAAGGACTCTCGTCTTGTGCGGTTAATGAAGGTCTTTTTGTTTGCACAAAAGGCAACTTTTTTTTCATTTAGGAGCTTAATTCTTCCACTCCAGGGGTGTTTCGTTCCCAAGATCTTCAGTTTGTCCATTTTGAATTTACCACCAGCTTTCCCGCAGGCACCACACTGTTTTATGCATACCGTTTATTAATTTACATTATGATTTGTCTGTTTATGCAGACTCGGATAATCCATTTCACTCTGATGACAAATTTACAGCATTCATACTTTATGGGCCTTGAAGTCTTTAAGCTGGTAATTTATTTTAAATTAAACAAGTTTGTAGAAGCTGGAACTATCCTTGTCTTGGGCCCGCGTTGGATTAGAAGCCTGAAGTATATTGACGGAGCATGTGAGGTCAGCTGGGGACACACAAGACTGTAACCCTCTGAGAACCACAGAGGAACCGGCTGAGTCATGGTCTCAAATCGGTTTCAACCAATGGAACAGTGGTGGAACAGAGTGGATAGTGTTGCAGTGGTTCTTGGGTAGACGGGAACAAAGAGACTCTTCATGTCCTCTGAGCCTCACATGCATCATCTTGCATAAAACTCATTCTGGCAATACTGGGATACTATCCTCTTATTTCCCCAATACATTCTTAAGATGTTGAGCACAGATAACATAAAGCAAAGGAGAAGATGCTTGAACCTTACCGCAAATCAGAGCCAAATGACACTAATTGGTCCACCGGCGCTGTTTTCTCTTGACTGCAGACCGCATTGTAATGAAAACAAAACTCCACTTTGGAGCATTTTCTTTCCCACGAGATTAACAGTAATTAACTACTGTAGTATCACTGCTGGGCAGCAGGTGATGTCTCAGCCAGGGACAAAAGGCTGAATGGTCACGCTACATTTTTGGATGTAATTGAGACACAGTTTAATTCGTATTTAACCTTTGTCAACAGCACCATTTTATTGATGTGCTAATATTGATAATTTATTTAACATGCTGTGATAATGTAGAGGCCTTGGTTTTATAGTCGGAAGGCAGAAAAAATAGGTTCATGTGGTATGATGTACTGTAATTCTGTTTTGCATTTTTAATTTAATTATTATTTTTAAAAATTCAAATAATAATAATAAATCATTAAGAATTATTCATAACAAATTTAATCTATTTAAAAAAAAATTTTAACTTTTTTAAAAACTTTTTTAAACTATTTTGAGAATGTTTTTATTATTTAGTTTATCCCCCTTTTGTTTCAGTGAAAACCACACGTAAGCTACTTTAACTGTGAAAAAAACCTGATGATCATGTTCTCCAGTATGATACGAGATACTTTCCAGATTTAAATGTGATTCTAAATCCTAGATTTCAGAGTTTTGGTCCTTCAAATCCCACTCGGTCACTTCCTGGTGCAGTTTCTAGCTCTGGCTTTATATCCGGCTGGTCAGGAGTGAGATAGAGAGACCGCTGGCCCGTTTGTCTGAGATTTTGGTTAATGCAATGGATTGGTGGAGCAGTGCCGCAGCAGTGCGTGAGTAGAATATCAGAGAGAGAGGGAGAGGCATGGAATTTGGAGGAGTGAGACATGGTGCCTTCTTAACTGAGTCTGAAGGCATATGTTTATCACCGACACGCTGCACAATGTACACGACTCACCCTCCCTCCCACCACCACGCTGGGAGTCGAGTAGAGTAGAGTAAGAGGCGCTGGAGGTATTGCTTACAGTCAGTGCTCTGGGGGAAACACCACAGCGTTTTCACATGGCTTCTCCCCATCCCCTGGGAAACGGCACATACCCGCCGGGCATTCAAGTCTATTAGGGTGTCACCTTCAGTCTGCTGAGTAGAACCAGCATCTTAAAGTGTGAAAGCTGGAGATGATGGGCAGGTTTTAAAGTGCTGTGTTTGGCCTTATGCTAACATCAGCGCTCAAAAAACATATTCAACTGCCGCCTCCTTCCACCACTGCTGCTAGTTTTGGTATATTTAGGTTTGTTGCTCTGATTTATGTACGTCTTCATAGCTAAGCGCTATATTAGCAGACTGCTGATCCTTAGAAGATGTGCCACAATAAGACCCTCTATTCTTAGCCGGCACACATTGATGCTCTTCTCTGTTACCCTGGGCCCACTAGTATTTCAATAAAAAAAATCAAATTTCACTAGAATATGTTGCTAGAAAGATATCGCTTAAGACAAAAGCAAGGAAACACTGGTTTTCAGAAAGTGTCAGTGTTTGCCGAAATGGCAAGTCCACCACGAAACAATTTCGCCCCAGCAAACAATGGCATGTGGCCAACGAGACTCTTTCAGAAGCTGGACTGAACTGCAGATTAGTATTTATTTTTGGTGCAGAGAAGTCTTCCAAGAAGTATGTGTGTGTGTGTGTGTGTGTGTGTGTTTTTTGGGAGGTGTATGTGTGCGAGGGTGGGGGGTTTGGTTGGGCGGTCTGGGAGAGGGGAGCGTGAGGACTGCCGAGGAGTTGTTACCTGGGTTGCTCCTCTACAGCTGGGAGAGAGAGAGAGGCAAGCGGAGGAGACGAGGTTAAGGGGTGACGGGACTGGTGCACAACTCCATTTTCCTTTTTACCGAATTTCCACAGTCGCTTCTTTCTTTTCTGTTTCGCTTCATTCAACAGAGTGAGTGAAAGAGAGGGAGAGGGCTATAGAGAGAGAGTGAAAGAGAAAATCAAGCCAATTTTTTTTTAAAGACTCGATCTTGGCTTTCTTACAAACAGATGTTGCCTGTCATTTGGTCGTTAAGCAGGCACATAGATCGTACAATACTGAGGTTTTACTGACTTGTTTTCTCTTATTTATGGTTTTATTACAAGGAAAATCGATCTCTCATAAACATGGGAATAATTTTTTCCCAATCCGTTGTTTTTTTTTATAATGTATTTTTCCCTCGCTTAATCTCATCCATTTGCTCGTTTCTGTTTTTTTAGTTGCGCATTTGTGTTTTGCGCTTTCGTGGGCCACAGTGGACATTCTCCATACCTTCTGCCAGTGCTGTAAGTACAGTGAGTACAATGAGACCTTTTGGAAACAGTAAACAGACAGTCGGTAAGCATTTGATTCTTTCTATTCGGCATATTTGTTTACCACATGGATACGTTTTATATTCCTGTGCTTTATATTTGCCATTTTTTATCATTGTTGTAGCAGTCAGTGTTGTTGGTGTGCAGGTTGGTGAGGCCTGGGCGTGTTGTTGTGTTAATCTATGAAGTTGATCTGATGTAAAATCCTATATCCGTTAACTTTGGTTAAGAAACACGGGGTCAGTCTCACTCCCGCTGACCCCTATTCTGCTGATTTTGAGGAGTCTTTCAACTTCTTGGCATAGCCCCACTAATATAGTTAAAGGATCTTGGCACCTACTTCAAAGTCAGTCTGTTCAATTGTATTCAAGTAGTGGAAAACGGGAAGGGAACACGAACTGTCAGAAGCTCTTCACCGGAGGTGCGGTGCGGTGCCAGTCCAAATCGACCATCAAATAATTTCACACTGAGCCACGTGTTATTAATGGCACTGGGTTTGGCTTTGTGGGCCAGACTTACTTCACACATCTTTATTATGCTCAGGAGGGGCCTGAAACATTTGGATGCAGAAATCTTCTCAGTTTGAGAGAAATGTCGTTTCTGTTTGGTGAGACAGTATACTTAATTTAGACAATATAGACAATTACTTTAATGCATAGGTGCTGCCCTTTGAATGATGCAACATTGAGGGCTTCAGCTTAATTTAGTTTTTGAAATATATAAACAAGACTTTTAAATTGCCAGTGCTTTGTTAATGCTTATCTTAACAAAAAAATGATAAAAGCTTGACTTTAAACACTTTTTAAAACACATATTTGTTATATGATGCTGTACTATACAAGAAAATTGTCAAGTAATCTGTATATACAGCGTTGTGTGGTCAGCTCAGGGGAAATGCAGATGTTTGGCTTATAGATACTGACAGGTCTTTGATTTGACACTGCTCAGCTGTTGTCCTCTGTGGATTGGGCTCTGCAGGCCCATGAAACCTAAGAAAGATTGTTTGATGGAAGGGGAAGAGGCCAAAGAGCTAGAAAATAAAAGGTTTAGGCATGCTTTAGGGGTGGCATTCTCAGTATAGTGTTGCTCTTTCATAATTTTTTTAACCTCTTTTTCTTTTATGTAATATGAGCAGGTGCTTGATGTTTCCTGAATGATTAGGATAGCCGTGTGCTTAAACAGCTTGACGACTGTATATTTGTAATACAGTATTTTATTGCTTTGTGTATTCAGCTTTACTTTCACCTTATTAAATACTTTGCCACTTGTTACAGAGGCAATAGAAAAAACACTTGATTTTAGTTATTATATAGCCTAGTCGTTTAATTCAACCGAATACATGGATAATGAATCATAAAAAAGAAATAATTTAAAAATATGAAATAGTAGTATGATGCCAATATTTTCAGATTTCTAAATATGGCAAATAGTAACTTTCATTTATATCAATAATATAATAATAATAATATCTATTAATAATATTAATAGGTAAGAAAATTTAATTCTTGAGGATTTTTGTTTTATTTGACTGTTCTGCTGCTGTTTTCGATACATAATTACAATTATTTGAAGATATTAATTTACTTTAAAATATAGATTCCTAGTGCAGTATCTGATTGGTGATTTTGTGTGTTTTCTTTCTTCTAGCAGGTGGTTAGTAGAGCAGACACTACTAATCCTTACGCTCATATATCCGTCTAATACCGATTTTTCACTGTTCATACTTCTTTTCTATCTTTTTTTCCGTTCTTTCTTTCACATGCCTTTATTCTGTAGTTATAAGATCATCCACTTAAAAAGACGTTTGATCAGATCCTTCAGAGAAAGGTTGGCTATTGGCCAGCTTGGACACACCTTTGGTTTCCTATTGTTCCCAAAATATCTGATTCCCCTTCTCTATTGTCTTTCAGCTTTTAGAGTGTACTCAGATTATAAGGCAATGATTTAATTGCTTGTCTGACTTGGAAATGGACAAGCAGATAGTGATAAAACCTATATCGTCAACCTCTTTAAACTTAGCAGTATCTTCCAATTAACACAATATCAGAATGAGTAGGTGTGATGCAGTCGAAGTCATAGCTGCAATCAACTCGTGAAATCACTTTTTGACCAGCTTTTTTTAATTAACTTAGCTTGCAGTGTGTGTTACAGTTGGGGATTGTTTTTTGACACCTCTTGACTGTTCTTTTCACCTAACTTTACACCATTTTTTTCCATATTTGACTTTGTTCTGTGTCTTCAGGCACTCGGCCTCCATTTTGAGAGCCTTTTTGAAACAGAGCCCTTTTAAATGGAGAGTTTGCAGCTCTTTTCTTTTAAATTATGTTCAGAAACTGCATTGCATGATTATTAAAAAAAATTATGAAACGTGCCAAAGCCATGATCTATAGCTAAGTTAGATGCTGTACAGCATAGGTAAAATTTGAAATAAAATCTTAAACAAATTGTGAACGAGCTCAGCTAACCATTTGACATTTTTAGAAGTAAATCAGTATTTTGCATTTTATATATTTATAAGTTATGAAAGTTCTCTCTCTTAAATGGAAAATATAATAATACCATTATTGTCTTTAAAAGTAATTGATAAAAGGTGTTTGAATGTGCATTTGTGGTAGTGCTATTCTATTGTTGTCATTTTCATCTTTTCAATAAACAAGGTTTTTTTTCTTCATTGTTTGCTTGCTGTTCTTGCACTGTTGACTTGGCTTTTAGATTCATAGCACACAGGAGAGCAGTGAAGACATTTACATTAAGAATATAGTCCAAATATCTCAGTGTGTGTTTGAATGTCTCCGATGATCTCACCATTGTGGGGACATTTTCAATTGTATTCAATCAAAACAGAAAATAAAGAAGCGGAGGCTTTTACTTTGGACCCATCAGTTTTCTTGATTGTTTGTTAGCTGAACCGTAAAACTGCAAATATGTTTTGCATCTCAGTGTATGAGCTGCCATTCCTATTTCCATATGCAGTAGTCTCAGCAGTGCAATATGCAGTTTTGCTGTTTGCAGAAATATTACCTTTACATCACTGAAATTTCCATTTCCAGATTTAGAATGATTTGGTTTTGTCTTTTATAATGGAATAACGGAAGCCGATGGACGACTTCTGAACTTGTTTTTCTTCTGGAAGAGACCTGCCTGCTGACACAAACCCGTAGATCCGAACTTGTGGTGACTGTCCACACAAGCTTGTATCTATAGGTATCTGTCTGTGTGGCCTTCACACCTACTATTCAGGGCCTCGTTTTAAACCATCCTGCACTCAGTAGGTAGGGTTTGAATAGTTTATTTAAACCGTTTACTACAGAAAAGGAGTCTCATCAGAATTAACATAGTCGATATTCTTTCTCAAATCGATAGAGGGTCAACTCTGTTCATCTCTCTGGGTCTCTGCGGTGCCCCCAGGCTGAGGTAGTAGGTTGTATAGTTTAGAGTAACATCACAGGAGATAACTGTACAACCTCCTAGCTTTCCCTGAGATACACACGCTCCTACAAATAAACTTACTATCAGCAACACTTCCTTACTAAGGAGCTATATAAACAAAAAGCACATAAACACTATGGCATAAACTAAACATCTGATTTTATTTTCTGTAAAATGATTGTGCTCAAAATGTGTTCTGTTGAACCAAAATGAGTCCCAGAAGCAGACACTGACCAGGCACACAAAACAGCTCAAGGTAAAACGTAAAGTCCTGGTAGTTGTACTGACAGTATTTATTTTCTCCGCAATCAAGCACCTTTTTTATAGTCTTAGATGAGAAGTGTTGTTTTTCTACTTTTCCTTGTAATACAGATAGTTTGGGTTTGGTAATATTTGTATTGTAATAAAAATATTCTTATGCTCACCAAGGCTGCATTTATTTGATCAAAAATAGTAACTGGAAAAACAGTAAAATTGTAAAATATTATTACAATTTAAAATAACTTTCTGTTTGAATAACCATCTTCCAAAGGGGTGACGAAAATATTCAAAAATAATCTTGCTTTACCTTTGAATTATGTATTTTTCTGACTCCACTGGCAGATATTTGTTCTTGTTATAATCATAAACTCACTTCATTTTGATGAATTTCTCTGAAAACAAGATTTTTTTTATTTTGCGTCTCCAGTAAATGTATCTTGATTTAAGAATCTTTAGACATTTGCGATGGAAAACGAGACCAAAATACTGAGAAAGACTTTTTTTTTTTTGCAGTGTGACCAAAAGTTTTTTTTAAATAATATAAAAAAGGAAGATAGCTGTAGGAAAGTGCATTTTCAAATTTTGAAGCATTGTCAGTACAACATATTTAAAGACCATATTGGCATATTGTATACCTTTCAGTTTATCCCTTAAAATTGGTTTACTTGGTCTTAAAAAATTCTTTAAGAAAGTCTTAAATTGAACTTTTTTAAATGTAACATTTAGCCTGCAGATGTCTTATTATTGACGAATAGAAAGTTCAAAAGAACAGCATTTATTTGAAATAGAACATTTTCATTAACATTATAAATGTTTACTGTCATTTTAATTTATTGCATACTTGCCAAAAAAGTATTCATTGCTTGAAAAACAAAAAACTGACCCCAAACTGTAGTGTATTTCTTAAACAGCTATTTCTATCTGATCTAACCCTTAAAATAACTTTTGTTGATGTATATAATATAATATTTTTACATTTTGAAAAAAAGTAGCTAAATTAGATGTTGAGCACATTTTTTTGACTATATTTGACATTCCACATTTAACATTTTCATATAATTTCAAAGCACTCTTGAACTATACATGTTCAACCATTTCACATACATGCTACTGACATGGTCTTCAGTGATTATATGATAAACATCTGAAGTTATGTCAACTTATTGTATTAATGTCACTTTTATATTCTTGCATTAAAAACATATTTTTGTATCATCAGTGTGATACACACCATAATTATTCATAGAATTTTGAATAATTATTTTGCTCACCCTTATTAACAAAAACTTCAGCTATAATGTGTTAGCAGATCAAGTCTACATAAAAAAAAAAGCTCATCTTTCCTTTACTCCTAGTTAAACAGAAACAGTGTTGGTGAATCTTAAGGGTTTTCAAACTGTCCACCATTTTATTTTAAAGTTATTCAGTTTCACTTTGAATATGCCTTTTTTCTTAACACTCTCCAAATGCATGTATGATGTACCTAACACAAGGACATTTCTTGGTTACATTTATATATAGAACCATGTTATTTTTTGGAATATATTACACACTGAGCCAAACTGTCTAATGGTCTACATCTTTAAAAAAAAAAAAATATATATATATATATATATATTTGGCTAACAGATGATATATTTTATGATTACAATCAGAGTAGTATTTATCTGGTACAAAAAAATAAAATAAGGATCTTAGGGTAACAGCATTAAACCTGAACAGATACATATACTAGTATTGGGGGTTTTGATTCATCCCAGTAACTCAAATCTTTTGAATCTTTTCACCAGATTTGCTTAAATTAGTTTTTAATTTACATTGCACTAAATGCAACAAATCAAATAACAATGTCTGACAGACACACACTTCTTGCATGAGTTGCATCATTTTTTGAACAGATTAATTCAAATGACCTAGTTATATTTTACAATTGTATACGTTTTATACATGGTTATATTAAATATAGTATATATTGTAGTTAATATATGGAAAAAGTTTATAGTGTCATCACTTTTAATTCATTACTTTCTATCACTTGGAGCCCAATAATGATGAAGAGTTTACTCTTCTAGCTTGCTTTAATCTTGGGGTTGATGGATGGAGTTTAGTCATCAGTTTTACTGAAGAAGAAACTCTCAGATGATGTACAAAGACTAAGGTTTGTATTTACAGTCAAGTAGATATGTCATGCTTAAAAGCACACTTTAGATGATAGCAGCACGCTCCATTTTCTGGAGTGAGAATAAAGTACTGTACATCACCCCTGATCCCGAACAATAGAGGCTGAAATAGATTTTGCCGTTTCTATTAATGGCCGTGCTACTGCCGGACCTGTCATCATCTCACACCAGTTAAAAAGACAGATCACACTTAAAGAAAAATACAAACAAATATCCTTAATTGCCATAGCTGCTTTTCAGCAAGATAATATAATGAGTTTGCAAAACAACACCATCTCTTAATGAAATATTCATCAGCAAGCTGATTTTAATGATTACAAGCAAACATTAATGAGAAATAATAGCAATTTTGTTAGGTTTAAAATGTCTACACAACACAGCCGTATATATATATTTTTAGTTTTGTTTGTCAGCAGAAGCTGACTGTACATTAACTTTATTTTTGCTCTCCTGTAATAGGATGCTAAGAGCACCATAACGCATATGCTCAGCGCACAAAGCTTGAGCAAGATTGAGTGAGATGTTAACTTCACTGTAGACTTCATTGTAGATCTCACTGGCCTGAGATTTCATGTGAACTCTCCCTCACAGCCACCGCTGGAGTTCTGGAGCAAAAGGCTGCCCCCCAATGGTGCAGCTTTTCACTGCCACACACACACACTGAAACAGACAGCTGTACATTGCTTAGCATCTGATTCTTGGATCCCTTCCAGGGTTTATGTATAATCAGAAAATGTAGTCTTTGATGTTGCTTTATTTCCCATCTTCCCATTAATTTCTTTTTTCGTATCTCTGCGGCAATACAACTGCGATAACGTGTCTCTTTTGCCTGTGCCTTTAGTCGGCCAGGGGGGTCTGTGTGCTGCGTAATGTCAGCCTTGAAGCACGAATCCAAAGCAGATCAGAGAACAGAGAGGGTCCAGGGCACAGAGGTTTGTAGTCCTCTGCACCTCTCCTTGCTAATCGCTGCCAAAGGAAAAGAGCTGTGACAAACAAACAACTTTTTCAGCTCGCCGCTCGTGCTCCGAGGCATTCACGAATGTTCGTTCGCTCTCTCTTCTATTATGAAAGCTCTCGAAATGCTTTACGGACATGCTCTTGTGCTGACATTCTAAAAAAATACACAGGTTTAACTTAATAAAATGCTTTGTGTCTGCCTCGTCAGCTTAATATCATTTGGCCTTTTGCATTTAGACTATGCAAGGCACTAAAGAATATGCTCTCAGGGCAAACAATACTTACAGTATGATCATCTTAGTCTCACAAGGTCTCCTATATTGATCTATTTCTTTTTTAAACTGAAAATTCGAGCAGGACATACAAGTTTTTTTTTTTTTTTTTTAAACAGCCAATAGACTTGATTTGCAACTTGCTAGTCAGTGGTGGATGTTATTGGGGGAGGGGCATTCTGAGAGAGAGCATTTGATTGAACAAAAATATGTGTAGTGCAGGATGAGTCATCAATATTTTTGCTCCATTTTACCAGAAGAGAAAGATGTTAAGGATTACGCTAGCTTTGTAGATTCAAAGAGAAAACATACAGACTAAAAGCCACAAAACTCTCCTTTTAATTTTATGGGTATACTACTACTTGATATACTACGTAATTACTCCATTTGATAGTACGTAATGAGTATTATTGTAGTCACGCATTATAAGTATCACTAAATCAAGGGTTTATTTGGGTCCAAAAGAAGTGCCTCTTCCCTTGCTCAAAGTCCTCATTAGAACTTCAACCACAATGTTTGTTATGCAAGGTATGAAGCACTATAATTACACCGCTTTGCTAATGGCCTTATATTTTACTTCTCTGGAGACACGTCTGCTAAACATAGATGAAGTCATAATCTTACAGTGAGCACTTAGCAGTCGCTACAGCAGGAATGGCTGGATTCAGTGTTTGAAATACTCTATTTTGCCGGGGTGGGCTCATAAACAGTTTGTGGATTGCCACGAGAAAAAAAATGCCATATCCTCTTTTAAAAAAAAATCACAATTGTCTAGTTGTTCCAGAGGCCCACACAGTGAACAAGTGCTGATCTCATTCAGTATAATTTTAACTACTTGGATATTTTTACAAGCAAGCGGTGACGGATTTAAAGAGCTGAGATTTTACACTGAATATCCAATTTAATAAGCAGGCATGGTATATACAGGCACACAATTATACATGCATGCTAAATCTCAAATAAAAACTCACAGCATATTTGTTTTATTTCCCAGAGACCTTTGCATTGTTACAGGGAGTAGCTGACAGCTGTCAATCAGTCCAACTATTTTGTCACATGGCGCTGTGTGCATGCACATATTTCCATGCACTTTCTGTTTGCATTACCCACCATGCAGCAAATATGCTTTAATTTGCTTTTCTAGGTCTTTAGCATGCATATGTAATTGTGTGCATGTATATATGCGTGTGCGCCTGTCTGCTCGCTATAGGCTCTAGGCGGCAACCGGCACAGTCAAAGGCGGTCTAATATTAGCACCTCACTGATGGCTTGCTGTATCTGGACGAAAGAGGGTGATAAATGAGGATAGCACTGGTGGGGGCCATGGAGCCGAGGGGGAAAAGGGATAGCATCTTCGTTTTACAGCCAAAACGCCTACATGCATGTCCCATCCGCATCAGAGAGGATATAATGCTCAATCTACATGTGACACCTACAGATTAGCCAGAGACTGTGAGATCATGAAGCAAGTGAAGGAAAGAGAGGAAGAGGGCAGTGTGGTGCCGGTTTGCTTTCTATCCGCTCCGGTCGCTGATTTGATCCCATGTGCTGTTGTCCGTCGCTAGCCTCCCTGCCTGCTCTGCTTGTCCCTCCCCCATCAGCTCGGGCTGCTCTCCCCCTTGCTCTGCCCAAGCCTGGGGGAGCCAGTGGAGATTAAATGTAGCCTCTATAAACCAAGCACATCATGTAGCTGTGTTTCTAGGGCCTCTCTCTCTCTGACTTTCTCCCTCACTTTCATTCTCTTTTTATAGGATAGTGTTTATGATGCCAGGCATGTGATAGAGAACTTCTAGAATGTCAATGTCATTGGGAATACCAAAATATTTGACAAGCAATGAAGAAAAAATGACAAAAAAGTCAAAAAGCGTGAGTCTATGCCTTTTTCTACACTATTTCTCCTCCACCAACATCCTCCCCCCTTCGGGTTGATACTGCGGAGAAGTGGGCCTCCGGCTTTAAATGATCACAGCTGTGCGAGCAAATTAATGGATGATATTTCTCTGTTTTCCCCCCTTTCTACAACTTTTTTCAACATGGATTTATAAAGAGGGAAAGAGGAACCAGGGGTGTCACGCTTCTACGTTTTCCCCCTCCTCTTTCCAATTTTGCATGCTTCTCAGTCTGCTCAACTCCGAGAGAGAGGAAGAGTGTGCATGTGTGTGTCCTGGGAGAGAGAGAGCGAGCGAGAGCGAGAGAGATGGCGAGGGAGGGAGAAAATGAAATGTAAGACAGATACGGAGAGTGAAAGAGAAGAAGGGGGTGTGGAGAGAGCAAGCTAGCGAGAGTGGAGAGCCAGTAATGCAGTGCATTGATGCATTTGCTGCGTCTCAGGCGTGCTCTTTCAGCGGGACGTAGCCCGGGGTTTTTGGCAGCGGCAGGCTGCCTGTTTTCCATCACCCAATCGAGCCAGACCTGGAATAGGGATATACGTGCGAACGGAGTTGCCGTGGCTGAGCAGCGCTGGACGAGTGAGGTGAAGTGAATGAGTGAGAGTCTCTGTGCTGTGCTGTGTGTGCGTGTGTGTTCACCCCCTCCTCTCCTGAGATCCAGCAGACTGGCATGATTTGCTGGTGGTGTGGCCCTGGCTGCTGCTTGGACTGTCTCTCATCCTCAGTGCCATCACACCACCCTTCGGCTTTTTCTCATCTGCACGATCTCCACCTCTGCGGCTTTTGTCGGCAAGCTGTAATATGGACGCACGGACCTTTGCTTTGATATTACCATCCATCCATCTCGCCTCTTGTCCACCTCTCCTCTCTTTCATTCTTCCTCTTTCGTTTGACGCTAACAGCCTTCCAGTCAACATGACCGTATGACTCTCCCTTTTTCTAGCCTATCAAATCTGCATGATTTTGTCAGCAGGTCTAGCAACAAAAGTTGAAATCTGAGATTTCTCTCTCTCTTTCTTTCTCTCACCCACTTTCTTTGTTGAGCAGGCTGCGAGAGAACTGTGATCGGCTTCATACTCATCCTCATCCTCGCACCAGGGTGAGTTTAAAACCATTTTCTGCTTCTCCCCACCCACAGCTGTAGCATCTGTTAGTGTCTTCATTACCTTTGTCTGAAGCTGCTTGTATTGGGCTTGCCAGTTAGCAGTGAGCTAAAATTTCTTGTATTATCTTGTATTAAAACTTCATGGTTTAGGTAATGTTACAGTTTAGTGGTTTAACCAGTGACGCACGTCGGGGACGCCAGTAGTAAGTCACAGCGACCAGACTGAGAGCTTTTTATGATTAGTGTTGAATGCTTGTGAGAGCGAGACAAGAGCTGGAGGAGAGTTTACCTGGAACCAGGGGCATTTTTCAAAGTGCCCGTATTGTTCGATGTTAGAGACTGAGTGGGGGTGTTGGGGAAAGAGAGGGATCGAGCTTGTTGGGGGAGGGAGAGATGGGTCAATGTTGTGTCTAGCTGAAGGTTGCACTTGTTGTGTCACAGACAGACAGACAAACAAGTGTCAGGGGGATTGGGGGGCTGCACAAAAAGCTATGAGTAGATGGGCCTTTTATAGCCATACATTTTTTTAAATTTTTGTTGTTGTGGGACACATCAATGTGCTCGAATTTTGTTACAGGTTGGCAGTCGGTCTGCAAATGTGCCTCTCACAATCCCTGAGACCCTAACTTGTGACGTTTTCCTGTTATGTGCACGGGTTAGGTTCTTGGGAGCTGAGAGGGGCGCTCTGTCATCAGCCCGCCGGCGTCGGAAACAAAGACATTTTAGTCAACAGTCAAGAGCAACTGTCAGAGGACAGAGGAAGCAGCTAGCCGTGTGTATAAAGGGACAGTGTGCATTGGGGGGGGGAGCGTTGAAGAAATGCCGGCATACAGGTCATGTGATGCGCTAGTGGGTAGGATCAGCTGAGGGTTCATTGTTGGAGGGATAAGGTTAGAAAGAGGAGATCTGATTCCTCTGCATTTGTCGAGTTTAATTTCAAATGCTGCCAGGCCTTGAATGCATGTTAAAGGGATAAAATGAAAACTCTTGTCATCATTTAGTCACCCATATGTTGTTCTAAGTCTGTATGATTTTTGTGTGGAACACAAAAGAGGATATTTTGAGAAATGACTCTCCATTCAGTGGAAGTCAATGGTAAACAAGACATTTTTCAAAATATCTTCTTTTGTGTCCAACAGAAGGAAGTCATATAGGTCTGGAACGATATGAGATTGAATAAATGTTGACAGAACTTTTGGGTGAACTATCCCACCATATCTTACATTTATTCACATTCAATTTCACATCTCTTCATTTGAGAGCAGCACAAAGTACTATGGAGAGCGTCATGCTAAAGGCTCGGTACACTTGTGTTTGACCTCAGAGAGCCCTCAACTGCTCACTTTGTAGATGTGAACGTCATCTTTTTAATGTGTGCTGAGTCATGTGTGTTTGTGTGTGTGTGTGTTAAGTCGCTCATGCTATGTGACATGGCTTTAGCATGTAGCATGGTTACTGTGGTATGCAAGTGCTGACAGGGCCTTACATTTTTGGTTGTTGGCTAACCTAGATGTATATCCCTTAAGGCACTACTGTAGACCTTAAAGATGTGCTGCTGGAGGACATCACCAGAGACCCCTGCAACCAATTAATTAAATTTGGTGAAAAGCATTGTTATGAGCGTAAATGTCGAGGGATGGGGTTGTCGAGAGTTCACCCACACTCCTTCATGGTTCGTTCCATTTCCGTAGTGTGTTAGTGGACCATTTGTCCACTATTGTGGCATGTCTGACTGCTGTTTGAAATGGCAACATTTCAACAAAGGAATGACGCAAAACGAGGCCAAAGAGTATTTATTGCAGTCTCTAAACAAACACCTTTACAAGACCTTTTTTGGCATTTAGAGAGACAGTGAGAGGCTGCTTAATGAGATAAAGGCTTGCCCACAGTTCATGGATGGTGCATTGCCTCGTTTAAGGCATCGACCGCTGCATCATACGTATAATGCATGGTGCCATCACGCCCACATCCCTGTCTGTCTTTCTCTCTCTCTACCCACCATTACACCCACAGGCTGTCTCTCTACCTCTCTCTATCTATCGGTACCCACTGTCACATTCAAAGAAAACTCTCTTCATCACAAACCCTGTCGCTGTTGTTGCAGACATAGAACACTTTGGGGTTTGAGGTGGGACAGTTTTTGCTAGCCAGCGGCGTAGCACTTTGTCTTGGTACATGTCCAGGTAGCCATGCTCTTGCTCTCTAAGAGGATTTGTCTGGTACACTCTACTTAGATTGCTTGCTGAATTTCCGATGGAAATCGTCAAGCTTTCGCACACATTTCTGAGGCTTTCCAAATGAAAACGAAAGGCTCATAGTAGCCGGTCCCCATAGCATGGCATAATACTGGCTTTACCCCAGTGTCTGCAGTGCTGTGCTCTGGCGTCTAGGCTGCAGCTCTATTGTTCACTCCTGTCTCTCTGCGCTCACGTTGCACTCCACTGGCACTGGGACAGCCTCCACGAGCCTGGCCCACTTTTAAGGTGGACCGGTGAACATGGAGGAAGCCATACAATCGCGTTTAAGGCGGACTGCGACAGGTTTACTGGCTTAGAACAAAGGCTGCCGCAGTGAGGAAGGTTGTGCAGGTGGAGTGTTAGACAGCGCCAGGGTGACGCCCATGGCTAAGCAGCACCGAGCCGTCTGACACAATTCCAGACAGATCCATTCAGTCGGGTCCATTTGATCTGCTGAGGCTTCATATCCATCGTCCCACCTACCACGATGAAAGATTTGCCCCAGTCCGCCATAGGAGTGTCTGTAGACGTCCTTCTGAAATGCTAAAGTACCTCAAGTCTAAAATTAGTGCAAAGACAGCCTGTTTGATGGAGAGCGATTATTACTTACTTAGTATTGAACTATGGAGTTTAAAAGTTGTGTGTATCGGTTAGTATAGTGACTATTCCTTCTGCAACCAGCCAACACCGATCACTCTGATTGGGTTCTCGTGAAAAAGAGTCCGGGCTCATGATGGTGACCACATGCTAGTGCGATTGTTTATCACAGTGTTCATTTATTTTTTTAAATAAATCATGGCAAGATGGTGTGGAAAGCACCTTGTCTCTCAGAAGTAACAATATTTTCCATGCCCACAGGTGGTGTTGCTTAATATTTGGTTGACATATAAATGGAAGGAGAAATTGATCCAAATTTTATCCTGAGACCTAAAATAATTCTTCTACAGTGCTCATCGCTATTGACCTATAATGTAAGGGAGGTTGTGGCTGAATGTCTGCCTACTGAGCAGTCATATGGAGAAGGTATGTGCTTGTCCATGCTCTCCCTTGTTCTAATGGACTCTCTGGAGTAAGTGGGTAGACTGAATGCACATGTATAGTCAGAAGTGAAGGATGCATTTCAGTGATTCTTATGTGAACACGCAGTAGATGATCATGTGTGTCTGTCATACATTCATCCACATGCGACATTCCTGAATACTTTTTCCCTTGGGACAAGGGTAGGCTACAGCTAGTGCACTGATTAATGATTCAGAAGAGCACAGCTGTGTGTGTGTGTGTGTGTGTGTGTGTATAGTGAGGGAGCAATCATAGTAATGATATATCAGCCAGTCTGAATAACTGACCGATATTTGACCATTTTGACATTATCGGCATCAGCTGACTGCCCTATGCTTTTGATGAACAGGAGTGGTCCATTTAGTAGATGATTTTATCCAAAGTGACTTAGAAAGGTGTAACATAGGTTCTCTCCTGTGTCAATTCCAAAATCAACCAAAAGCCCTGTCAATAACATTTTCTATTTCAGTTATTTTATTGAGTATTTGCTAAAGACTTTGTAAAATAAATTTAAATTAAGCTACTTATTGTATGTCTTAATAAACATCAAGTTGTATCAGCATTATTTTGGCTATCCCACTCTCTAGGTATCAGCACTGGTCCATATCGTTTGACCACTATGCCTGTATGATGGAGAATGGCTGCATCTACATTGGTCCACAGTTGCTGCACAGGCTGAGCTGCTTTCTTTCATAATGAGCGTAGAGAGAGTTTGCTGTGTGCATGGCCATCTGTGCAGACAGGCAGGCAGGCTGGCTGGCTTCTCAGACCTCAGTACAGGTTAGAGCAGTTTAAGGATTACCAGCACAGGCATAGATTAATCAGCTCACAGGCCTAACCTAATTAATCCAGCGGGGAAATATCACCAGTGTATATCAACAAGCCTTTCTCTTTCACTCGGCCCTGCCCAGTTCAGGAATGCACGGATAGGTCAGCCCTCTCATCCTCTGTCCCAGACTGTCCGTGGAGCTCACCGAGCAGAACAGTATTCCTTTCACTGCACTCAGGTCAGTTGGTTCATATGGAGACTGCTTGGAAATCCCCTTAGTTACTGTGGGAATGTGCTGCTAGGTCGGACCTGTTCTGGCTCATCTAACTGGGCCTTAATGAACGCAAACGCTGCGGTGGCTAATAGTGTGAGATTACCTGTGTTACATTCGTATTCATTAACTTTTAGCTAGTTAGTTATTTTTTTTAATAACTGATTAAACTAAAAGGAAAGATCTGAAAAATGAGTGGGACACAATTTACCTGGGTCATGAATATTAATGAGGTGATGTAACACATTCAAGCCATATTAGGATTACTGCTTTCCAGTTGCACTTCTGCTCAACTGCCGAGGTCGTTTTATGTGTGTGGCTACATTTTTTCTTTACACTGTGACCAAACAAAACAAAATGACAAGCTCTTAAAATTTGATTATTGCTCTAGAAGTGGATGGGGACAAATCTAGAGATTTCTAAAAATGGAAGGACATTAAACTGTAGCAGCTGTACTTAAGGTTGCCAAAATTATGCAGTTGATTTGCTGATCTGATCTGAACTTTCTGAGTATTGTTATTAGTGAAATGCCCTATCATAACTGTATAGTGATTATCATTGATATAATCAATAAAACACTACCATTCAAAGGTCTGGGTTTGGTAAGTTTTTAAAATACATTTCTTTAATTAAATGAAAGAGGTTTCTTATTGCTCACCACAACTGCATTTATTTGAATAAAAATACAGTTGAACAGTAATATTGTGACTTTTTGTGAATTTTCTATTTGAATGTTTTAAAATGTCATTTATTCCTGTGATGGTAAAACTACATTTTCAGCATCATTACTCCAGTCTTTAGCGTCACATGATCCTTCAGAAATCATTCTGATATGCAGATTTGCTGCTCAAGAAACATTTATTATTATCAGTGTTGAAAACAGTTGTGCTGCTTATGATATTTTTGTGGAAAGTTCAAAAGAACAACTTTTATTTGATATAGAAATCACTTTTGATCAATTTAATGCATCCTCGCTGAATGTAAGTATTAATTTCTTGCAAAAAAATAAATAAATCTTACCAACCCCAAACTTTTTGATGATGGCATACATTTAGCACAAGAGTGTTGACAAGTTGGGGTGAAATAAACAAACTGTCATTTATTACCCTCATTGGTTCTTCTAATTTTGCACTCAATCAGAATTTCTAAGCGTGATAATCGATCTTCGCCTCTATGTATGTAATTCTCTCCATAATCACGCTTGGTGACTGATTAATTTGTCATTAATAAACATTGTCTCTTTTGGCTGTGGCCCTGTTCCCTCAGGAGCCAGGAATTGTGTGGCTGTGGTGACTGTTGTCAGTGCGATTTGCATGAGAGTGGTTGACGTTTGTTTCTCAGCGATTTGCCAGGGGCAGCTAGTGGCCAGGTCTCCGAGTGCCGAGAAAAGCATGGTGGCAGCTCTGTCTCTCACTCTGTCATCATCAGCGCTGCATGTGTGTGTGTGTGTGTTTGTGTGCTGCTGTCAAATGAGGCACAAAGGAACATTCAAATCATGTTTCTCACACTTCCACAAGCACCTTGAGGAAATAATGGCCCCAGTGCTGTAAAGGGCAATGCTCATTGGTAACGGGTATTACAGATTGCCAGAGCTGTATCCTAAAGCCTACCCAATTGTATGGCACATGTCACACAAAGCCTTCATTCACACTAGAAGTCTACGCATATTACAAACGTGTTCAACTGTCAAATGTATTAATTCTTTGGTGCGGTGCAAACATGTCCACGTATTATGGCAGAGCATGAGACGCTTTTTGTTATTTTGTTGTTTCAGGACGCAGTTCAGCCTCTCATATCTCAATCTCATTTTATGTTGAATTAGTTTGGCATCAACTTCACATAACCTTATAGGATTGGAGCTGCCGTGCTGCTATGGCCAGAATATTGATAACAGATGTTCAAATGGCTTATCAGGTCATTGTTTGCATGCCAAAGTAATCTCTCATTATTATTTGAGTTATTGTTATTAAAGGCTGTTGTTTTTGTTTGTGTACTTGCATTTTTTTATTTCAGAGTTTATTAAAGATTAACAAGAAAGATTGTTTGATTTATTGATGCTATATTGAAGCCGTATTGCTTAATAAATGGATGTTTTAGACATTTTTAAAATGCATTTTATCAAAAATATATGGAGAAGGATATTATTACATTATATTATATTATATTATAAAAATACTGTTTAATTTGAAAATGGTTTCTATGCTGGCATTTTTCTGTACATCTTTGAATGTGAAATTAAAAGGTCCATCATATAGTAACTTTTTTGACTTGATTCATTTATTGTCAAGAGGCATGTTCAATTTTAATTTAATTTAATTTTCTTTTTTTTAATTAAAAACAAAACTGACATGCACATTTTCTCTGGACAGCTGCAGGATTGAGACGGTAGCATTGTTGAAATGGAGTGCGGCACAGGGAGAGATGTGGATGCTGTGGAGGCACACTGTCACTGTCTGTGTTTGTGACTATTGACTAACCTGAACAGAGAGACAGAGGGCAGGCTGGGTGTGAGCCATCGGCCTCAGACTGTCCTTCCTGTCCTCTGCTTAGAAAACATGTCAGACGTGTGTCCAGAGATGCCTGCTTTGGATGGACAGCACGTCTTCTCCTTTCCTCAACCTCCAGGACAACATAATACACAGTGCTGGCTTGTCCTGATGTTAAGAAAACCAATGCCACCCAAAAATACAGAGATATAAAATAAAGCTTTTTAGTGAATAATCTCTAGAGATTTGAAAAGTCTAGACTTTACACAGACTGTCTTTTCAAACATTGCCCTAATGACGAGTTTAACGTTTTAAATAAGCTTTAAAGAAGACTGGGGTCATGCTTTTCACTTCAGTGAAAATTTTTGAACATCTCTTCTAATAATGCCAAGGAAAGCTACAGCTCTTTATATCAGTTTATATATATATATATATATATATATATATATATATATATATATATATATATATATATATATATATATATG
>NW_015505258.1:835670-881630 GCF_001515645.1 Sinocyclocheilus grahami | reverse complement strand
TGTGTGTGTATATGAGTGAGTTGCCTTTAAACATTTTATTATTAGCTTTTCAGCAAAATGTAAAAACAAATTATTATGAAACATAAAAGTCATTAAACAAATATGTAAAGGTTAAAATGCAAAGAATATTGAAATTGTGTAAGTGTATAACATTTCAAAAAAATTGGTTTTAAAAACACAGTTTAACTTTTCAGTTTAAATGTGAAAGCTATTATATAGCTAACACTTGGTATTCACTTGTTGATCCAACAATATTACAATATGGTTATTGTCTGAATAAAAATATGCAATTTTAATTAGTATGGCAGAAATTAAGAGGGGTTTTTAAAAAAAATGAGTTGGAAACCAACATAAAACAACCACTTTTTAAATTGTACTTTTAATGCCAAATCTCATTGTTACTGTTTGATTGTACAACTTCTCCCTGTGACAGTTAGCCCCGGTATCCCTTTTTTGAATGGCTATTTTCATTTTCAGCATTTTTATATTTTTAAAGACAAGAAGCTCAGGTTTGTCGTCATCGGCGTAGGTGTGTGTGCGTGTTTGAGGTTTAAAGTGCAGTTGCCGGTCGCGGTGAAGATGTGTGTGAGGGGAATGGTGAGATGGCTCTGGGACTAAGCCTGCTCTTAGTCTGCCATCTCAGTCAGGAAAGCCTCTGCAGATTATCCTCGAGCTGACAGCAACCAAAATAGAATGAGCTTGATTCCCTCTTTTTTGTGTATGTGTGCATGCGCTGCCCTTTTTCTTAGTCTCTGTCTGTCTGTCTCTTTCTCTCCCACTCGGTTTCCCTCCTGCAGTCATTTTTGTTTTTATTCGCACACTCTCCGAATCCTATCCTCGCATGGCTTTTGGCCTACTTATTGTATTATCAAGCGTCAGTGTTTCTGGGTAAGCGAACGTGTGAATGCCGTTGTGTATGCGAGTGTGTTCGTGTGCGAATGTTTGCATGTGAGCGAGTGACCGCACCCCATTGATTTGTGAAGAAATCAGCTCCAAACTCGAAATCCACGATTGGCCCAGCATTCCTTCCAGGGCTCAGCACAACTTTTTGTCTGCCTAATGTTTTTAGGAGCTTCCAGTAAATGTAACTGCCTTTATATTGGTGCCTCACCGATGTTCCTTATTTATATCTTTATTGACAGGTTGAAGAAATCCCAAGACTAGGTATGTTTGAAAGCTGTTGCTTTTTCAGACCACCGTGAGCGATAGCTCCCTGCGTTTGTCAGTTTAAGACCTGGAGTGATAATAAGCCCTTTGTCTGTTTGTGTCTGTAATTTACAGTCCTTTTGTTTTGAATATAACGTGCTTTTGTTTAATCGTTATGCATTGAAACCTTGCATGTTTTCAGATGATATGTAAATCTAACAGCCTCCATGTCAGACACGGACTTCGGGTCACTGAGTTTAGACTCTGCGAGTTCAAGAACACACTTCGACAATGGCGTAGCAAATGGCTGTTACATTATCAGACCCCAAGGAGGCTTTTCTGCATAAACCTGCTGACCCTGTGCAGGCACGACATGCCCGTCTGAGTGTAATAAACCTCCGTAGGGGCTGGATGTGGGGGCCCAAGTCTCCCTCTCTCACCTTCCTAAAACACTTCCAGTTGCTGGCTCCCCACGCTCTGCCGTGGCTCTGACGTCGGTATCGAATCTCCTGACTTTGTCTTGATTGTATTAAATCTGCAAAACACAAATTAGAATGAATGTAAAAGAAATAAACGATGAAATTCTTGGGCTTTCTGCGGCTTCTTTGTTTTCTCGGCTCACAAGGATGAGTGAAGGCAGGTTAACGGGGACAGTGGGCCGAAAGCCATGGGGGAAGGGCTTTTTTTCGTACATACTATCCATTTCAAATTTAAATGGAGCTTCCTGCTTCATAATCATCATCTCCTTTGAGGGTATTTAAAGAAGCTTTATAATATAAAACATGTTTGGACATATATCAAGACATGTTTTAGATGGTTAGAAGCAAAAAAGTTGAAACCATTTCAAAGTTACTGAACATAATTAAACATTTTTACAATAATTTATTTTAAAATCAGAAATCTACAAGAATTTACATTAGACATTTGTATCAGTTAACAGCAATTATTACAAAAGAAAATTGCCAGTCTACAATTCTTATCATACATTCTGAATAAATCAATAGTTTCTTTCTAAATGTAATTATGCTGATGGACCACATACACAGAGGCTCTCAAACGCATTCAGACATTTAAAAACTGATGAATGTCTTTCTATTTCGCAAAACATTTCACAAAAAGTTTGTTAGGTTGCTTTGGACACTTTCATCTCTCAACGTTCAGTATAACTAAGCAATTATGATTTTTTTAAACAGCATATTTATTTAAGCAATAACAAGGATAATGGGGCTGTTTTGCGTTTGTGCTGACTCGAGTTTTCAATCTTTGTTTTAGTTTAATGCGTTCTGTTGGTTTGTGGTCAATTCCAGGGCACTTTTGTTTTCTTTCAGCGGGGGTAATAAACCCATAACGCTGTCGGCCGCATTCATTTAGCTTTAATATCCTCCGCTTCTCATTTTTCCTTACTAATCATTACTGATGTTTCTTTGATCCTCAGCAACTGGGTTGTTATGTGAATTCTGAAGACCCCTGCTTCTGTTCCACAGCACTCTGTATCTATATCTAATTATTTATTAGCCACTTTAATAGCAAGGATATTTTCAGTGTGTTGCTATAGAAATTATATATCAGTTTTCTCTGTTATTCTTCAGGTGGGGTTTTTAAGCATATTTGTGAATGTCAGGCTTGAGGAAAATGGTGGTCAGCTAGTCAAGTCTCAGGTCTCTATATACGGATACAAAGCTTGCCTGTCTGTAAAAGTTTCAGTACAACTTTAACAGTTTTTTTCTCCTTTTCTCTCCTGCAGTACATAACAAATCATCAAAGCCGGGATTAAAATTTCGTGAAGGAGCAGCTTTGACTGCTGGAAGACTTAAGCGTATTAGCTTTAAAACCAAGATGGGAGTTTCAAGTGATGTATGGCAGACTTCAAAGATGTTTTAATCTGTCAGTAGGCATGCTCTTGCACAGGCTATTTATATTAGGACACAGTGTTTCTTCTGCTTGCACATCCTAATCAATGGCTTCTCCGGCTAGACCCAGCCTGATGTTGGTGTTAACCAGTTATTAAACAGCTGCACTTCCTCTAGACTGTTTCCTCTGCTTTTCTTTAGAGTGGTCTTTAGAGGCACATGTACTTATTATGAATACTGATTATGAATAATCATTTTATGATTTAATGGTCACAACTGCACTTCTATTCATGCTACCGAAATGTATTTGGACTCTTATAGGTCACACTTAAAAATGTACATTTCTTTGCATTATATCAGTATATCAAACTGAGTGTCATTTATTTTACAGAAAGACAAAACATTTGACAAAAAGAGTTTTGTTCGGTTGTTTGGACTCTTTCTGGTTAGTGTAACATTCATTGTTAATGGGATGAATTACAGCTGTGTTTGCTCTGATTGAACACATGTAGTTGACATGATATCTAAGAGGATCGGCAGTATTTTGTATTTTCTTTTGTATAACCTTATTAATTGGGACACAAATACACTATAAAAAATGATATGATTTGTAAGTCATGGCAACTTATGTTTTAACGTTGACTCATCAACTTTCAACTTTTTATAAGTTATATGAAGTTCAACTTTTTAAGTCGGTTTAATGTTATTTAAGTTGAAATGACTTTTACAACCAAGTTGATATACCTAAAAATTTATGGCAGCAACTAAAGTCTTTAAATTGAAATAGGTGGAATTTTTTACAGTGAATATTGCTACTGTTAAAATTAATTTGTTGCACTGCAGAACAATTTAAAATAATTAACTATCAAAGGAAAATGGTGTTTAAAATGTTTTGACTAAAATAAATGGTGACCACAGGACTTGAAACACATTTTCCCTAATACATTTATATAAGAATTAAAATATTGATGAAAATAAATGAATACATTCATAAGCGTGTGTAGATATCCACATCTGTGAAATTGTGGAAACTGTGTAAAATTAGTTGGTAATAACTGAAATAATATGCTATAACTAAAATAGCACAAGTTATTTCTGGAGCCCCAGCATCATTTGTTTACAACTGCTACTTGGTTTAATATTTGTATGTAGTGCAGCGACATTTTTAAGGTTTATTTCCTGCAGCAAATTGTAACATTAATGCAAATACACAATCTGCTACATGTGAAAGTTTGTTAAATTAACAAGGAAGTGATCATTTCAGGTTTTGTTCATCCAAGTTCAACAGCATCCAGAAAAGAGTATATTACCTGAATGCAGGCGCTATATCATGATGACGTGGAAGATATTGTCATTCTGTACAAAATCTGAAGTACCACTGCTTTCTTTATGACTATACAAAATGCTCTGTTTATTGATTTATCCCAAGATAACCTGGATAAAAGGAGTATAAAGCCAAAACCTTTTAATTCACCTTAACCTTGTTAACTGTAGTACTGTTCTTGTTGTTACTTAGAACTTTTGTTCACTAGTGACTAAGCTTTTATTTTTTCACTTAAATACTGTTGTTGTTGTTGTTATTATTACAAATTATATTTCAGCCTAACAATTTGTGTGAAAGTTTTTGAACAATAAAGATTTCATAATTTAGTGTCACATAATTTAGTGTTACTTTTTGAAATCCCACAATACTCTGGTATTCCCAATTTTAAATGCAATTATAAATTCCAGCATATGACGTTTTATACCCCACTGTATGATACAAATTAAGAATGTATGTCCTGATTTGATCCTGTGCTTTTTTCCTGTTTTTCGTTTTCCTCATCACTTTGTCAACTGTCTTTTTATGAATTTGCAAACACTGTTCATACAAAGATGTGCACACAAACACTTAAAATTGAATTGACCCTTTTCCAGACACGTTTCTGTTGGGAGTTTTAAAATATTGCCATGTGTAAGCCCTACAGGTACTTTGAATGGAGAGCAGTGTTCTCTGTGAACATGGCCATGCCTGAGGTGAGGTTTTTTTTCGCTCTGAGATTATTCATCTGTTTGTTTTGAGCTGTTCATTTGTCATCAGTATGACTTTCTTAGTGTTATGGAGGTTTATACTCAGAAAATGGAGAGAAAACAAAGACAAAACATCTCAATGTTGAAATGTTTCTCTTTAAATCTCTCATTTAAGCATTATAGTAATATACTGCTAAATCACTGTGAAAAGCACACCGTGATTCAGCCGCTGTTTTACCTGAAAGTGTTACAAACGGCTGGAAGTCACGCCTGCGTGATTTTTGGAGCTGAATGTGGCTGTGTGTTTGTCTGAGACAGTGATATCACTCTCCCTCATTTAAAGTGAAATGTGGCAGTTTGATTTCATGCATCAAGGAGGAATCTGAATGTGTTTTCTGTGCTTGGCTATAAATAGCAGATAACGGCTCTTTCCAGTTCCAGAAATAGGTTCTGTGGAATTGGATTCCAAGCCGAGCGACACTTTCCTTTTTAAACAAGCAAATATGCAGGACATACATTACCATGTTGAATTAAGAGTGCCACTTTTGAATTCATCACTTCACAGTACAACACGAGGCTCTGGATCAGACATTTGACGTAACACAGCTTTTTCTAAATAACAGAAATGACGAATTTAATTGAGTTAAAATTTCAGGACTGAACTTAGAATAAAAATGAGTTGAGATTAATCTTATGATTATATTATAATTATTAGCAGTTTCTTTTGAGAAAGGCAAAGCAAATAGTATTTGTCTTAGTTCTGTCAATTTGTTGTATGAGCTGTGGGAGAAATTTCATTCTAGTTTCAATGACAATTATACTTTCAGTCATTTATAAATAAACGTTCTTTTATTATAAACTTTATTATAGATAAAAAAAATTAAATGTCAGTGATTTATTAGTCAAAACTGTCAACAGATCAAAAAAAGTCTTGTTAAAAGGAAAAGCTTGAGGTATTTTGTCATTTATTTTGCACAAACTGTATATTTCTGTACAAATGTTTTACTCAAATTTACTTTTAAAAATGTACTTAGATGAAATGTAAGAATTCAATTAACGTTTCTGATAGTATTCAGCATGCATGATATTATGTAATAAAATTATTTTTGTTTTGGCAACATTTTCACTGCCCCCCCCCCCCCCCCCCCCCCAAAATTCCTTGATTGGAATTTTCTGCCTCATAAAACCATTTTCCTGCTGTTTGTTTCTTTTTAATTAGATCATATGATGCACAAGGACAAACAAATGATTTGTTTGGTTTAATTAGTCTGAAAGCATTTTTTCCCTTTCAAGTGCTGGCTAATTTTTGCAATCCTTTAAGTGCTAGACTAATTTAGGGTTTATTTCAATTTAACTTACTTCATTAGAAACGGTTTAATTTATCGCACATCATATGCAAACCAAGTAGATATTTCAGATGCTTTTCTCACCTGGGACTGTTCAAGGGCATTAGAGATCTGCTTGAGCTTACTGTATATTCATCCACACACACACACACACACACACACGCACACACACGGGCGATATAGCAGAGCTGTGTGTGGTAGCGGCTATGCGGCTTTGATCTGGCCATTTCCCTTGTCCTTTGTCAAAAGCAGCCTGAGAGGCAGAGATGTGTGTGTGCTGAAGTACGAGGCTCCATTGAAATGTTAAGAGTGCGCAACTTTCTTCCTTCCCTACCGGCCTTTCTCGTATTAGAATAGTCTTTATTATGTGGGCAGAAAGTGAGGGGAAAACGGGAGGGTGCGTGAAGGGGGCTCTCCTGTTTATTAATATAGCAGGCAGGTTCCCACACACGGAACAATGCGTTAGCCAAGCGAGGCGGCATTGTCGGAGCGGCTGAAGCGACACCATGCTGGAAGTCAACCGAAGACATGCACGACGTGATCGGCTCATGTGTTTTACAAAACGCGGTGCGCGGAGCATGTGTGCTTCTCTGTGAAAAGCACACCGTCTACAGTTAATTCACGTTGTTCGTGAATGAAGCCGAACACGAGACCTAATGCGGCAGACATGCTGATGGAAAGTCTAACGCAGAGTCAGAGGAAATTGCAGAAGGTATCGGCCAAGTTCAAATGCACTTTCACCCCCCGTCCCTCCTCTTCCCTTCCTGCCATTCTTCTCGCGGCACAAACGGCCGTCAAGCTAGGTACGCGTTCATTCATTGTGTGCGGCAGGGGGTCCCTCACTTCAAACCGGCCCGTTTAAAAGAGGGCTGCGAAGTCCCACGGAGTCCCCTGAGCCGTGAGCGGAGCAGACAGGCGTGACTGGACCAGCCGACATCAAAGTGGCTGGAGCCCTGCCCCTCCATCCTGCCCACACCGTGCCCCTGCCGCGCCCGCCCGGAACAGCCTTCATTAGGACACTGTTACATGGGTCACTGACATAGATAGAAGAGTGCCCGTGATAGAAAAAAAGCAACATTTTAGTAAATGTTTTTTACACCATTTTTAAGACGTTTCAATTGAATGACTCCAAAATTGTGGTAGCTATAACCATCAAGTAGGCCTAATTGATTGGTTTTAAAAGTTTTTAAATATGCTTAAAAACTTTAAAAAGAGTTCATTCAAGTATCAAGTTTCTGAAGAGTTGTACCACATAACATTTTACAACTTTCACCAAACTTGCCTTGTCATAAAAAGGTGAAATTAACTTGATTCTAAAACAAAATATACACCTTGAATTCATGTGTGGAAGTTTTTGAAGTTTTTCAAGGTAAAAGTATTTTATATTAAACAGTTTAAACGTTTTTATTAAACTTTTTTCCCCCCATAAATGGAACAGTTACAGTTAGGCTACAATATTTACCTCATGGCTTTTGTGTGTTGACTAGCATCTGTTTCAAACATTAAAGGAAATAAAGTACAAGTAAAAAAGTAATTAAAATATAAGGTGCAATTATCAAAGGAGTTTATTCTTTTGTTTCATTATCTGCATGATTCATAGAGCAAAGTTATTTTCTGTAAAGTAAATTTTCTTTTAATAGATTGTACATTGACAGCTACAATAGGCTACATTACCTATTGTGTAGGTTCTTACTTTGAAACAATTTTCACTCATAAATATAATGAATAAATCAGAATACATTATATTCTTTTATATTGTCTACATAATTCAAACATTAAAGATATTTTAGTAACACTTTACAATAAAGTCCAGTAGTTAACGCTAATTAATGCATTAACATTGAGCAATAGCCTACATTTGTTACAGTATTTATGAATCTTTGTTAATGTTAATTAACAAAAGTACAACTATTTCATGTTATCTGAATGAAACTGCACAAATCTAACAGACAGTTTTGAGATTTGAGAAATGCAGCTGATATTGGACACATTTAATTAAAAGAAAATAATGATAGCACTTTACAATAAGGTTCCATTTGTTAACATGAAGTAACAATGAAAAATACCTGTAAAGCATTTATTAATGTTATATTAATTTCAATATTATTTATCCATAAATATCATTAATTTTGGGGAAAGTTGCATCACATTGGATTTTTTTTAACAAAAAGTCAAATTATCTGATATTTTAAGAGACTTACTGACCTTGACATACAATCATGAGGGTCTGCAGGGGTCCTCTCTGTGATATCATTTCGTGTTTTTTTTTTATGTTGATCACACTACATACTTCATAAGAAGTGTTCATTTGCATTTTTATTTTTTAATTGACTGTCAATTCATTGACACACAAACATTATTTGCTTGTAAATTTCACATATAATTACAAAGAAAGGGCAAGTAACACAATGAATTAACATTAATTAACATTCTGAAGAAGAAAGACTGAAACAATATTTTCTTGTAAAAACATACACCAATAATCTTCATTTACAAATCTGAAAAAACATCTTTTACAGTGAATCTGTAGCTAAACGTTGAAAATGCATGGCTAATGGAAATGTAAAACTTAATTCCATGGAGCTTCTAACAACTTCAGATGTCAAATATCAATGTTTCAACAGGTCCTTGTCTGCTATAAGACCTCTTTGGACTGGTCAAGAGAGATGTGGAAAGTCCCAGGGTTCACTGGGGGATGCCATCAGGTGAATAGGCTTTGAAACATCCCCGACCGTGGATGAGAGCGTAGTGGGTGGTGCTCCCCCGAGAGGGACGGGAGCGGAGAGCCCCTGCTCTCATTCAGTCCTCTCCGGGTTTGCACACAGCTTCTCAAGTGGCCCATGAAAGCCCATTACCTCCTTGTGGGAGGGCTTAATTGAAGCTGAAATGCAGAGAAACAATGGTGCACAGAAACCTGAGTGAACGTAAGTATGAGCGCAGCACTTCCCCATGGCATTAATGGTAGCATAAATGACAATAAACTGCTTTGTAACGCAGCGATATGGCCCTATATATCTGTCGTGAGCCGGGCCTGCCTCATTAGGGAGGCCGTACACAAAGAAGGCAATCAGTCAGGAGGTACACGGGTGACTGCTCGCATCATTAGCCATCCCACCGATGCCATGCGATACGTTCTAACGCCTCAGCCACCGGCCATACCATTAAAGAGACGGGACCAACTACCGAAGAAGAGCTCAGACAAAAACACTTTGCAGAAGCTGTGAGGCGAAACATTATTAGTTTATTCACTGTGCAGGTGCCGAGATTACACCGCATAGAGGGAGAAGTGATAAAAGGTAACCATGCATCCATGGATGAAGCTTAAAGTGCTCATTCTTTTCCTTTGAAAGCAATTCTGCTTCAAGCTGAGGTGTGTAATTTTTTCGATGGTAAAATACAATCTCAGCCTAATATGCAGTGGCACTCAAAAGGTTGATTTCCTTGAAAAGTATGAACGTTGTTGGTCCCTGCACTTTTAATACTTTACTTTGTTACCAACCAAAAAGACTCAGCCAATCACCTGAATCTGGGGTGGGACTACCAGTTTGGACAACCAATGAGAGTTGTTGAGGGAAGTCTGTTTGCAAATAATCATTTTTATAAATTCAATGCATTCCTTTCTTCTGTGAAATACTACAAGAACACTGCAAGAAAAAAAAGCTCACACTATATTTTAAAGGGGTCATCGGATGCCCATTTTGTGCCCAAAAGTTGATATGATTCTTTAGGGTCTTAATGAAAAGTCTATAACATACTTTGGTTAAAATTTCTCAATGGTAGTGTAAAAAACACCCTTTTTACCCTGGCAAAATCAGCTCTGTTTTCAGCATGCTGTTCTAGTCCATGTTGCTTTAAATGCTAATAAGCTCTGCTGACCCCGTCCCTCTCTTCCATAGGGTGACGAGCATACTGTAAACTTCAGCCGCAAAACTTGCTAACTAGCACTAATTGGTAAAGGCGATTTGCAAAGATTCATTAAAAACCCTTATACTCACTTCTTCTGTAGATGAAGCTGTATCATGTATGATTCGCCCGAACTTAAAGGAGTCATATGATGCGATTTCAATTTTTCCATTCTCTTTGGAGAGTTACAAGCTCTTGGTGCATAAAGAAGATCTGTAAAGTTGCAAAGACTAAAGTCACAAATCCAAAGACATATTCTTTATAAAAGTTAAGAGTCAACAACGCCTACCTAAAACGCCTCGTTTAAACATGCCCCCACATATCTACGTCGCTATGTGGGAAGATTTGCATAACACTGCCCAAATGTTCACACAAAGAAAGAAGGCGTAACTTTTATTCTCGCTGTAGTATTGTTGCTGCCGCTGCTGCCATGTCGTTAAGGCGCTGTGTGTTTCGTTGTGAAAGCGAAACTACTTTGTTTGGCCTTCCAAAAGAGGACGATATCCGCTTCGTCATGCGTGGAGTTGATCCGTGCTGGTTGCTGAGGAAATACATCAACTTCACGCTATTAGGAAAGGCGATTTGCAAAGATTCATAAAAAAACCCTTATACTCACTTCTCTGTATGAAGCTGGATCATGAATGATTCGCATGAACTTAAACGCATTTAGGCAGATCGGGGATCGGCGCATTCCTTTCAAAAACGAAAGTAACGTTAATCCTCTGCGTCTTCAGCGGCTCAGATGTCGGGAGTAAATGACGACTGCTAAGTTCATTATTACATCCAGCAACAAAACACCTCAAATGCTTAATTGGAGACATTCTTGTCTTCCCCTGCACTGGAGTCGACATAATGGCGGACACCTCTCAGCTTACTCAGGGCGGGTTTAAGGTAAGACGGACTTGTCAATCAACTATCGTGGGAGGGGCCTGTGCAGAACTACGTCATTCTGACAGGAATCTCAGAACAGCCTGATTTAAGAAAGAGGAATTTAAAATAGGGATTTAAAAAAAAAACACTGGGTGGATTTTTATCATTATAGGGTGGATGTGTACACACACTTCCAACACACATTTATGTTCAAACAACAACAAAAGTGAATTTTGCATCTGATGACCCCTTTAAGGTCCAATTCTCACTATTAACAAACCATTATCTATGACTTTTGCCTCAATAAACTTCTAATTTGCTGCTTATTAATAGTTAGTAAGGTAGTTGTTAAATTTAGGTATTAGGTAGGATTAGGGATGCAGAATATGGTCATGCAGAATATGTGCTTTATAAATACGAATAAACAGCCAATATGTTAATAATAGGCATGCTAATAACCAAATTAATAGTGAGAATTGGTCCCTATACTAAAAACTTTTAAGATTATTAGAGTAAGTTTTATAAGAAAATACAATTTCTGTCTTTCGACTTCAAAATTTCATGTTTAATTCAATGTTACTTGCATTTCTTTATAATTATCTGTGAAATGTTCTTCCAGTTTTGAAGTGAAAATTTTTTTCTACACCAACATTTCTTTACAGTGAAGATATTTTGGAAAATGTCTGTGTTTTTTGTCAGTGAATAGAATAGAAGTGTGGTCCAATGTTGTTTTTGACTGCATTGACTTGACTCGTATACACAAAAACTTATTTTGAAATATCTTTTTCTATAGAAGAAATAAAGTCATGCAGGTTTGGAACGACACGAGTTTGAGTAAATTACAGAATTTAGGTTTTTGGGTGAACTGTCCCTGCAAGCCAAAAGACAATGAATAAATAATAAATTAATAAAATAAATTGTAATTGGCTCTAAATTAACAACAACAACATTCAAGTCAACCTGAAGGAAGTTTATAATGTACCACAGAAATTAGCAAAATAAAGGGACAATAATTTTTCACAGGAGTCATATATTAGATGCAGACATAACTGCAGTGTTTTTTGCCTAAAGGGAAGTGTGTTATGTCACTGCATTACCCAGCTCCCCCTGCATCACAGACTGTTGCCTTGGAGATACAAACTGATTTTCACTCATGGCACACGGCCATTTTTATTGCAATTTCATGATTGTTATAGAAAAGAGCACTATTTTTTGCAGTAGAGTAGGCTCGTACTGAGATTAGCGCAGTGAGTGCTGATTACTGATTGTAAATCAGTTATGAATCAGGTAGTGTTGAGTACAGAACAGAGTCAGCCATGTTAACATTCAGTAACTTTTTCCAAATGCGTCTTGTTTCATATTATCAAAGCCCCCCCATGCTCTTACCCATCCCCCTTCACCTAATTCCCTCCACACATCGGCCCCCCGTTTTCATTATTTTTCCTTTCGAAAACTTCCACACCAGAACTCTGCTGCTTCCCCAGTATTTTATCAGTTCATCTTTGCTATTCTCCCCAAACATTCTTATGGACCAGTTCTATATGTTCTCCTGACATTCTTCACATTCATTTTTGTTTGTTGCCATGGTATAATACATTTGTTGAAAGCCCCACTCAGAGTCAAATACTACAGTACAACACTAAAAGTACCATTGAAAAATGGCCAAGGAAATAATACAAATATTGTTTTCTAATATATGTTATGGATTACTTGGATTATTTGGATCCTCTATTACCCTTTTTAAGTTATTAACTTTAATTTTTAAAGGTATAGTTCACCCAAAAATGTCTATTTTATGGACTATTTTAACAATGTCTTTACTACTTTTCTGAGCCTTGAACCCTAAAATCTGACTTCAATTTCAATAACGAGACATTTTAGAAGAGTGATATTTAAATCCAATTAATTTATAAACACAAATACAAACAAAACATTAATCTTATAAAACAATAATTCAAGAAAACTGTTAACAGTTCATTTGGTTTGGCATGAGGCAGAGGGTTTCAGATTCTTGGCAGTTTGGAAGATATTTACTGCTAGTATCTCTTGATATTGCCAGGATAAACCGAGATAAATAAATAGCTCCGTTTCTTGGGCAAGAATATCAGTAATAAAACTCTGATCTTCACTGCTTTATGTAGATAAAATAAATCATTTTGTATTTTGGCGTGCTTTAAAATTTCTGGTGTAAGGTTTCTCTGTCCTGACCTCCTCCATCACCCTTTTTAAGTGTAATTTTGAAGTGTTTCTAGATTTAATAACGTGTTAAATTGAAAAGTCACATTACCCTAAAGTAGAGCTGACAACTGAATGCATTAAACTCCTAAAAGTAATGTGTTAAAAATGATTAGCATGAAAAATTTTTATTTTCTTATCAGATATTTCATTTAGGCCAGTGATAGATTATGCTCAATGACAAATGAAACAATTAACAAAACACAAGAAAAAAAGGCACACATGCTGTCAGTGGCGTAGTACACCTTTGTACCTTATTTACCTCCAAAATGGTGCATAATAGTACTTTGAATGTACATATTTGTACCTAAAGTGTACATATTAGTACCTTTTAAAAAGATGCCAACCCAGTGACAGCTTTTCTACCTTTATTTCTGAGTGTATATTGACTTCTAAAGATACTTTTTGTAGGATTTTCTACTGTTTGTAAGTCTCAAATTATCTTAATTTGAGGGTTTGTATCAGCAAATATGTGATTAATTGTGATTAATTTGATTATTTATCATGTAAATACTCAGATAAAATCTACTGAAATTTGTTAGTATTTAAAAACCAATGGAGTACCTTTTCTACGTAAAATACAAAAATAAACTTGTGATTATGTTTTGACAAACAAGTCATTTCCTGAACTGCATGTGACAATTTTTCAACTTCTGAATGAGGCAGAGCTCAGAAAGGGAAACTATGTGGGAGGTATGTCATTCAGATTCATTCACTGGTCATTCAGTTCACAGCAAAGAAGATGCCCATCAGACCTTTGAGAGCAAAACAAAATGGCAGAACGGCGGGTGACAGGCTGCACAGGTTGTAGGTCCTGAGCGGCTCGTTCTTCATGCCCAGCGCTGTCTGGTCGTTTTGTCCACTAGTGGCACATTCCTTCCTCTTGGCCAGTCTTGTGTTTATTTCCAAGGAGCAGTCTTTTTCCCAGGTCCCTCTTGGCCTCCGAGCGAAGGCTTTTGGCAGAGATCCACGTTGCACAAAAGGCCCGGGCATTCCAGCTGTCTGTCTCTAATCCCCAGTGTCAGCTCGTGTTAATGTTGCAGCGTGAAATCTGAAGGCGCAAAGCGGCGTGGAATATTAAAAAACCATCGTCAGAATTCCTCTGGAAAGGCAACTAGTCTGCTGGTGACATTAGCGAGGGCTGGTGCGTTGCCATCTTGGAGATGAGGGGCTCTGAGGCCTTCACCTGCATTGGAAGTGCTTGCCGAAGTGGTTTGAGGTGGTGAAGGAGAGGAAACTGATGAATGCCGACTTCAGAGACTTGCTCCGGTGCAAGAAGAAAAGCGAAGAAAGTGACTGATGCAGGACTAAAGCAGCATTTCCGTTTTTCTCTCTCTGCCTCCTCAGCCTGGAAAAACAGACAATAGGCGAATGACACGGCTCTGTGGATGGCTGATTATCTCACATTACTTCACATCACACTCCCCCCTCCTGCTCTCTGAATCGCCACTAATGTCCAAAGAGCGAATCAACCTGTGCACTCCTTAAAGTGTTAGTTCACCCAAAAATGAAAATTACACCATGTTTTACTCACCCTCAAAGCATCCTAGGTGTATATGACTTTCTTCTTTCAGACGAATCCAATCGGAGTTATATTTAAAATTTTCCTTTCTCTTCTAAGCGTTAGAATGGGGGTAGGCGGGTGTTTTTGTTCAACAGTCCAAAAGTAGTCAAATAAAGCACATCAATCCATATTAAAACATGCATCACACAGCTCCGGGGGTGAATAAAGGCCTCCTATAGCGAATCGATGTGTTTTTGTAAAAAAAAATTAAAAAACGATATAAACAGTTTTGTGTAACTTCAGCTGACTGTCGTGCGCGTGTTCACAAGAGACTGCCTTTCTGGCGGATGACGTAGAACGTAGGCGTGGCACATGCGCGTGTGAGTCTCGCGAAAACCAACGTTTGTTTACAGGAGCAAAGGAAGCAAAGTGTCGTAGCTGTTGGGCAAGATGGCGGAAATCAGCGGCTGCACATAATAGCCATGTTCTGATTGGTCAGATCGCCTGTCAATCAAGCTCCTGCGAACGGTCAATTGCACATTAAACTTTAAATAGCTTTTGATTGGCTGCATGTCACACAGCATTTGCACCTTAAGTGTGGACAGACTAATTGGGTTAAACATAAAAATTAGGTGTTCATTTCATCTCTTATTTTAATAAAACATAAAAATATATGAAAATGCAAATATAATAAAAATTTAATTCCATTATAATTAATAATAATCACAAAATTGTAAAATTATAACATATTTGTAGTTATTTCTCCAAAATAAGCTACTAGGAAACCATGTTTCTCCTCTCTCACAGCAGATTGATCACTGGAGTGCAGCTGACTTGACATTTTGTCTTTGTTAGATGTGGTTTGATAGTGGAGCTGTGTGGAGGCTGATAAAAGCGGGTGGTCAGTTAGAGGCAGGTGGAGGGGAGCGTGGGGCAGTAATGACATGCAGGAACGGGGCAGAGAGAGTGATCTCGCCTGAGAGGTGGGAGAGATGCCGCTCGCGACGGGGGCCGGTCTGCTGCTGACTGCTTTCTGATGACTTGTCAGTTTGGGAAGGACAGGCTGTTTGTCTGTGCAGCTGGGTGTGTCTCATTATCACATCAGTGTCATCTTTCTCTGTTTTCATGCAGCAGGCAGATCACACCCCTGTGAGAGGATCAAACCCGACACACACTAGTGTGTGTGAGTGGAGGCGTGTGTTGATACATGTGTATTTTCACTTTATTTATTTCCTGTTTATTCTTCTCAGTGGGTAATTTAGTGAACTTTGTCATGTGACTGTTAATAAAGCTCTGTGATCAAAAAAATCAAATTTCTTTACAAAGTTGTGCAGGTAAATAAATAAATATACAGTTTGGAACAATTAAGATTATTTAAAGGAACACTCCACTATTTTTGAAAATAGGCTCATTTTTAAACTCCCCTAGAATTAAACAGTTGAGTTTTACCGTTTTCGAATCCATTCAGCCGATCTCCGGGTCTGGCGGTAGCACTTTTAGCTGTAGCTTAGCATAGATCATTGAATCTGATTAGACCATTAGCATCTCGCTCAAAAATGACCAAAGAGTTTCTATATTTTTCCTATTTAAAACTTGACTCTTCTGTAGTTACATCGTGTACTAAGACCGATGGAAAATGAAAAGTTGCGATTTGGAAAGCCGATATGGCTAGGAACTA
Source organism: Sinocyclocheilus grahami (assembly GCF_001515645.1). Taxonomy (NCBI): domain Eukaryota; kingdom Metazoa; phylum Chordata; class Actinopteri; order Cypriniformes; family Cyprinidae; genus Sinocyclocheilus; species Sinocyclocheilus grahami. The sequence continues at coordinate 865,088 of NW_015505258.1, read as the reverse complement.
TACTAGCTATACTAATAACTATACTCATTCCGGCGTAATAATCAAGGAACTTTGCTGCCGTACCATGGGTGCAGCAGGCGCAAGCGCCTGAAAATAGTCCCAGCTAGGTAACTTCCAACGTAACCGGCACCAAGTTTGTGTAATTGGTTATGTTGACGGAGGTTAGCCTATTTTCAGGCACTGCGTAATATCATTGCGTGAATAAAACATTTTTGAATAAAAGTCTCTTACGCTCAATTCGGCTGCATTTATTTTATTAAAAAATGCTTTGGGGTAAGATGTGCCAGTGGCTCAACTAAAGGTTTGGCTAAAGATGTAGCTTTTTACTTGCTAATTTAGGAAAATACAAAATATGTTCTGCAAAAAAATGACTTACAGTAGGAATGCACGTTTACCTGATGTGAACCAATGACATTGAGAAGCCAAAATCTAGCAAATCTAGCAACACCTGGCCCACATTCATTTATGTTTTGTTTTTTATGTAAAATATTAAAAATGTTCCTTGACATGATCAAGTGTTGCACTAGACTTGGTCATTTCTATTTCAGTTGACAGCAGACATCCTGAAATTTATGTAGATGTATTCGTTTCTTGTATTGCCTCTTTACTTGATCTAATTTCTCCTCGTCTATGTAGACAGCTACATAAGTACTGTAAAATGTGCAGTGTTGGGAAGTAACTAGTTATATGTAAAGGAATTACGTAATTTAATTACAAAATAAAAGTAATTGTAATCAGTTACAGTTACTAAGAAAAAATGTGTAATTAAATTACAGTTACTTATGAAAATGTTAAGGATTACAAAGGGGGTTACATCTGATTTTTTTCACACACAATCCCACATACAGATTTAATTGATTTCTTTCATAAATTGCAGTGACAGCTCTAAAATATGAATCACCAATGTTTCAGGAGTTTAGAACATGCTTATAATCTATCCTTCAGTTTTAACTTTTTAACAAAACATGCCTTAAATTGTCCCTCATTCAGAAAGCAGTCTGGAGTAAAATTACTTGCGCAGCCATAAATTAATTTAGGTGTATTCTGTGGTGCACTACCATCAAAAACAAAACTAATGCCCTGCATCCTCGGAGGCTTTGATGTCAGGAACAAATGAACACTTATGTTCTTCTACATCACAAAACCACAAAACACCTGCATCGCTTACAAGACATTGTCGCTACAGCTGCTCGAGCGCGGAGAGAATGATGGACTTCGTACAACTGGCTGAGGGCAAAAATATGCTAATACGGGACAGTAAGTCAGCGGTCGTGGGAGGGGTCTGAGCAAATATGACATCATACTGCTCAGAAAATTAAAACGGCTTGGTAATTGTGAATGTTTAGGTTTTTGGGGGATTAAAAAAAAAAGGAGTGAATGGATTTTTATCATTGGGTAAATTAATTAACAGTGCATTGAAGGAAACAAAATAACTAATAAACAATTAACCATTTTTGTTGTTGTTGTACTGGTACAACAGATGCATCACATTTACTAATTCTATATAATTTATGCCTAGTATCTAACAAATAATTATTTAATTTATAGGGTGGTTGTGTCCATACACTGCTAAGATACATTTATGCAAACAATAAATTTTGTTATTAAACAAAATTAAAACCATGTAAAAGTGAATTTTGCATCCAATGTCTCTTTTAAAATTCAAATTATAATCTTAATTCAAGTGATGAAGGATTTCGAAAGTCTGACAGGAATCAGTGTTGACTGTTGAGTACTACTGTAAGGTTAACCCTGCCTGGTTTATGTTTGAAAACGATTAACAGTTGAAAACATTAGAAATTTTGAAAAGTAATCAAAAAGTAATCTAATTTAATCAGTTACATTGCTTTAATAAAGTAACTGAAAAGTTACACTACTTATTACATTTTAAGTGGGGTAACCTGTAATCTGTAACCTATTACATTTCCAAAGTAACCTTTCCAACACTGAAAATGTGGCACAGTGGGTTTTTTTTTTTTAAGTGTTTTGTCTTTATCAGCTTTGGACCGGATCTAGTCCACCTATGCACAGTCAAACTGTAAACATTGTGAGATGAGATCTGTTAGACAGAAAGTTTGCTTTTCCATTCAAAGAGGTTTCCGAAATGTGAATTTTGCCAACTTTGAGTCTTTGAGGTGCGTTCACAGCAGGTAAACGTACACGGACAGATGTCTGTTGGAGCGAGACTTCCCAGCAGTCTCGGGCAGGCGGGGCAGGGGGCGTCGCTCATCGGTCTGCTCCGCGAGCGAGATGGCGCAATAAATCTTTGTAGCCTACACATTTATTTATTGATATCTACATTTCCACTAACTAAAAACCTTCTAGGAAAACTATATAAATGTCTGCAAAGTATAAGAGACTCTACATCATAGCAGGTAAACGTACACGGACAGATGTCTGTTGGAGCGAGACTTCCCAGCAGTCTTGGGCAGGCGGGGCAGGGGGCGTCGCTCATCGGTCTGCTCCGCGAGCGAGATGGCGCATGGCTTTATCATGTTTCCCTCCGGCTCCAGGTCTTTGTGTGGGATGTTAAGAGCCTGAGTCTAGAATGCCAAACTGTGTTCTTAACAGTCAGCTATCTGTCTCTCTCATCTGTGGCCTAGATGCGAGCACCATTGCTACCTGTTCAAAAACAAGAAAAGAGGGGGGAAGAGAGAGGAAGGGCGCAAGGACAAAGCTGGGAGCGGAGCAGCAGAACACAGTGTCTGTTGTAAATGGGTGCAGGCTTGGCACAAACAGTGGCTTTTCTGTAAAACTATCCCACTCCTCCCAGGCCTCTGACTGGGCTCTCAATACTGCCTTTGTCCTTTCACATCACCAGTGACATTGAGAAGCCAAATCTAGCAACACCTGGCCCCTCGCAGCCTTTCTAGCGCTCGCAGTATGATGCGCAGCCCTGGTTTGCGCCGAAAAATAGTTTTTCCCTTAAACAGTCACTAATCTCGTTTTCCTTAAGCGGTCTCATCTTTAAGGCAGGATATGTTGCATAATTGATGAGCGACTCTTTTTAAATCTATTAAAAGATATGATTCCAGTATTGCTAGGGAGTCCCTGTCCAAATCAAATATTCGTTGCCATCATAAGGTTGGCCGCTGATACACTTTGCAGTTGGGCTGAAAGTATACTTGCATATTGAATGTCTTGTGTCCTTCATGGTATATTATGAATTAAATTTTCCACCTGAAAAGTCGCAGAAGACCAAGGACGAACTAAATTCTATTACATTTTATCAGAGTGCCGCTTTTCACAACAGATATTGTAAAACGTTTTTTTACGGAGTGCCAAGAATGTGTACAACACCAAGGCCAAGAACGTTGTATAGTCCAAGGTTGCTTGGAAGAATTTTTTTTTTACAATAATAAACATATAAATCTCTTTCTTGTACAGGAATGAATGGCACAAGGGGATTCAAATACCTTTACATCAGTTAAAAGGGCTATTTTTCCAAAAATAACAGGAAATTCAATGGAATGTAGTGTAATGCCAGATGTTCAGCATTCCTGAAACTGTTGCATCAGTCTCTGCATGTAACATATTTAGGGAATGCCTGCTATATAATGCATGAACAATTGGAACACTGTCTGAATATATCCCTATTAACAAGTAAATTTGGTCTAATAGCCTAATAAATCGGAAAGGCTGCAGTGCGAATGTAAAGAATTTCCGATTGGAAATCTTTTATGAAAATGTTAATATAAAACAAAATGATTCATAAAGCATTGAAACATAATTCCTTTAAAAGAGATTTTTTTCTTTCCCTCCTTTTTGTTCTTTTTTCCTCATCAGGTTAGAACGGCTGCAGGAGGAAAGGGGAGAGTTAACCGCCGTTTTTGCTGTGCAATCCGATCTGTTGAACACGGAGGGGAGGAAAGATAAAAGGAAACAGAAGCGCTTTTGGAGTCTGTCTACAGGAAGAGCCTGATTAGAGGTGAGCCTGCAGCAGGCACATTGGCTGAGGAACCAGCCAATCACAAGGGCAGCCAGGGAGGGCAAAGCCGCTCTGCCATCCGTTTCTCTCTGTCACTTCACTCTTGTTGAACACAATGTATCCGGTATCAATCTGGTATACTTAATTACAATATGAATTTACCTCATATAATTCATGTCATATGTAACATGTTCTTTATTTTAGGTCACGTTCTCTCAGCGCATGTATTATTAATGGATTTAATGGCTCACTGGAGTTTCTTGTAATATGCATGCTCATGAACATTAATAAAGCAAACACATGTGTTTGGGAATGTACTTTATTGAACTGTGAAGGAATTAATGACACAAGGGTCTCTATACATCATGCAGTTTTGACAGGGTTTGCAGACATTATAATAAGGCAGTTATGAGTGTTTCTTCAACTATAGGTGCACATCTCAGGTGCTGATTTTTAATAACAGATTTTATTTTTATTTTTTTGTTATGTAAAGGTCACATTAAAACCGTTTTGGAATGTTTTTTTTTACCATGCCGTCATTGCTTTTTTTATGTATAGATTTTTATTGTTTTAACCTAGTTTAAGACCAGACTTTTAATTTTTAAATATGAAAATACATAATGCAATTATTATTAATGGTACAAACTGTAATAAAACCATTGCAACATTGTAATAGGAAAATGTATATAACTTTATTTTTTCCATGGTTATTCTGATTTATAACAAAAATAATAATTATGCAAACAACCTCTTTTATTTGTGAGAATTGTTATTACATTTTATTACATTTGCAAGTTATCACTTAAACAACATGCCACCTAGAAAATACTTTTCTAGTCTGGGAGGATATTTTTGTCAATCCTTTCTTAGAGTTACATAATCCCTCTTTCATTTATTGTGCATAATGTTGTCCAATGGCCCACTCTGCTTTGCCAAGAGGCCTTCGAAAAGCGTTCCCTTCCAGATTTGCCATGTCAAAATGGGAGCTTTGCTTAGGGCCACAGTATACCCATTCATGTGGCAACCGAAAGTCTAGCCAGCAGACTGTGTCGGCCTGTATCACAATGCCGGAGTGAGCACACATGTCAGCTATCAGTCTCCTCTCTCTCAGGCTCAGAGTTGGCAGTGCTGAGCGAAAGGGTCAATTAGCTGCATTAATGCCATCGGAAGCTGGCGCACACTCATATGGCACAGATTCCATCCCCACTCGCTCCTTGAACACTGAGCGGGCCCAATCCCACCCCTCCGACCTCCCCCCCCAGATATGGCCTGCTCACTGCTTCAGTGAGTGGCTGGAATTAGGGGATCAGGGGAGGCAATTTAGTGTTTTCCTAAAACTCGAAAGCTGGCAGCAAGAGCTGATAAGAGGAGTGCTGGAGATATTAGTGAGAGCACCGGGGAAGCAGAGGCCTCAGACGCAGGTGTTATTACTTTAGATACACTCCTGCTCACCTTACAAAAGTCAGCCAAGGACACTGGCGGAAATGGACAGTTATGTAAACATTATGATTGCGATTTTATCCATAGTTCGTTCTGAATCGCATGACCTCCTCTGGAGGCTGGGACAGGCTGTGGTTCAATTACAGTGCAATGTTACCTTTTCCTATCAATTAATTCATTTAAAATCATTAAAACATTAAAAATTCAATTCTTATATAAAATGAGTTGAATAATCTTTTATGAGCATTAAAGGGATAGTTCACCCAAAAATGAAAATGTGATGTTTATCTGCTTACCCCCAGGGCATCCAAGATGTAGGTGACTTTGTTTCTTCAGTAGAACACAAACGAAGATTTTTTAACTCAAACCATTGCAGTCTGTCAGTCATATAATGGAAGTGAATAGGAATCACGGCTTTGAGAGTAAAAAAAAAACATACACAAACAAAACCAAATTAAACCCTGCGGTCGGACCATTGACACTCCATCTACAATCTCAATTAGGAGTGTCAATGTTCCATTTGAGAGATAGGTGGCGGTAATGCACTTATGAGTCTGCGATCCTCCGTAAAGCAAGAAGACGCCGGCTGAAGAAGACGACGCGAATGCGCTCAGGACGCGCTCAGGACAGTTCGGACATTGCGGTAAATCAGAGGTAAAAAACTATAGATTGGCATGTCACCATATTCTAATTTGTTGAGATAGTGAATGGGTGGGTTTTTGTTAAATGTGAGCCAAAATCATCACAATTGAAAGAACCAAAGACTTAAACTACTTCAGTCTGTGTGCATTGAATTTATTTAATACACAAGTTTCACAATTTGAGTTGAATTACTGAAATAAATGAACTTTTCCACGACATTCTAATTTATTGAGATGCACCTGTATCGTCACAAGTCAGAGGGTGTTTTTTGGACTCTCAAAAGTCGCGATTCCCATTCACTTCCATTATATGACTGACAGACTGCAACGGTTTGAGTTAAAAATCTTAATTTGTGTTCTACTGAAGAAACAAAGTCACCTACATCTTGGATGCCCTGGGGGTAAGCGGATAAACATCAAATTTTCATTTTTCATGAACTATCCCTTTATTCAAAACATTTTTGGCATAAAGTAAAAAAATGTGAAGGTGATACAACTGTCCCCATAGCATTATGAAGACAAAAGCCTCATTAAAAAAATACAACATAATTAAGTAGAGACATTTTTTATTATTATTATTTCTAATAAAATATTGTAAAAAAAAAAAAAAACAGTTTCACTGCTTATAAATACATGAAAAAATGTCTGCAAGTCATGTGGTACAACCAACATCCAGAAACTTGCAAGGAAACAAATTGTGTGTCATTGCTCATAAATATATTAAAAAATGTCCTTAAGTCATGTGGTAAAAGCAACACCCAGAATTTTGCACAAAAAAAAAAAAGATTTCATTGTTTATAAATATATGAAAAAATGTCCACAAGTCATGAGGTACAACCAACATCCAGAAACTTGCAAGGAAACAAATTGCGTGTCATTGCTCATAAATATATGAAAAAATGTCCTTAAGTCATGTGGTACAACCAACATCCAGAAATTTGAAAGAATAAAATAGCATTTCATTGCTTATACATATATGAAAAAATGTCCACAAGCCATGTGGTACAACCAAAATCCAGAAATTTGAAAGAATAAAATAGCGTTTCATTGCTTATACATATATGAAAAAATTTCCACAAGCCATGTGGTACAACCAAAATCCAGATATTTACAAGAAAAAAAAATAGCGTATAGAAATTAAATTATTAATTCATAAGTAAGTTGCAACACATGGCACCTTGCTTTGCCATAAATATCTTATAACACTAAATTACAACTTTTCTTGAAAATGGTGCAATATGAAACCAGCATGAAATCAAAGAGTTTATTTTCTAAACTTGATGAGCATGTGTGTATGTTTGAAACTAGATTTTTTTTTTCTCGCTTCTGTATCACGGACATTCTCATATGTGACCCTGGACCACAAAACCAGTCTTAAGTCACTTGGGTATATTTCTAGCAATAGCAAAAAAAACAAACATTGTATGGGTCAAAATTACCGATTTTTCTTTTATGCCAAAAATCATTAGGATATTAAGTAAAGATCATATTGCATGAAGATATTTTGTAAATGTCCTACCTTAAATATATCAAAACTTAATTTTTTATTAGTAATATGCATTGCTAAGAACTTCATTTGGACAACTTTAAAGGCAAATTTCTCAGTATTTGGATTTTTTTGCACCCTCAGATTCCAGATATTCAAATAGTTGTATCTCAGACAAACAAACCATACATTAATGGAAAGCTTATTTATTCAGCTTTCAGATGATGTATAAATCCCAATTTCGAGAAATTGACCCTTATGACTGGTTTTGTGGTCCAGGGTCACATATATCATTAGTCCCCTGTACCAGACCTGAGCTAAACCTGCTGAAAAGACCAGCTGGTTTAGCTAGTGGATTAGCATAGCCATGTCAACTAAATGGCTTTAAAAAGATAGTTTGCTGGTTAAGCTAGTTAGAAAGCCTAGGTAGGAACACCAGCATACCACCACCTGATGGCATCTGTTTCCTCATAGCAGACACAGTGATATTTATCAATCACTCTTGTACTACAAACTGTCTCCATTGTCACATTCATACAAACTGAGATGTTTCCAATGACTCTTTCTTTCCAATCTCGCTTTCATTTGTTCTCTTTCTCCCGCTCAATGCAAAAGCCTTTGTGTCACAGGGAATCTGAAAATAAGCAGAATCTATTCTAAGCACGGTGCAGAACAATAGCAGACCATGCCACGAGGGTTAAAACAAATGTGTCGTTTATGAAGAGAGGGTGTCATTTGCTACAGTACGGTGGAGGAGACGGAGCGAGGAAATTTGAAAAAACAATATCCACACTGTCCCCGGCAGCGGCAGCAGTGCCGAACCAGGCGCCGCCACGGCTGAGCACCGAGGAGCAGCGACTCATAGGAAACATCCATCTTCACTTTCACTGAGAAGGGGAAATAATTATGTTTCCTATGTGTTGCTCATAACGATTCGCTGAAAGATGGAGGAAGTTAGTGATGACTGTGGTCATGTATGTCTTAAAACACTCTCATTCAGGGGCATTTCTAGCCTTTCATCAGTACTGGGGCACAGGCCACCATAAAAAAAAAAAAGTCTCCTAGTGCTCGGCGATATACCGGTTCAAACGGTAAACCGGTTTGAATTACGCACACGGTATGAATTATTTTTTTTTAAACTGCATACCGGTACAATGGTTTAGCAATGTAGACAGCATTGCGAATTGAGAAGAGATCCATACACTTCTGATTAATGGTTAGAGTACTTTCAGAACTATTACACTATCACACAACTAATTTATTAACTGGGCAAATAAACCAACTATAAACCGCTGTTAACAGAAGCCAGAGAAGCTGAAGGCAAATGCAAAGAAGATAAAATAATGTACAGGCAGATCAAGTTAACAGTTCATGATGCGAAATATTGGATGAAAATCCTAAATATTAAATTAGGGTTCATATAAATGTATTTCTGAAGGGAACTGACTGTCTTCAGAAAAGTTTAGATGGTATTTTTATTTTATCTTATCTCTGTCTAATGCAGTAGTGTTTTTAAGCACCACGCTGCTTTGTTTACAGAGGTAACCAAGAAAACAGCAATATTGCTGCTGTTCCATAAGCGCCACCTACTGACAGACAGTGAATCTGCATCTCATTCAGCCCATCTGCTGTTTTTGTTTCGTGAAGATAGGTTTTATTTAGCATAATTTCACAAAGTTTAAATCAGACCATTCTGTTTTTGCTTTAAATTTAGAAACTATACAATCTATATAGTTTATAATGTTCCATCATTAGCTAAACAGCATATTGTAAACACACAACATGATTGCTAAAACATTATAAGAAAAAAATACTCATATTGTTATACAGTAATCTCCATTGTCAGACATAGATTTATCAGTAACATTTTACTAGGGTACAGTGATAATTTTCTGGGTCTTACACCCCAGTAAAAAGGGTCTAGCGATTCCCCTGCTTTTATCCACATCAAAAATATGTTTGAATGCATCAACAACGTGTGTCGCACATATTGGAAGAGAAACAGAATACGCCAAAAACTGACAGTCACAGCGCAAGTGCTGATTTTGTTCAACGTAATGTGCTATTAGAGGCTGAAAGTGGCTGGGGGTATTTTTGGCACCACTTTGCATCCTCATACTGCGTGTTAAAGAGGTGCTAACTATACCTCCATTTGCCAGAAGTCCTCTGTAAATATTTACAATTAATAAATAAATAAATAAGAATCTGCAGCCAGTCCAATAAACATAAGATGCCTAATACATGGGAAAGGCTTACAGAAGATTAATGTTCTTTTGAAAATTTGTAAATAGCAAAGAGACGTCCCTTTCGGCTGTTTGTTTGAGATGTCACGCCAACGGTCCAGAAAAGAGGATGGAGCTGGTATCAGGAGAACAGGCTCTTGTTTGTCTTTCTCACGCTCGTTGGCGAGCTAGCAATGTCCCAAATGTCTGCACTCATTTGGCTGAACCTAAAAGGGACGAATAACGGGGCACTGCAGCGGCACTCGCCAGTGTTATTTCTGGAAGTAGCAGGTAAGGAAGATGGGTGAAATGACATCTGCGGTACCTGACGGCACTTCAGACGGGATGTCGGGATGCCACAGTTATCTTCAGAGCGCCGCGGCTCTGATTCAGCAGTTGGGCTGGAGGTGGTAAGCCAGCTCAACTGTGCCCAATGTTTGTGGAGATTTGGCTGGTGCTGATGGAGACTAGGTGACACCTCTCCAAAGCTAAACATAGCAACTTGAGCGGGGCCACGTGTAACAGGAGACAGAGCAGCCCTGTGTGCGCTTCAAAGCTTCGCCATATGTCTGAGAGGCCCGAAGAGGGTGAATTTCGAATTTGTATGTCAACTAACCTGTTCATCTACGGCAGACGAATTATAACTGATTTTGCCCCAGCGGCCTGTTCAGACACAGCTGGTTTCCATGTTGCTGAGCTTTGTCCTGGCAAGCATTTACCAAATCGACAGGAGTGAAAGGAGAATGAGAATTAAAGGGGTGTGTGTGGCACCTCTATTGTTCGGGAGTGTTAAGTTCTTTTTATTTGTGATGTAATATTTGTCCGTAAGCTCACAGTTAGCACTACTAAGGAGTCCTGTTGCTAGGAGAGGAACAGCACCATTCACTTCTATTGGCTGCAAAGACCTTCACGATTGGCCAATAAAAATCGCTACTAGACTTAGACAGTGCTGGCTATCCAGACACAATTATATATAAAAATAAGTCTTTAGGGGTGACTTACAGGCAAACCCATTGTGTGTGTTTTTTTTGTTGTTGGTTTTTTTTCATGTTCTGGTCAATTTTGAGATTTTAGTTTATTTTGCTTCCCAAAGCATGTCTTGTTTTAGACTAGTGGAAAAGAACACACCCTAAATACATAAGTGAGTGTTAATTATTACACTTTTTCTATGCACATTTCTGTACATAGAAACATACACTGTACATTTCAGTTGCAACCGTAATTCTTCAAAAGCAGCTTTCATAAAATAGTTTTTTCTTCATGCACTTTCTACCAAACTTTCCAGTTTTATTCCTACATTAAAAATTGGTTTAGAAAAAAAGAAAGAAATGAAAAGTTCAAAGAAATGACAAGTAACACTGAATTAAACCTTACAGTTAGAAAGTACTTTCGTGTTAAATGTATTTCAATAATCTTTGTTTCATTTACAACTTAAAAATTTTTAAGTGCATATATATTCTGAAGGGTTTTACAGAAGGGTTTGTTCATATTATTCGTCTGGCTTATATAACATTTATGGGGCTGTTGACAGTATTTTCTGATTTATGAAGTGATAAAAATAGATATCTAAAATATCCCGTGTAAAAATCATAATTTTGAACCTGCCTTTATCCAATGTCCAGATTTTTGTTCTGGAAATGAATGCAAATTAGTGCATATATAATTAGATAATGCCTCATTTACATATTCAAACATAACATACAACAAAAAAATGTCTTCATGTACTATGATTAATCAGCTGGGGGTGTATGAACATTTTTACTTTATTCACGTGGTGTCTTGCATCGAAGCATACTCTAATAGATGGTCCAAATTTGACACAAAATGGGGAGGGAAATACATGATATAAAATGTTGGGTGTTTTGGATGCCAGTAATTTCAAAGCCATGGTAAAGTATTTTCTCCATCTTTTATACTCCCAAAACCAATGCCAAATCCTTTCAGACTTGCACTTAATGCCCCTAAGTTGGTGTTGTGACAGCAGAACTCCCAATCAAAAGAATTTATATGAAAGGGTCAAGGAAGTTATATCACTCTTGAGCAGAGAACAAACCGCCTCTGGCGCTAGGCACAGAGGGAAGTCGTGACCCATGAGAAGAAGGGCCAAATCCCTGTCAGAAACACTGAAAGTAATTTATATTAAAATTTGAAGATGTAAAAAAACAAAAAACATTTTTTCCAGATCCACTTAAACTGACGTAAGACAGAAGGTCTCCCACAAATGAGCGCTAAAAACTTACTTGGTAACTTCTCGTCAACTTCTGACATGCCCTTGACCTTCTTCTGCCACCTGCCAGGTGACCTTTCACCTCTAGGAGCTTGCAGTTCAAGAGGCTCCTGGTGTTTTATGGCGGCTAACGCAGACAAACACAGGACACATACAGGCACACAGGGACCATCAGGCCTGTGGAAAGACCAAAGATCAGTAAATCTGAGCAGGTGCTTCATATATGAGAATGATAAATATGAATGAGATTCTCAGTCTTCTTCTCCAGCATGAACATTCAAATATAATATTTTATACAAAAGTATGATCAAATATTTTACTAAAAATCATTAAAATAGTGTGCATAAATGTTTGATAAACTAACCCCTACAAATATCTCATGTGTTTTCATAAGTAGATACTTTTTTGTTATTAATTTTAATTGTGACACTGATTATTCTCAGATCATGATGAAAGCTGAAGTCTTTAAACACGAGCTGCACTCTAAGAAAGCTGTTTTGCTATTTCCTCTTTCCCAAAAAAGTGGTCGAACAAGGAAAGAAAAAAAGCATCTGAGATAAAGTGCTGCAGTGAGCTACACTGTTCATTAGTGAAGGGAAAAGAGCGAGTTTTGTGCTGGTGCACCCACTGCTGGTGTTTCCTTTCAAATGTAGTGCTTTTAGTTGTCTTGATGATCCATCTGTTCTAGCTGTTCTTTATAGTCATATAGTTATTTCTAAAAGCAATTATATAATCATTTCTGACAGTAAGAACAATGCACATTAAAATCAACAATATGTGCCAGAGGAACAGAAAACAAGACGGAGTCATTTCTACTTTTACAGAGAATCTATTTTTGGACCTAGACCTGTCTGACCTTTTCTCTAAAGACACAGACCATTACCACATTGACCTCATGTAATTGTTTGTCCCAGTGCAGTTTTGGCATTGTAAAACTTAACGGTCCTTATCTGTACACACTAGACAGCTAACATCAATTACCTTCCCATTACAAACATCAAAGAGCCCGCTGCATTACAGTGACAAGCATGCAGCATCGATGGAAATCTGCTCAAGAAGCTTCAGCTCAGGAAGAAAGCAAACCATTAGGCAGCTAATAAATATATATACTTAAAGAAAAAATAAAGTCATAAAATATTTTTTTTTTTTTAAACATTTACTGTTGGTATAGCTCTTACAATAATATTAAATAATATAATTTTTTTTTTTAATTCTAAATGTTTTAAATATTTTCTGGATGTAGTATAATGACAGCTGGAACTTTATCTAAAAAGTAGTGCTGCCAAACAATTAATCGCGATTAATCGCATCCAAAATAAAAGTTTTTGTTTACATATGTGTGTGTACTGTGTATATTTATTATGTATATATAAATACACACCCATGCATGTATATATTTAAGAATGCTATATTTATATCTTAAATATATTTATATATAATATAAATTATATGAATATACATATATACATGTAAATATTTTCAAAATATATACTGTATGTGTATGCATTTATATATACATAATAATTATACACAGTACACACACATATATTATCTAATTAAAAACTCTTATTTTGGATGCTATTAATCGCAATTAATCGTTTGACAGCACTACTGAAAAGTAACAATTATTTTTTCAATCTAAGAATTCTGATGAATTATATAAGTATTTATATGTGCTTAGATGAAGACGTTGTTTTCAGTTTTTCTCTATTTTTAATTCCCAAGCTATAAAGAATTCTCTATTTAATTAATTATATTAACAGAAAAGCACCAAAGTTAATTTCACCCTGCTATTGGAACTGTTCACTAGATGTCTTATTTTGTTATAGTTGCTCTTCCCTGCAAACATAAGGAATAAGGCGCATATGTGAGTGAAGGAGCAGTAAATTGAGACATGAGAGACATCTGCTGGTGGTTATGGGAAGCTGCATTATGATTCAGATTTCCTTCAGTCCCATGACTTTTCATTTTCATGTCATTTAATTATTTATTACATTTTCAGGGTCACATGCAAAACTCATTCTAAGAATCAAATTAGCTGAGTGAATGCCATTTGAGGGACATATTTCAAAATAAAAAAAAGACAAAAAAAAGAAAATGAATAATATTTCCCTATCAATTAGACTTGAAAAATTCTGAATTATTACAATACCAAAAATATTTAAATATTAAGTTATATTTTTTTTAAAACTGTTTTTTTTTTTTTTATAAAAAGAAGCCATACAGAGGATGATTCTCATTACTGTTTAACAACATAGCCTAGTGTTCTTCATCACTATTTTTGGTGTACGCGTGTTTAATTTACAATCAAAGCTGAATTCTTCAGACAAACACAGGTTCCAGTTTCTGAATAGATGCCTTGTGAGATAAAGAGCAGCTCACTGATGAAACATTCTCTGAAGCATTCAGCTGTGAAACCTCGAGCTCCGCGCTCACCGTGACGTCACTCACGCAAGCAACAGCCCTCCATCTGTGTTGGAGGAGTGTGATGTGAGGATAAATAAAGGATGACAAGTTCAAATAAACAGAGACAGGAACATGCCGTGTATAAAGACATCCCACCTCTATAAACATGTCTAATTGTGGTTCAAATAAAGCCCACACATCAATAAACACAGGGCAGAAGGGCCAGAGGCTGAGGCAGGGAAATTAAGCAAACTGTTTGCTTTAGGTTGCCTTATTTTCAGAAATGTCTTTTATTTCACATCATGTGTAATCAAGTAAATATAAGTTGATTTGAGTCAAATTTTCGTGAGGTGGAGGAGAAGAAAACATTTGTTCTCGGGTGGCGTGGCCTAGTGATTAAAGGACGTGGGCTGTTCACCAAAAGGTTGTAGGATCAAACCCCACGAGAGTGATCAATTATCTATTGTGCACTTGAGCAAAGCTGTTAATGCCAGGTCACTGCAGGCGAATGACCCTCAGTATGCACTGTGATTTCCTTTGAATAAATTGTTAAATTAGTTCCGTGATCATTTTTGGTACATTCGGGGAATCACATATTAAAGAATAGTTCACACACACAGACAGACAGATAAAAAAAAAAAAGGCCACAAAATCACCATAAAAGTGGTCCATACGAATAGTATGATATATTCCAAGTCTTTTGAAGTCACGCATTAAAGGGATCCCAAAAAAGTTCACCCAAAAAAGAAAATTCTGTCAATTACTCACCCTCATGTCGTTCCAAACCTGTAAGTCCTTTGTTCATCTTCAGAAAACAAATTAAGATATTGTTATGAAATCCGAGAGCTTTCTGAACCTGCATAGACAGAAGTGCAACTGAAATGTTCCCAGGCCTAGAAACGTAGTAAGGAAATCATTAAAATAGTCCATGTGACATCAGTGGTTCGACTGTAATTTTATGAAGCTACGAGAATACTTTTTGTGCGCAAAGAAAACAAAAATAATGACTTAATTCAACAATTCTTCTCTTCTGTGTCACGTAGTTCACTATTCATGACAGTACCATGACACATGTGTGTGATACTGCTGATGTAGAACCTGCATGCGCTGTGCCTTATTTACAAGCAGAGGAATGCACACATTTAAAGGGGTCATATGATGCGATTTAAATTTTTCCTTTCTCTTTGTTGTGTTACAAGCTCTTGGTGCATAAAGAAGGTTGCCGCCATGTCATGAAGGCGCTGTGTGTTTCGTTGTGAAAGCGATACTTTGGTTGGCCTTCCAAAAGAAGACGATATCTGCTTTGTCATGCCTAGAGCTGATCCATGCTGGTCTCTGAGGAAATACATCAACTTCGTGCTGTGGATTGCCGGATCGGCTTTCACCGTGGACGAAGCGGAGTCCAGCCCGGGGTCATCACATGTGGTTGCCGCAAGCCCGCCGGACACTCCTTCGTCGAATCCGCCGGCCCGGCCGTTCTCAAGCCCGCCCGCCTCCGCTCACTCAAGCCCTCCATGTGTGACGCTGTTTCGTTGTGAAAGCAAAACTACTTTGTTTGATCTTCCAAAAGAGGACACGACTAGAAATCAGTGGTTACGTTGTATTTACAACACTGTTCCAGAACAGTTCAACCCAAATATTCAGATGTGTGCAGCGCATTTTATGGAGGACTGTTTCCTGATCCTGAGAGAGTAGACTACAATGCCGGCTTTTTCTGACTCACAGACTGCAAGTACGTTTTTTATATTTAAAAGATTTGCCACTGATTATTCAAACGCGTAGCGCTTGTTGTTTGTAATTTCTCTGATCACAAATACAGACATGGTTTTATGTTTACGATTAACAAAATCACTGGTAAATAAAACACACCTTAGTATCGATATTTTTTGTTTGAGTATCGATACTTTCGATACTCGCGTCAGTATCGATATATCGATACTTTGGATCGATACGCCCATCCCTACTTTATAGCAACATCATATGACCCCTTTAATCTGAATGTGTATTCCAAAGATGAAGGAAGGTCTTACAGGTTTGAAACGACATGAGGATGAGTAATTAATGACAGAATTTTCATTTTTGGGTGAACTATCACTTTAAAGCTATTTTTGCGATACTAGTGTCATCTAGTCAATTGGAACTAAAGCATGTTTTTAAACAACCTTTGTACATGCCTCTTTCGCGCGTCACCCCCAACTAAAATATCACAGACAGCTCTCACAGGTCTATAAAAGTCAAAGAAAAAAATTCAATAAAACGTCCAACATATTTGGAAAATGTCTAACTTTAGGTTTAGCTTACCTGTCAAGAAGAAACCCTGACGGCTTAGAAACCTGAAGGTGCTGCAACCGTCTGAGCGACGTTCCGAAGAACTCGTTGTATTGATTAAACCCCAAAAATGTAATTTAACTTCTCCATCTTGTAAAAACACTGTAAGTTTACCCAGTTGTCTATCTCTTGTGTATTTTAGCAAGTTTTTGAATTTTGCTTGCGTTTCACACCGGCTAAACACCCTCTGGTTGAGCCTGCTACAACAATACTACAGTGGCCGCGCCCCCAAACTCTCGCTGCCCGGAGGTATGCAAATATATAGGATGACAGGCAGGTAGGACATCCTATCATTGCATTCGTACAGAATGTAACGATTAAATGAACTTTTTATGGCCCTTTATCCACATATGATAATTATTTATTGCTATCAGGATATGAAGAGACTTTGTTTTAAACCGGTATCAATAAATAAATAAAGATTTTGGGGAGGAAAAATTGAAAAGATTCAATTTCAAAACCTTTATCAGGAATCGGAAATCATTGCTTGCTCACAACTGTTTATACGCATAGACATTATGTCTATGTTCATACGTAGCGATTTTAGTCATTTTCAGTCAAAATAAACGTTATAAATTTAGCTCTGTATCTCTGTATCATTAGACCCAGAATATACTTTATAACCACTGTTTTTTTTTTTAGCTTTGCAGACCAGTTTTTCTTTATATATAAAAAAGTAAATAAATAAATATAATGTAGCGTTCCGAATAATGTCATACAGTTCGAAATGGAATTAAGATGAAAAATAATGAGAAAATGATTTTCTTCCAAAGATGAAGGAAGGTCTTACAGGTTTGAAACGACATGAGGATGAGTAATTAATGACAGAATTTTCATTTTTGGGTGAACTATCACTTTAAAGCTATTTTTGCGATACTAGTGTCATCTAGTCAATTGGAACTAAAGCATGTTTTTAAACAACCTTTGTACATGCCTCTTTCGCGCGTCACCCCCAACTAAAATATCACAGACAGCTCTCACAGGTCTATAAAAGTCAAAGAAAAAAATTCAATAAAACGTCCAACATATTTGGAAAATGTCTAACTTTAGGTTTAGCTTACCTGTCAAGAAGAAACCCTGACGGCTTAGAAACCTGAAGGTGCTGCAACCGTCTGAGCGACGTTCCGAAGAACTCGTCGTATTGATTAAAACCCAAAAATGTAATCTAACTTCTCCATCTTGTAAAAACACTGTAAGTTTACCCAGTTGTCTATCTCTTGTGTATTTTAGCAAGTTTTTGAATTTTGCTTGCGTTTCACACCGGCTAAACACCCTCTGGTTGAGCCTGCTACAACAATACTACAGTGGCCACGCCCCCAAACTCTCGCTGCCCGGAGGTATGCAAATATATAGGATGACAGGCAGGTAGGACATCCTATCATTGCATTCGTACAGAATGTAACGACTAAATGAACTTTTTATGGCCCTTTATCCACATATGATAATTATTTATTGCTATCAGGATATGAAGAGACTTTGTTTTAAACCGGTATCAATAAATAAATAAAGATTTTGGGGAGGAAAAATTGAAAAGATTCAATTTCAAAACCTTTATCAGGAATCGGAAATCATTGCTTGCTCACAACTGTTTATACGCATAGACATTATGTCTATGTTCCTACGTAGCGATTTTAGTCATTTTCAGTCAAAATAAACGTTATAAATTTAGCTCTGTATCTCTGTATCATTAGACCCAGAATATACTTTATAACCACTGTTTTTTTTTTAGCTTTGCAGACCAGTTTTTCTTTATATATAAAAAAGTAAATAAATAAATATAATGTAGCGTTCCGAATAATGTCATACAGTTCGAAATGGAATTAAGATGAAAAATAATGAGAAAATGATTTTCATTTTGGAGTGAACTATCCCTTAGACATGTCCAAGTGCAGAAAATGTTACCGCTGCAAGTGGTTAAAATAATTTTTTTTTAAAACTTAATGAATGATGTGTGAGGTATTGACTATGCAAATGTATTTCCACCGCCACACAAAGCAAGAGGAGTCAGATTCAAGTTTTCCCACATTTATTTCAGCATAAGTGGTTCATAAAACATCTCAGACTGTACCACTTACAAGTTTCTTATCGTTAAACCCCTCAGTAGGCAGGCAAGATCAAAGATTTAAACATGGCGGTGTCCAACATCACTGCTATGTCAACATTTTTTTTTACATCTTATTGACCAAAAATAAATGTGTTTCAAACTGGGCATGACAAATATCGCCACAAATGGTTGCGAGTAAAAAATACAAACAAGACAAAATAAAATAAAAACGGTGGCTCAGGATTCACACAAGTGCTGCACTGGAACTTTATACAGTGGTAATTCACAATATGTCGATACACACGTTTCCTATCGCACTATTTCAGTCTTTTTACAATTGTTTACTCTTCTTCTTACTCAAGTCAATCTTGTGTGAACGTGTGCATGTGTGATGACATTGACATACTGCTACATACTATACTCAGTGTGTTGTAATAAGGCAATGTGGTACTGAAAAGAACAATTTCACTAAAAACAGCCACATCTATCAACAGAACAGTTCTAATTCCAATTAATAATGGGGTCTCATTAATAATGACCACAAGCATTTGAATGTAAACTGGCCATAAACCTCATTTTAAAATCCTTGAACATTAAAGAAGAAGGGGGTAGACCATATCCATTTTCCTTATTTCTGGTCACCTCAATAAAAGATACAAAAAAAAAGAAGGGGAAAAAAATACATTCATAAAGAAATCTTTTAAGCAACACCCGCAATCCAGTTGAAATGAAACATGGATTTAACACATGTACCTCTTCACAACGGTTCGGGAAGGCAAGACGCCTGCTCTACCCTCTGCTTTTCTTAAGCTTGGCACAATAATGAAGCCTTCTGGTCCGTTCAGACGAGAGCTGCACAGGCTTCACTGCAATATGGAACTACTGTACAGCACAATAGTCTCTGAATTAAACACACTGCGCTGCCTGTGGCAGTGTGACTGATATATCGCTGGTACATCTACACTAACCCAGTTCCCTGAGAACACTAAAGGACTAAAACCATGACAGCACACAGGATATGCAATATTATAATATTCGCTAGATAAAATGTGTAGGTTAAATCAAAGAAGACAGTGAACATATGGACTAAGCATGGGACTTAATGTGGACAACACTCAAATAACTGTCTTAATTTTGGTCATTCTTTTCTGAAAACAGCTGATAAAACAACCAAAACAGGTTACGGTTTTCACATTGTCAAAAAGCAGAGGGAATTAAATCTATTGCTTAGCAAGAAAATTAAAAATGGATACAAAGTGTAAACAAGGTACCATGGACAAATGCAGGCCTACTGACATAAAGTGACACAAATTGAGCATATAATACAACAAAAATCTGATCCTGTGCAATTTACTGCCAACAGCCTACGTACCGCCTTCCCTTTTCATCAGCATTCATTGGTCCATTTTTCTCATCTGTACACATATGAGGTTTGCTTTTTAGATTTTTTTGTTGTGTATGTTTGCGTTTTTACACTGATGTACCCATATCTAGATGCTTGTTTTGGCTTTAAGCAAATGCAATGCTCATGTGAGAGTTTGTTGTACAATAAGGGTCGTTTCCCTGTTCAGTGAGCCTGCTGATCAGCTGACAAACTCCTTCACAGTTTGCTTCAGTTAATGCCTACAAAGTCCAATACCCACATATATTATATATAAAAAATAAGTTATTGCGCATCCGAAAAAAGTGCATCTTATTTTCAAAAATATCTCTTTTGCTCCATGCTTTCTTTTCTTCATCAGGGTCCAGAAACCCAAATCCAGCGTTTTTCTAAGTGACCGGAGGGGTAAAGAGGAAGGGGCTCGATAGCTTGAAGGCGTGCCGGATGGGCACGTAAGAAAACATGACGAGGAAGTGGAGTGGGAAGTGAAGGAGGAGGATAGAAGAGTTGTCCAGCTATGCAATCACCATGGGAACATCATCTGAAAAGCCACTGATCATAGGAGCATCTTCATCATCGTCACCTTAAGAAGAGAGGGAACAAAGAAACATCTTAATAGCCAATTTTCACAGTGTGGATAACTGAACTGGATTTAAGGGAACAGAACTGAATTCAGGTAAACAAAGATCTGAAGTGAACTAAACTGAAATAAAATGAAGTGAAAAGAATTTAACTGAACTTATTCAAAATGGTGAAGTTGAATTAATTGAAGTGATTAAATAAACTGAACACAACACAACTGAAGTAAACTGAACTGAACTAAAGTGAACTGAGGACAATTTTGCCAAACTGAAGTGAACAAATCTAAACCGAAGTTAACTGAACAAAATTTAAGCATACTGAGCTAAATCGAATTGAACTGAAGTCAATTGAGCTAAACAGAAATGAAATGAAGTGAACTAAACTAAAATGAACTCAACTGAGCTAAACAAGTGACCTGAACTAAAATGAAGTCGACTAAACTAAACTGAATTCAATTTAAGTGAACTAAAATAAACTAAATGTGATGTTAACGGTCAACTTATTCAACAAAGCAAAATAACTAACTAAAAATGAGCTGAACTAAAAAAAAAAAAAAAACTAAACTAGTGAACTTAACTGAAGAGATACTGGGCTAAACTGAAGTGAACTGAAATAAAATAAAACTAAATGGAAGTGAACTTGACTGAAGTCATCTGAGCTGAAATGAAATGGAGTGAAATGAACTCAAACACAGTGAAGTAAACTGAACTAAACTAAATAGAAGTGAATTGAACTAAAACACACAAGCCATCTGAGCTAACCACAAGTAAACTGAACTAAAATGACGTGAACTGAGATGAACTGAAGTCAACTGATCTCAAGCCAACTGAGCTAAACTGAAGTGAACTAAACGACACTTCTCTGAAGTGTACTGAAGACAGATTTCATGAAAGGCAGGAGACTGGTCTTACCCAGCTCATCTCCCGAGGAGAAAATGGCAGAGCCCAGACGAGTGTTGTAGTGGCTGTTAGCGAAAGCGGTGAAGCTGTGCTGTAGCCGACGGTGTCTGAGGTAAAGCACCACCAGGCCTCCACACACACCCACCAACAGCAGGAACAACACTGGAACCACCACCGCCGCCATGTCCTCTGATTTACCTGACTGAGATGAGGCATCGTTTGGCCCTGAAAGACGACATAAGCCTCAAGATCAACAAATGCCTACAAAGATAAAGAAGAAGAATGTTTATTGCATAAAAGTTCATGCCTGCTGCTTTGCCCAGTTCATCATATAACAGCACCGCCGCCTCTCCACACAGCTGGTTGTTGAGCAGACAGCGCGCCCGCACTGAGAAGGTATAGTTATGGCCCACCAACAGGTTGCTGATCCTGAAGAACGTCTCCGTTGTGTTACCCAGACACTTTGTGGAGTTGCTGACAGTGTCATGCATATACACCTCATAGCCCTGAAGGATCAGATGATTATTAGTGAAACCATTTCATAAGTGAACCAAAATGGAAAGTTTCAGAGGAGGAAGAATCTCGTTAAAAGATTAAACTTTTTTTTCCGTCATCCACAATAAGAGCAGAAATGTTCATTAATTGAGTAAATAGGGTCATTGTGGATTTCATGCAGACTTTAAAGGTGTGTCTGGTTTCTAACCCTGCTCTCATTGAAGGTCCGGTCCTTCACAGCCAGGCTCTTCCAGAAGAGGAACACATGATCCTGTTCTTCTAAGATCTTGAGGGACTCAGGCGCAGGCAGAGGAACTGTGTGGAAAAAATACAATACAGCAGGGAATTTTACTTATAGTTGTTAATACGCTACATCTCAAAAGTTTGTGGTGAGTAATTTTTTTTCTTTTGAAAGAAAGTAATACTTTTTATTGAGCAGGGACACATAAAATTGATCAAAAGTCACAGTAAGATTTCTATCTCAGAAAACCCTGTTCTTTTTAACTTTCTATACATCCAAGAATCTTGAAAAAATCATGGTTTCTACAAATATATTAAGCAGCACAACTGTTTTCAACACTGTTAATAAAAAGAAATTCTTCTTGAGCACCAAATCTCATTTTAGAATGATTTCTGAAGGATCATGTGATCTTAAAGACTGGAGTAATGGCTGCTGAAAATTCAGCTTTTTATATATATATATATATATATATATATATATATACACATATAAATTCTTCTTTTTTTAAAGGCAATAAAAGAGATGGCTATACCCGTGTTGAGTGTGAAGCTGGCCTCTTTGCTCATGTTCAGCAGCCTGATGGTGATGCTGTAGCGTCCTCCAGGCTCCAGGCCCTTCAGCGTGTACTCCACCGTGTTGTTCTGAGTGCTCACCTTATAGTCCCGCTCCATTTTACGAACTGTATCTCGCACGTGCACTGCATACATCTGATAAATACACACAGAGATGCTTGAAACACCCCATCTGACATATAACTAAATGTTTTATATAAAAAAATGACAGTCTAGGACTTGACAATGTGGTCATACCAAAGGACTGCTGGGAGAATCATATGGCGGCTGCCACTTCAGAGTGGCCTGTGTCTTATCCACTCGCACCTTGTGCAGGTTTCGAGGTGGAAGTCGCTCATTGGGGATCATCTTCACTACGGCGTAGTCTGATGGAGGACCGAGGAATGGAACGATCACCCTCACCTGAACAACAAACACACAATCACGGTGCCCAACTGGATCTCTAAAATGAGGAGTAGGAGGGTGGACACTAACCAGGAAGAGGAACTGCTTGTCGCTGTCAACGATCACCGCCAGACTGGTTGAGGTGGTATTCACCCTGTGAGGTCTGCGGTACAGATCCAGGAAGGATGTGGCGTAGAACAATCCATACATCTACGAAAACATGGGAACATTACAATGATGTCTTGACAGACACTTTTCAACTTAAAGGTCAGGACACAGTGAAATTTCAGCCAAATTTTGCGGGTCCATTATCTATTTTTAATTGTTTAATGATATTTGAAGCATAACTCACAACACCTTCAAATCAAGCAGCTTTCGGCTGAAAAATGCTGCAAAATTAGCATGATTAAACCTAATGTGAAATCAGCATGGAGAAATATTTAGCCCTTTCCAAAAACATGGATTTCTATTGAAATTACTGAATTTCACCTGCAAAATTTTGTCGAACAACAGTAAATGTGACCGCACCTTTAGCTTATAAAACTAAATGCTGTACTTGATCGTATCTTATAGTATACATTTTCTTTCGTTTTCATATTTGTAAATACACAAGTTTGTATGAATTCAATCAAATCTTTGTAAAAGGCTAGTTTATTTCTAAAATTGATCAAGTTAATGGCTTCACTTTTCTTGTGACCAACTTATACACAAGTGAAATTTGCGTGGGGAAATTTTTCACCCTCGTGTGAATTGCTACTGAAAAGAATGGATATCGCCCGTGAAATTTTGCAGAGCATTGATAAATATGACTGCACTTTAGGTGTTCATGAGTAAAGACCTGTTCAGACCAAGAACTATAACTATTTAACTATATTTGCGACCACACCAACTCACAATAACGTTCAGTATTATAAGCAGTTTTTTAAAGTTGTGTAGTGTATTCCAGCCTTTAGTTTCACCTCAGCTTGAGGGCCGGTCCAGTTGCACTCTACAGCGGTCTGGTTGAGCGCCCGGGCCTTCAGTGATGGCTGGCCAGGTCTGGTACCTTTGGTCTGCTTGCGGAACAGAGAAGTAGGACTGTCTCCATCTTCCGTGTGAGCCCACACCGCCACCTCATACACTGTTCCTGCTGTCAGGTTAGAGGCTGTACAGAAGACAGCACACATATTTTATATATATACATATTTTATATTTTATACATATATACATATATACCTCCAGAAATGCTGACATGATGTTTGATGACTGTGAAGTGTTTTACAGTACCTTTCAATGTCCCTGAAACCGTGTAATTCCAGCTCTCCTTCACATGTTCATCAAATACCCATGAAATGACAACAACATAGTGCTTCACCTAAAAGAGAGAGATCAATTTTATATTTAAATTAGGAGGTCATAAACGTTACCCACACACAGAGAAAAAGCAAAATGACTGACCTGGACTTTATAATCATTGGTGATGGACAAAATCATGGAGTCCTCTGTGATGCTGGAGATCTCAACATCAGGAGGAGAGAGAGCTGAAAAACACATTATTATGTAGATATAATGTATTCAGAAGTATTTGAAATAAATGCTGTTCTTTTGAAATTTATTAAAGAATCCTGAAAAAAAATATCACGGTTACCACAAAAATATTAAGCAGCACAACTGCTTTCAACATTGATAATGAGAAATGTTTCCTGAGTAGCATATAAGAATGATTTATGAAGGATTGTGTGACACTGGAGTACATGAGAAAGAGATGTCTGTCAAAAAACATAAAAAAACCAACCTCAAACTACTAAGTGGCATGTTTCATATGATCAAAGAATGTTAAAATCCTTTATTTTTCATTGAATGTTAGTATCCATTATTTTGAACGTCTCAATTATTTATGAGACTGCATGGCCTTATACTATGAGAAGGCCCTGTCTCATAATTATTCATGATACCACATTACTTTTCCAGTGATATTAAACTACAGATACAAATTGATCTGTTTATATCTATGCTGAAAAGAGAGTTTAAATGACTCTGATCGGTTTCAACTATCCTATAAGATGAAACACTTGAGCATAAATGTCCAGCAGGGGGAGTCAGCGCTCCTCTGAGAACATGTCAGTTTATTTTATATAGTTTTGTTACCTTTTTGAGGAATAATGGATTTAATTTCAGTCCAGTTTCCCATGCCTCTGCTTGTGACAGCAGCCACCTGACAAATAACAGATGAATAAAGGTTAGGTGAAGCATAGATCACCAGAAGTGTACATGAAACAACTTCATGCAGGTTTTGGAGTGTCTCACCCTGAATCTGTAGAGCGAGCTGGGCTGCAGGTCCTTCACTTCTGCATTCGTGATGGTGCTACGCTGGGAATACCACTCTGCACTGTCCTTTTCACTGTACTCCACCTGCAAACACACATGAGCTGGTTAGATATAAGTATGTGTTGATAAATGCTATAAAGTACTGAGGGCTTCTCACTCACAATATACTCCCTGATGAGTCCATGTGCTTTATCAGGAGGGCTCCAGGAACACAGTACCGTCCCGTCCACAGCGTTGTCAGAGCTCAGCTGCAGATTTTGCGGGGGGTCTGGCACTGCCACACAAACACAGTCATCAGCATATCTCTTCCATGTAAATCTGTTCCATAAATCATTTTAGTGACTGTGCTGCTAAGGCAGACTTACATCCTTCTGGTGTGCGTAGTGTGAGAACTTCATTGGTCCTGTGCTGTTTGCTGAGACACTGAGTCTGAACCTTCACCTGGTAGGTTGTGTCCGGCATCAACACGGTCAGAACGGCACTGCCCTTATTGCTGTTTGTGTCCATGGACGTCCACTGCTGGACACCCACCTGCCTGGAAACCATATACAGCTTTATTACTGACCTGAAGACATTTACTGTTGTGTGTAGATCAAGTGTTCCCTATATACAGTATTTAGTATGGTGGAATAATTATAAAACAAATTAAATGTCTACAGCCAGTTGCCTCATTATGTCCTAATTATTTTTTATATTATATATATTGTTTTTACATTTTATTTTCTATTTTATAAAATACAATTAAAACAATAAAAACAAAAAATAAAACAATAAAATAAAAAACTAAAATTAATAATAGTTTTGTGGTCTGTGATTTTTTGATTCAACATTAACACGTTCCACCACTTAAAAAGCTTAAAATAAACAAACTAAATGATAATAATAATAAAACACAACAAAAAACATAACAAAAAATAATAACAAAGGTTAAGCAGTCTGTGAAAGTTGTAGTGGTCCACCTGAGAAAGCTTAAAACAAACTAACAAATAAATGAATAAATAAATAAAATCAAAACAAAATGTAAACCAAAACAAAATATGAAACATAAACCAAGCAAACAAAGCAGAGAAAATCAAAGTAAAGTAAAGCAAAGCAAAGCAAAAAGCAAAAAAAAAAAAAATTTAACCATTTTTTAATTGGTCTGTGATTTCAAGTGGTCCATCACCTTAAAAGGCTTAGAAGGCAGGTGTAGATGAACACAAAGCCTGATTGAATACCTGAAGTAGATGACAAAAGAGCAGGTGGAAGCAGGCATATTTTTGGGCCTTGACCAGGTAAGCGTCACAGCACCAGAAAAGTTGGCACTCCACTGAAGATTTTGAATTTTGTAGACCAGCAAATCCACTGAGAAAGGGAAAAAATAGGGTGAAACAGCATGAACAGTCAGTCAGCTTGTGGTATAATACTGTTCTTTCTGCAGTCAGATTTCAATGGCAAATACACCACAAATGTCTCTCAGTGTCTCACTAGTGCAGTTGTCCTCGTCACTCCGGTCAGAACAGTCTATGAAGCCATCACACCTCTCGCTGTTCAGCACGCAGGCCTCGCCATCCGCACAGAGAGTGCCATTCACACAGAGCAGCGGACCATGAGTGGCTGAAATAAAATGGGGAGCTTTTTAACATTTACAGGTATGTGAAGACATTAGGCACACCACCCCATTCCCAGTTTATCCAAGTATATAGAGCATAATGTTTGTTTTATTTGACGGTTTTAGTGAAAATGGTAATAAAGAGTGGGTAACTTTTGTACTGTGTATGATTCTCTTATAGGCACTTACGACAGTTGTCCTCATCAGACCCGTCCACGCAGTGAGGATGTCCATCACAGCGCTGCCAATCAGCGATACAGACTGGAGGCTTCAGGCACAGGAACTGATCTTTAGTACAGCGGCCCGAAGGAGGAAGAGTTGCCAATGGAGTCACTGAGCCTTTGACTAAGAGAAAGACAGAAACAGCATAAAACAAAAGGATAATACATATAAAGACTCAAGGGTTAAACTTATTTTAAGTTTTTTTTGTTCCCCCAATTATTAAACCTTAAAAGCTTCTCAGTCTGAATAAGCATTAATATAATAGTTTTTCTAATAATTATTGAGTTGATGTCTAAAAACAATTAAGAAATTCACTTAATTACACTTAACATATTTTTTAATATTTAAAACAAAATTAAATGTGTGGTGTGGAAACAATTTATAAATTAATTTAATCTTTTTTATGTATATAAAATAAAGAAAATTATATTTAAAAAGGAGTATGGAAACAATTGAGAAATTCACTTATTTATTACAAGTTTTGTTCTATTTTTTAATGTTATTATTAAGTGACAACACTCAGTAGTATTAGGTGAATTGCATAATTTGTGTGAAAATGAACTGTGGCACTCTGGGAATGTTGTGTCACCCACGTCTGAGCTGAAAAGCATGAATTTGCATGTATGAACATGAGTGTCGAATGCCACACATAATTTAAAAAAGCATTTAATTTGATTGTTTAATTTATTGATGCAAGCTAAAACAGGCAAACACAATTTTTTTGTTTATAGCTAAAAAATTATATTATGAATGTAAACCTATACAATAAATGGATGTATATATATTTTAAATGTAATTTTCTTACATGATATTTCAATATACAAATTTTATAAACTGCTTTTGTATTTTTTTCAGTTCATAAGAAAATACATAAAAATATTTATATATTTATAGAGAGAGAGATCTCTATATAAGATCTCTCGCTCTCTCTCTATAAATACATATACACACATATACATATATATACATATTGCCCCCTTCCCGTTTTTTTTTTTTTTTTTTGCATATTTGTCACACTTAAAAGATTCAGATCATCAAACTATTTTATATTACACAAAGATAAAGCAGCAAGTAAATAAAAAAAGCAAGGAAAAAAAAGCTGCCCAAACCTACCTGGCCCTACGCGAAAAATGAATTGCCCCTTCCTGTAAGATCATGAAAAAACTGTGATTAACCACATTATTTTAGAAAGCTGAGTTAAATTGAACTAGCCACACCCAGGTCTGATTACTGCCAGACCTGTTGAATCAAGAAATCACTTAAATAGAACCTGTCTGACAACGTGAAGTATGCTTAAATAGCAACACATCATGCCATGATCTAAAGAAATTCAAGAACAGATGAGAATCAAAACAGTTGACATGTATCGGTCTAGAAAGGGTTATAAAGCCATTACTAAGGCTTTGGGACTCCAGAAAACCACGGTCAGAGCCATTATCCACAAATGGAGAAAACCTGGAACAGTGTTGAACCTTCCCAGGAGTTGCCAGCCAACCAAAATTCACTCCAAGAGCGCAAACTACGACTCATCCAGGAGGTCATAAAAGAACCCAGAGCAACATCTAAAGAACTTCAGGCCTCACTTGCCTCAATTAAGGTCAGTGTTCATAATTCAACAATAAGAAAGAGACTGGGCAAAAACGGCATCCATGGGAGAGTTCCAAGGCAAAAGTCACTGCTGACCAAAAAGAACACAAAGGCTCTTCTCACATTTGCCAAAAAATATTTTGATTATCCCCAAGACTTTTGGGCAAATATTCTTTGGACTGATGAGACAAAAAGTTGAACTTTTTGGAAAGTGTGTGTCCCGTTACATCTGGCGTAAAACCAACACAGGATTTCATAAAAAGATCATCATACCAACAGTCAAACATGCTGGTGGTAGTGTGATGGTCTGGATCTGGACAACTTGCCATAATTGATGGAACCATGAATTCTGCACTCTATCAGAAAATCCTGAAGGAGAATGTCCGGCCATCAGTTTGTGACCTCAAGCTCAAGCGCACTTGGGTTATGTAGCAG
>NW_015505258.1:807800-816467 GCF_001515645.1 Sinocyclocheilus grahami | reverse complement strand
AGAGACTGGGCAAAAACGGCATCCATGGGAGAGTTCCAAGGCAAAAGTCACTGCTGACCAAAAAGAACACAAAGGCTCTTCTCACATTTGCCAAAAAATATTTTGATTATCCCCAAGACTTTTGGGCAAATATTCTTTGGACTGATGAGACAAAAAGTTGAACTTTTTGGAAAGTGTGTGTCCCGTTACATCTGGCGTAAAACCAACACAGGATTTCATAAAAAGATCATCATACCAACAGTCAAACATGCTGGTGGTAGTGTGATGGTCTGGATCTGGACAACTTGCCATAATTGATGGAACCATGAATTCTGCACTCTATCAGAAAATCCTGAAGGAGAATGTCCGGCTGTCAGTTTGTGACCTCAAGCACACTTGGGTTATGCAGCAGGACAATGATCCCAAACACACCAGTAAGCCCACCTCTGAATGGCTCAAGAAAAACAAAATGAAGGTTTTGGAGTGGCCAAGTCAAAGTCCAGACTTAAATCTGATTGAGATGCTGTGGCATGACCTTAAACAGTCCTTTCATGCTCGAAAATCCTCCAATATAGCTGAATTAAAACTATTTAGCAAAGAAGAGTGTGCCAAAATTCCTCCACATTGATGTGAAAGACTCATTGCCAGTTATCACAAATGCTTGATTGCAGTTGTTGTTGCCAAGGGTGGCACAACCAGTTATTAGATTTAGGGGGCAATTACTTTTTCACGTAAGATCAGACAGCTTTTTTCCCTTAATAAATTAAATAATTATTTCAAAACTGCATTTTGTATTTACTTGGGTTATCTTTGTGTAATATTAAAATAAGTTTGATGATCTGAATCTTTTAAGTGTGACAAATATGCAAAAAATAAAAAAACAGGAAGGGGACAAAAACCTTTTCACGGCACTGTGTGTGTATGTATATATATATATATATATGACTCTTTCTCAAGCCATATGTTTGACACCCCTAGTATTGGCTAGTAAAAGAGAAGAGGAAGCACCTGTGGGACAGCCCACTTCATCGCTGCCATCAGGACAATCAGCGTAGCCGTCGCACACCCAGGTGTTCACAATACACGCGCCAGAACCACAGCGGAAACGATTAGGAGCACAGGTAGCTGGACCCGGCGCAGGTGTGTGAGGAGCTCCGCCATCTGAACACAGACACATCATAATTAACTGTAATTAATCCACTGAGCATTCTCTTTTGTCAGTGCTCTACAAACAAGGTTAATAGACGCTGACTGGGACACAGTGTACTGGACTGATTTGTATACCTGAGCACTGAGAT
Source organism: Sinocyclocheilus grahami (assembly GCF_001515645.1). Lineage (NCBI taxonomy): Eukaryota > Metazoa > Chordata > Actinopteri > Cypriniformes > Cyprinidae > Sinocyclocheilus > Sinocyclocheilus grahami. The sequence goes on along the minus strand of NW_015505258.1, from coordinate 815,190 downwards.
TCATCAGACCAGTCACCGCAGTCATTTTCCCCATCACACTTCCACCAGGCGGGCACACAGCGGCCGTTCTTACACTCGTACTGAAAGTAACGCGAGCAGCCCGGCTCATCGGTCGGGGACGCTGAAAAAGAAAGCACACAACTAATTAGCAAACAAGCACAGAAAAATAACTTTCTCAAAGCCGTCCCAAGTATGACTGGACTGGAGCTTATTATTGAATGCTCTGACTGGAAGTCTGTAGTCTTGCCTAGCCAAAAGTTCCTGCTCACCACAGTTGGCCTCGTCAGAGTAGTCGCCACAGTCGTCCATGCCATCACACTTCCACTCCAGGGTCACACACATTCCATTGGAACACTGGAAGCTGTAGCCGTCACATGTTTTCTCAAACTCAGGGTTAGTTGCTGTGGAGGAAGAGGAGAACTAATCAGTTCATTACAAAACACTGCATTTGTGCTTTATCCAAAGTCCACGTTTAAGACTGTCAATTAAGACTGATTAAAAATCTAATTACATGATATGCAGATTAATTAATCAAATTAAGTTGAAAGTAAGTGCATACATCAATTTTTGCAGAGAAGCTATTATGAATAAATTATGACACTATGAATTAAAGACAATACATTAAGGCAGCAGACATAGCATATGAGAAAACAGAAAAGCAATAGGTGCAAAAAGTGGTGAATACACTGATTGATTAATTTTTAAACACTATAAAAGAAATCTAATAATACATAATCTATTCTTTAAATTACCATTCAAAAGTATGAGGGCAGTAAGATTTTTTAAAGAAATGAATACTAAATAAGAGAAACTAAATACTAAATAAGAAATTAATAAATAATAAATATTAAATTGATCAAACATGACAGTTAAAAATGTAAAAATTTTAAAAAAAATGTCTTTTGAACTTTCTCGTCATTAAAGAATCTTGAAAAAATTGTATTATAGTATACAAAAATATTATAAAAAATATTACAACATTGAATATAATAAGAAATGTTTTTGAGTGCCAAATCAGCATATTAGAATGATTTCTAAAGGATCATGTGGCACTGAAGTAATGGCTGCTGAAAATTCAGCTTTGCCATCACAGAAATAAATGACATTTTACAATACATTAAAACAGAAAACAATTATTATAATTTGTAATAATATTTCACAATATTACTGTATTTTTGATTAAATAAATGCATCACTGGAGAGAATAAGAGACTTCTTTCTAAAATTATTATATAACCAAACTTCTGAATAGTATATTTACGTTAGATTTAATAATTTCTTAAGGAATATCTTAAGGAATTAACATTCAGGTCAAGGGGCGTAACTAAATGTGTACATTATGACATTTTTATTTATTAATGTAATTAATCGCACTACATTTACATGGACAGTCCTAGTCAGAAGCACATAATGGTCCTTTTGGCTAGTTCCTCTAGTGAACATTTTCTAACGGTCACATTTCAGTTAGCAAATGTGTTGGACTCACAGCAGCCTGCATACGTCGGGTCCTCATCAGATCCATCGGAGCAGTGCCGGGTACCGTCACACACCAGAGACTGGAACAGACACTGTGCTCGGTTTCTGCACACAAACTCCATATAGTGTGCACAGAGGGGACCTGCAAGAACAGACCCTTATTATTTCTCTAGTTACAATTACAACACAACAAACAACATTCCACTTATATATACTTAAGGGTTAGTTCACCCAAAAATGAAAATTCTGTCATTAATTACTCACCCTCGTGTTGTTCGAAACCCGTAAGACCTTCGTTCATCTTCGGAACACAATTTAAGATATTTTTGATTAAATATGAGGGCTCTCTGACCCTCCCATAGACAGCAAGGTAACTACCACGTTCAAGGTCCAGAAAAGTACCAAGATGATCGACAAAGTAGTCCGTGTGACATCAGTGGTTCAACTGTAAAGTTACGAAGGTACGAGAATACTTTTTTGCGCAAAAAAAAACAAAAATAACGACTTTATTCCACATTTTCGTCTCTACTGCGTCACTTTGGACGCGCGTTCACGACAGTATCATGACACGAGCGTGTGACGACACCGGATCTGGGTCAGCGCCGCCACACGCTCGTGTCATGGTACTGTCGTGAACGCGCGTCCAAAGTGACGCAGTAGAGACAAAAATGTGGAATTACAGTTGAACCACCGATGTCACACAAACTACTTTGTCAATCATCTTGGTACTTTTCTGGACCTTGAACGTGGTAGTTACCTTGCTGTCTATGGGAGGGTCAGAGAGCCCTCATATTTAATCAAAAATATCTTAAATTGTGTTCTGAAGATGAATGAAGGTCTTACGGGTTTCGAACAACACGAGGGTGAGTAAATAATGACAGAAGTTTCATTTTTGGGTGAACTAACCCTTTATATAAAAAGCAATACCGCAGTTTTGCTCATCAGCGCCTCCTGGACAGTCCTCCACACCATTGCAGTGAGCACTAGCAGGCAGACAGGTGCCATTAGAGCACAAGAAGCCATTGCACTTTTCTTTACCTGAAGGACAAAACCGAAAGATGCCAAATTGCACAGAATTATACACGAGTGAGCAACATGATTAGAAAAACCAATGCTGATGCATTTGGTCTTCCATAGAAAAAAGTTAAATGCCATGAGGGGGAGTAAAGCAGTGTTTGAGACTGACCACACTGGGTTGGGTCCTCATCGGAGCCATCCTGGCAGTCGTCATCTCCGTCACACACCCAGCGCTGAGGAATGCAGTGACCCGTGTGACACTGGAAACTACTGCTCTCACACGTGTGGTGACCCACTTTATGTGACAGAATGAGGAAGAGAGAGACATTGAAGATGTAGATGTGATGTATTTCACTGCATATTTCTTGCACCGGTGTGTAAATGTGTGTCTTTTCTCTCACCAGTACAGTTGGCCTCGTCTGACCAGTCCCTGCAGTCGTTGTCTCCATCACAGCGCCACGCGTCCCGAATACACACACCTCTTGCACAGGTGAACTCCCCCGGTCCACACTTGTGAGACTCTAAAAGAAAGCAGATACAACATGAGCACTGCATTTATGTTACTTTATCTGAACTAAAAACAAATACAATATAGCTTTAAAAAACTTTTTTTTTTCAATCCAAGGAAATTCCATATCAACAAAACACTCTGCTGCCAAGCAAATGCTAAATGTTTAATGCAAAAAGTAAATCTTGTTAAAAATAATTAAGGCACGCTTTGACACAGTTTTCAACTAACGAACAGAAAAATTATATTAATTGTATTTATATACAGTAATATAATCATTTATACATAGCAATGAACACAGCAATATTAATAAAAAATGACTATCTTCACATTTCTTCCATGAACATACACCATTTTTATAATTTAAAAAAATATATTTCTATTCAACTTTGATTTACTTTTATCTCACTTTTAGTAAATTTAGCTACTTAAGTTTAATTCAGAGCAGTGTTATTTTGGAATTATTTATATACTCATTGTATTTATTCATATTTCTAATAAATTATTTTCATTTTAGCAATTTTGTCGTGTGCTTTTGTCAATTTCGATTTTTTTATTATAATTTTTCATTTTTATAATTTTATCATTTAAAAAACCATTTCTATTCATCTTTGATTTACTTTTATCTCATTTTTATTAAATGTAGCACTCAACAAACTTATTTTATTTCAGTTAGTTGCAAAGGCCAAAAATGGATTAAATTAATATTTTTACCATTTTAGTTTTAGTTAACAATAACAATACTTATTCAGAGAAACTTAAAAAAAAAAAAACATCGGTCAACTTTTTATTTGCAAGTTGCGAGATGTGTTCTTTAGGAAACTTAAAAGATTAATTAAATAGTGCATTAAAATACTGTGATACTGCTTAATTTTATATCACCAACAAAATCATCTCAGACATATAATGAATATTTGACATATAGCCCTAAACACAAACACATACCACAATGCTCTTCGTCACTGTTATCTCCACAGTCATCCTCATGGTCACACTTGAAGGCCAGTGGAATGCAGGACCCTGAGGCCACACAGCGGAACTGGACCGCAGAGTCACAGGAAGTGGTGGCTGCAGAGAGAAAAATATATGAAAAACAGATCATACACATTTTATACGAGACAGGGCTGATGATGTCACTCACGGCACTCCTGTTCATCACTCATGTCGCCGCAGTCGTTGTCACTGTCACACTTCCAGATGCTGCTGATGCATTTCCCATTAGTACAGCGGTGCTGGTTTGGCAGGCAGGTGTGTTCTGTGAGTCAATTAAAGCAAAGAAATCCATTTCAATTTCATAAAAATGTTTATTTAGCATTTAGAGCTTTTGATATCTGACACTTCTGAGACTGTCAGACCTGTCTTAACGCATGTATTATTGCGGAGCTGGTATCCACCGGGACACTGGCATTGATGCTCTCCTGAGGGTAAGATGGTGGTGGAAACTCCATCGGGGCAAACACAGTGATGCTTGTTTCCAGGCTGGGGAAGACACAGAAGACTGCATGGCTGATCCACACAAGCATTCTGACCTAAAGGAGAGGGAAATAAATCTTTAAAAACGATTTCTGCACCCCAAGTAAACCAGTGGAGCCACTGTATGAAGCTGAGCCCATGAAATCAATATTGTAGTTTTGTGCTTTTATTGCTTGTTTGTTAGCTTTTTTACTACTAAAAAATAAAGTTGCAAAAATAAAATAAAGTATGTAAAAATACACACATTAAAAATTTATTTCTCTATTCTTGTGTAAAAAAAATAAAAAAATAAATAATAATTCATCTTACACCAATATTATTTTAGTATCACTGATATACTATTATATCTTTTGTTAGTATTTTGAATTTTATTTTTATATTTTGTGTTTTATTTAGTTAAAGGTTTAGTGATATGTTTTTTTTGTTTGTTTTTTTAGGATATCGTTTTAGTTTAGTTTTAATTATCTTAGTACTTCAACTTAAACTAAAAAACAAAATTTCTGCCTTGGCAGTTAGCTACAATTAAAAAACATTACGATTAAGTATTTTATTTTATTTCAGTTAATGTTAATATCTTAATAACATCATATCTCAAGTAATGAAAAGGTTTTTTATGGTTTTAGTTTTGTATAACGATAATAATAACCCTATTGCAAATTCTTTGCATGCAAATTATTGTCCAATAAAATGCAAGAACTACAATGATAGTGTCAATTTCTATATTTAGAAATGACTAATAATGATAACAACAATAAATAATAAAATTAGTTTATGAAAATAATTATGTTAAACATTCAATTTATACAATACAAGCTGACAAGTGGAAAAAAGAAAAGCCCTGCCAGCTCTATAATGGTCTTTAAAGGTGTATTTCCCATGTATTTCTGAAGGACTGTCTTCCCTTAAGGACTGACCTCTGTTTTTTCCCTTGTAAAAGATCTTGAGATCCATCACTCCTGTCAGTCTGCCCACTAGCATCTCACTGTCTGGTGAGCCTGATTTAGGTGCTTTGAAGATTCCCATTCTAGACCAGTCATCCCAGTACAGGTCATTCTACATCAACAAACACCAGTTCATCAAAGTGTTGATGATCATTAAAGACAGTTTAATATTAGTTGTAACATTCCAAGAAGTGATAACATTGGGTCTACCTTAAAAACAGCAATAGCATAAGGATGCGGCAGGCCCTCCATTATCACAGTACGGCGGCTTCCATTAAAGTCTGCTCTTTCAATGCGGTCTCCATATGCCTCCGTCCAGTACAGCCATGATTCATCAGCCGTTATGCCGTTGGGCCAGCGAACTGCCTCAGACACAATGCAGGCGATGTTGGAACCGTCCATCCAGCTGCGGTAGATGCCTGCTGCACGATCGCCCCAGTCTGTCCAAAACATCAAGCTAAAAGAAACAGCAACTTAGTGGTCAGGGTGAAGGGAGCATGCAGATTGTTAAGGAAAACAAGTGATTTGTGGGAACACCGCACCTCTCTCCTGGCATGAGCGTCAGGGCTCGAGGCTGCTCCACCACTGAAGAATTGACCAGAGTGCGTCTCAGGTCTCCATCAGAGTTGGACACCTGGAAGAGAGACAGTGTGAGGATGACTACAGGAACGAACAACTGTAATTGATGCTGCTGTAGTTGTTTTAACCTGTGGTTACCTCGATTTTCTGAGCACCAGCATCCACCCAATACAGCAACCGGCTGATGGGGTCAAATGACAGCGCCTCCACGTTTTGTAAGTCCTTTCTGACAATCACTTCCTGTCCAGAGCTTCCATTCAAACACAGTCTCTACAACACAAAATCAAAGAAAATACTTATAAAATTAATAAATGCCTAATAAATTGTAATAATAATAACAACAACAATAATAATAATTATTATTGTTGTTGTTGTTGTTACATTTTTTTATTATCTAATCTAATAAAGTTTTTTTTTTCATTTCTGATTTTTGATATAATTTTTTACAATACTTTTCATAAAAATAAATAAAAGGAAAAGAAAATTAACGTTTTTCAAATTATTTAACTGCTGATGCTTTTGGTATCACAACAGTATAATGAAAGTGAACAAACAAACACCAATTAAAAATCCAAAATTAGCCAATACAATAAAAACAAAAAGGGTTCAAATATGCAGAATATTCTAGTAAAAAACAAAGAATGTATAAGACCAGGATGATTTTTCTGGGAAGTTTAACTGCTCAGGACAAACAAAGTACTCATGAACAACTCATGACCCCAAAGTTGTGATTAATCCAGGTAATGACAACCAGATCACTTAAAAGTTCACTTAATTTTCCACAGCACTGTGAATTTTTAATGTGATGTGTTCAATAAAGAAATAAATGAAATATTATAAATTTTTTGTGCATTTTTAGCTTAAGCACATTATGTTTGTCCATACTTGTAACTTCGATGCAAATCAGATGACATTTTATAACCAACTAAAGCAGAAATCCAATTCCAATGGGTTCACATACTTTTCTTGTCACTATAAGGTGCTTTCGCACCACGTACATCTTAGCACTCAGTTCTAGGAACTAGCCAGAAGGGTGGTTCCAAGAGAACCAATTTCTCCCTCGGGCCGTTTTCCTGGTTGCATTCGCAGCAGGAACTCTGAAGCAGCCGACAGCGACATTTATTTGCGGCATTCACAAACATCAACAATCTGTGAATGGACAACGCCGTGATCGGAGTTTCATGATAGCGGAGATGGAATGTATCAGCGTACTATAACTAGATACGTTCCTAGAACTAAATACATTCCTAGTTCCTGCGGTGCGAACACGCGAAAAAAACGAAAACTTCCACCAATAGTTCTAGGAACTATGAAAAAGTTCCACGGGTGAAAAAGCCCCTATATATATATATATATATATATATATATATATATATATATATATATATATATATAT
>NW_015505258.1:801635-806663 GCF_001515645.1 Sinocyclocheilus grahami | reverse complement strand
CACAGGCAAAAAAATAAAAAATCAGGGAGGGGGCCAACACTTTTTCACACCACTGTATATATATATATATATATATATATGGTAGAGCTGCACGATTCTGGATAAATTGAGAATCACAATGTTTTTGTCTCAAATAGAGATCACGATTCTGAACTAAACTAAAAAAATGTATGTGTTTAATTAATTTGAATGAATTAATAAACATTTTAATATATATTTAAAATATAATATATTTAATACGTCCATTTTTAATATTAAAATTATGAAAAAGTGGTTTGACTGAATGATTCAATGAATCACTCATAAATACTTCACTTATTTCATTACTGGATGAATCAGTGTTTATCACTTAAAAGTTCACTTAATTTTCCACAGCACTGTGAATTTTTAATGTGATGTGTTCAATAAAGAAATAAATGAAATATTATAAATTTTTTGTGCATTTTTAGCTTAAGCACATTATGTTTGTCCATACTTGTAACTTCGATGCAAATCAGATGACATTTTATAACCAACTAAAGCAGAAATCCAATTCCAATGGGTTCACATACTTTTCTTGTCACTATAAGGTGCTTTCGCACCACGTACATCTTAGCACTCAGTTCTAGGAACTAGCCAGAAGGGTGGTTCCAAGAGAACCAATTTCTCCCTCGGGCCGTTTTCCTGGTTGCATTCGCAGCAGGAACTCTGAAGCAGCCGACAGCGACATTTATTTGCGGCATTCACAAACATCAACAATCTGTGAATGGACAACGCCGTGATCGGAGTTTCATGATAGCGGAGATGGAATGTATCAGCGTACTATAACTAGATACGTTCCTAGAACTAAATACATTCCTAGTTCCTGCGGTGCGAACACGCGAAAAAAACGAAACATTTTAATATATATTTAAAATATAATATATTTAATACGTCCATTTTTAATATTAAAATTATGAAAAAGTGGTTTGACTGAATGATTCAATGAATCACTCATAAATACTTCACTTATTTCATTACTGGATGAATCAGTGTTTTTGAACGAATCTCTTGAATGAATGATTCCATGTCAAATACATGTGGTGGGGGTTGGAGTGGGGTATGAGTGGTTATGAACAAATGAATGAAATGCATTTGTCCGTGTTTCACTCCGTCTCGAATCGCGCTCGTGGAAAGTGCTTGAGAAACAGTGTCTCTTCCACGGCTCGGTACACTTTCAACTCGTTTTTTTAGTCTTGAGCAAGACTGTATGACATTCACATTACATGATTTGACAGATTTTTACGTAGAAAGGGCGACAGCGCACTGCATTAAAATAAATGATCATTCATGTTTTTATAACCACTGGCCAAATTTAAAAACAAAACTAGAATTAAATCATCTTTGAGAGCAAGGGGCCCTGGTGTTTCGGGGGCCCTACGCAGCTTGCGTATTTTGCGTATAGGGAGGATCGGCTCTGTGTAGTTGAAAAGACTGTTTGTGAAGCTGTTTCTTACCCAAACATGGTAAATGTCTGCTCTCTGTGTCAGCAGCAGAGTGAACACAGATTTGAATGTTCCGGTATGATTGTTTCAAAGGTTTAATAGACACAGGTGAATCATTGTCATTTAAAAACGGGATTGCATGGGTGTTTGAATCGAGATTGTGATCTTTTAACGATTAATCGTGCAGCTCTAATATATGGTACAGATCCCTATATTTATGTGAGTGAAGGAAGTTTATTCACCTGTATGGTGTCCAGTGAAATATCAGCCCAGTATAGGCAGTTCTTCTCATAATCAAAATCCAGAGCCACGGCTTCATGGAGACCCGAGAGTGGAAGCGGCTGGTCTGTACCTGTGGCCAGGTCATAGCGGTGAATGGAGCTCCTCACCGCATACAGGATAAACTCATTACTCTCTAAAAAAGAAAAGTAGGCAAGAGGTCTTAGTTAAGAGGTGAAATAAAGACTCATTCCAGAGAAATACACTACATATTTCACCCGAACACTCCCATGTGAGCATTTAATTTCAAAACCATTGGCACTAAAAGGGACTTGTTCCTTGCTAACAGCTTGCACCCTTCTGGAAAGGCTTTCCATTTTCTGTTTCACTGCAAATCGTAAAAGAAAACTGATGGCACGGCTGAGATTCACATCACTTCCTTCTCCCGCTGGATCAGATCTCAGCTTCTGAAAGGGCTACTTATTTACTCCCAGCGTCCTCTAGTCAGAAGCAAGACAATCAATGTGGCCACTGAAGCGCGGTCAAGTGGCTGAGTGCCACAATGCTGGAGAGAAGAGGCAGTCTAGAAAGCGACGGCTCTTAAGAACAGCTCGGTGGGGAGATGGGCTTTGATCACACTCCCAACAATCCTCATTTGACTTTCAAATCCCATCTTAAGGACTGACTGTCCACATTATTTTATTCAGCTTTCATTGTAGAAATCAGTCCATCATGTCATCTCAGCGTGGTCATGTTGAGGCATTGCTGTATTTTACACATTCATGCTTATACTATAGACACACATTCAGACACAATTGTAGACATTACCGGGATTTTTATGTCACGTTGTGTCCTAAAATGCATTTCCAAATATCCTATTTTAAATAACCAACAAATGTGTCTTTGATTGGGTTAAAAACAGGATTGATTGTGTTTTTTTGCTACTAAACAACTAAGCAGAATCATGAAATTATTAGTAAAAATTAGATCCCATAAGTCAAAGAGTCAAGAAGAGAAGTGAAAAGGTCTAATCTAAAATATATTTTGCATATGCATACAGTTAGTATGTCTTTCAGTGATAAGCATTTTAAGTCCACCTGTAAAAAAAAGTGTTCTAACTCCAAAATGGAAAAAAAAGAAGTTTAAAAATAGATTTATGCCTCATTTAAAATATGTCGATGTCAACGTGTCTTAAAAGAGGATCAGGTCAGAATGTTGCAGTCAATGCTGTGGTTAGATGAACGCCACTCTTTTGAGTAAATGGCATTTCTATAAAGGTCAAAAGATCCAAATCGATGCAATGATCAGTGAGCAAACTAAAATTCTACGAACAACAGATATAGACCTTCAGCATATTAAATGTACACTTACTGTTCAAAAGTGTGGGGTTGGTAAGATTTTTTTGAAAGATGTCTCTTCTGCTCACCAATGAAAAGTGCAGTAAAAACAGTAATATTGTTAAATATTATTCCACCTTAAAATAGCCATTTTCTATTTGAATTTATTTTAAAATGCATTTTATTCCTATGATGGCAAAGCTGAATTTTAAGCAGCCATCAATCTAGTCCTCAGTGTCACATGATCCTTCGAAAATCATTCTAATATGAACAGTTGTGCTGCTTGACATCTTTGTGAAAATGGTGATACTTTTTTCAGGAGTCCATCATGAATATAAAGTAAAAAAAAAAAAAACATTTATTTGAAATAGAAAGCTTCTGTAACATTATGAATATCTTTACCGTCACTTTTGATCAATTTAATGTGTCCCTGCTTAATAAAAGTATACATTTATTTTAAAAGTATACAAATCGTATTTAATTAATTCATTTACATTTTCATTTTGCAGCATTATTATTATTTTATCAACTTGCTTTAAAATGTGCAATATAAATGTATTTGACTTGTTTCTCCACCCTTATTTTGCTCCATATTCTTGCAACTTTTTCCCTGTGAAATAAAATGTCACAACTGTTCTTTATCATACAACATAATGCATTATAATCAGTTCTGTTGCAATTTGCTTGGTTTATTTTACGGTTCAAGTCAGGATTTAAACCTGTTTTACATTTCACACTAAACAAGGACTGTACCACTAAACTATCCCATCTGATATAAAGGACTTTATTTGGTCATGTATTGTCTTTTGGTCGCGTAAATATCTTTACTGTCACTTTTGATTCATTTTCTAGCTGACACTTTTGAACGGTAGCGCATTATAAAAAGACAAACTTGCATGTAATGTAAAAGAAAATTAATAATTCCTTTTTTGTATCACTAACATTATTAGTCTTGTGAAGTCTTTTTTTTTATTAGTTTGAGGCCGTTATGAACTTTGACTCCACAACTTCATGTTGCATCCCATAGGATTGTGTTGTGTTACATAAAAGAGCTTAGAGAATATGATTGTATAAGCTGAAGAGGAGGATCTTACTGTACCTCCCACAGCACAGGGCAGCATTTCTCCATCCAGCCGAGCTTCAACATCTCCCCCACTGCAGCTGTCTCCAGAAACCTTCCTGTACCTAAAGCATCAGATGACACACCTTAACATCAGTGGAAATCATTTACTACATTTCACAGCAAATTTCTCTTCTTGAAGAACTTTGTTCTAAAAGTTGACACTAGGTGATGCTGTAATTACACGTCTATGAATTTTCGTTTTTCTTTTGCTGTCCTGATGCTTGCATAATATTTTGAGAAGTACCAAAGTTGTCAGAAGTTTATCTGAAACTGCTAATTCCATTCATCATTTATTGGCATTAGAGATGTGCAGATCTACTGGCCAACATCAGTATGATAGTTATTCTAAATATAATGTACGATAACCAATACATAGCTAATATTATGCTTTTTAGACTATATACTGTATACAGATACTAAAAACTAAAACCAATAGTTTAGTTATTTCTGTGATATGTTACTACTGAATGTTGGTTTTACATGCTTTTTTATTAAATTAACTGAATTTTGTAAGAAAAATATCCATATTCAAAACGTAATAATCACTTTAATGTAGCTTGCGCCAACAGTTGTACACGGCTCCAGGCGGATGACGTATGAGTTCAGTGTTGCGCATGCGCCTGTGAGTCTCGTGAAAACCAACATTTGTTAACAGGAGCAAAGGAAGCAAAGTTTCCTTATTTTGCTTCCTTTGCTTATACTTTATATGCGCAACGCCGACCTCATACGTCATCCGCCCGGATCTGCTTCCTTTTACAACAATGAGCGCAAGCTAGATTAAAGTGATTATTACGTTTTAAATCTGGTTATTTTTCTTACAAAAAACGCATCGATTCGCTACAGGAAGCCTTTGTTCACCCCCCGGAGCCGTGTGACACAATTATTT
>NW_015505258.1:791966-801585 GCF_001515645.1 Sinocyclocheilus grahami | reverse complement strand
TAAGAAAAATATCCATATTCAAAACGTAATAATCACTTTAATGTAGCTTGCGCCAACAGTTGTACACGGCTCCAGGCGGATGACGTATGAGTTCAGTGTTGCGCATGCGCCTGTGAGTCTCGTGAAAACCAACATTTGTTAACAGGAGCAAAGGAAGCAAAGTTTCCTTATTTTGCTTCCTTTGCTTATACTTATACTTTATATGCGCAACGCCGACCTCATACGTCATCCGCCCGGATCTGCTTCCGTTTACAACAATGAGCGCAAGCTAGATTAAAGTGATTATTACATTTTAAATCTGGTTATTTTTCTTACAAAAAACGCATCGATTCGCTACAGGAAGCCTTTGTTCACCCCCCGGAGCCGTGTGAGACAATTATTTTTATGGATGGGCGCTTTTTATTTAACTCCTTTTGGACTGAGGCATGCATCACCCACTGAGTGGCATTAAACAGCTTGAAAGATCAAAGACGATTTTTAATATAACTCCGACTGGATTCGCCTGAAAGAAGAAAGTCATATACACCTAGGATGACTTGAGGGTGAGTAATTTATGGGCTAATTTTCATTTTTGGGTGAACTAACCCTTTAAGTCCCCACCCAGTTAAATAACCAACATTAGCTGATAAAAAAAGAAAGAAAAACAACAACACTGACTTACATGTTAAGTAAAAAATTTTTTTTAAAAGTTTGGTTCATAATAGATACGATCATAATATATTGAGCATCCCTAAATAATAGTAATTAACTTTACTTCCCCATTTTCCCAGGAATCATTACTATAATTGTGATTAACCTCATTTCTTCACATCTCACATCTCAACTGACAGAGCAAGAGATCTAAACTCATCCAGATAAATTCAGTTCAAGTCAGTGTTCTAAATAAATCCTCTCCTCTCGACTGCAGATAATGAGAGGAGAGATGCATGGTGACACAGCAGTGGCAGATCTAATAATGCTCCCGGGCTGCAGCTTATGGTGGCGGCTAACATTCTGTATCCAGGAGGACACAGAGCTTTTAATAAGTATTCACCCTCTTAAGACTTTCTCATGTTTTGCTGATTTACAGCACTGAATCACAAAATATATGATTTGGCTTTATAGAGAAAACAAGAAAGTCCTGACCTCTACAAAGTCATCTAAAATCATTATAAAAAATAAGATTAAAATAACTGATTGTATAAGTATTCACCCCATTTAATATATATATATAGATAGATAGATATACAACAGTTTGTTCTGGTTCTCAATATATTGTACTGGTATCGCTACAGGAACGCCCTTTCGCAATTTTGTATCAATCCGCTTGTTCTAGCCGGGTCTATGTTTTTTTTTGTTGTAATTATTCACTGAGCTAATCGTAGAGTGTGTTAGGTAATATAAGAAGAAACGTCTAGCTTCGCAGTCTCTCTCTCTCTCATTTGAATGCATGATTTGCAGCATTGTTTCTCTCTTATAACCTCATTATTTCTCACTAATAACCTAACTGAAGCAGCACATGCCCTTGATACGAATTCTAAAAGTGACGTATGTTTAACTGTCAACTTGAGCTTTGAATCCGTGGCGGAAGGAAGTAGTTCCGCACAAAAGAGGGTTTTATAAGGCACTGCATTATCTCTTGTTTAATTACACACATGTTCCATCGAACTGTTGTATAAACGCAATATCACTCTCGTACTCTGCGGCCTCGTGCCTCTGGCCTAATCACAGCCATGCTGATATAGAGCCGGTCTCGCTCGAGTATGAGAATTATATTGCTCATATATATGCATATATGTATATAAAAAATTTTTTTCATGTTTTGTTATGTTGCTGCCTTATGTTAAATTACTTTTTCCCCACATCATTCTATACTCCATACACCATAATGGCAAAGCAAAAAACAGGTTTTTAACATCTTCGCAAATTTATTAAAACTAAAAAACTTAAATGATTCCATTGCGTAAGTATTCTGGTACAGTTGAAATTTAGCTCAGGAGCATTCATGTTGCTTGTAGACGTTACTACACATCAAGTGAAGTTAACCTGTGGCAAATTCAGTTGAATGGGTATGATTTGGAACGGCACACACATCTTAATAAAAGGTCTAACAGCTGAAAATGCATATCAGTGCAAAAACCAAGCAATTCTGCTTCATTGATGGTTCACAGAAGCATGTAGCCTCCATTATCCACGATGGAAGACGTTTGAAACAACTAGAACTCTTCCTAGAGCTGGCCTCCTGGCCAAACTGAGCAACTGATGGAGAAGGGCCTTGTCTAGACTGGTGACCAAGAAGCTGATGGTCACTCTAGTTGAGCTCCATGATCATATATGCAGATGGGAGAAACCTACAGAAGGACAAACATCACTGCAACACTCCACCGATCTGGGCTTTATGGCAGCGTGGCCAAACTCAATCTTCTCCTCAGTGAAGACACACAAAAACCCACTTGGAATTTGCAAAAAAGCACCTAAAGGAACCTTAGACTGTGAGAAACAAGATTCTCTGGTCTGATGAACCTCAATTCCAAACATCAGGTTTGAAGGAAACCAGCTCTGCTCATCACTTGCAGAGCGCCATCCCAAAAGTAAAGTGTGCTGGTAGCAGCCTCATGCTGTGGGGTTGTTTTTCAGCGGCAGGGACTGAGGGACTCGTCAGAGTAGAAGACAAGCTCAATGCACCAAAATATAGAAATAGCCTTAATGAAAACCCAGTCCAGAGCATTCAGAACCTCAGA
Organism: Sinocyclocheilus grahami; assembly: GCF_001515645.1. NCBI lineage: Eukaryota > Metazoa > Chordata > Actinopteri > Cypriniformes > Cyprinidae > Sinocyclocheilus > Sinocyclocheilus grahami. The sequence continues at coordinate 798,865 of NW_015505258.1, read as the reverse complement.
CTGGGCAAAAGGTTCACCTTCCAACAGGACAATGACCCCAAGTACACAGCAAGAGTGGCTTATAGACAACTCTGTCACTGTCCAGGGTGACAGGGTAGTGACAAACATGAAAAGAGTTTTCTTTTCTTTTTTTAAAGAATGAATGTTCAATCGTTATATATTTTCTGAAGTCAGCATATGGCCACAGGATCAGATTTTCATTCCTGAATAGTCATAATTTTTCTCTATTTATAATTTAAACTGTAGATATATCAATATACAGTAGCTATAAATTTGAGATAAAGTCATCACTATGGTACATGATTGGGCCACTATATATATAAATGTGTGTGTGTGTGTGTGTGTGTGTGTGTGTGTGTGTGTGTGTGTGTGTGTGTGTGTGTGTGATATAACACATCAATTGTAAATAATCAGTTGGGCTATCATTCTTTTTGTAAGTTAATTTCATTTTAAAACTACCAATTTTTAATTCCAATAAATTCTGCCTGGTTCAGTATTGTATGATAGTAAAACATGAACAGAGCAACATGGATTATATATATATGTGTGTGTGTGTGTGTGTGTGTGTGTGTGTGTGTGTGTGTGTGTGTGTGTGTGTGTGTGTGTGATATAACACATCAATTGTAAATAATCAGTTGGGCTATCATTCTTTTTGTAAGTTAATTTCATTTTAAAACTACCAATTTTTAATTCCAATAAATTCTGCCTGGTTCAGTATTGTATGATAGTAAAACATGAACAGAGCAACATGGATTTTTTTCGAATCAGTACTCAATTACTGTTCAAAAGTTTGGGGTCGAAGATTTAAAATGTTTTTTGAAAGAAGTCTTTTATGCTCATAAAGACTGCATTTATTTGATCAAAATACTGTCAAACTGTTTTTATATATATATATATATATATATATATATATATGAAATATATATTACATATTAAATATTATTACAATTTAAAATAAGTTTTTTTCTATTTTAATATATTTTAAAATGCAATTCATTCCCATAATTCACGATGGCAAAGGTGAATTTTCAGCATCATTACTCCAGTCTTCAGTTTCACATGATCCTTCAGATATTATTCTAACATTCTGATCTGCTGCTCAAGAAAAATGTATTATTAGTATCAATGTTGAAAACAGTGCTGCTTAATATTTTTGTGTAAACTGTGAAGCATTTTTGTAAAGATTTTTTTAAGACTTTTTAAGAAGTGGAAAGTTTGAAACAATAGCATTTATTGCAAATATAACTCTTTTGTAACATTATATATGCCTTTACTGTCACTTTTGATCAATTGAATGCATCCTTGTTTAATAAAAGTATTAAAGTATTAATACTGAATACATTTTTGAATCGTAGTGTGTATAATCAGCTGTGTTTTTGTAGGTAAAGGTAACATTGTTCTCACCCTTTGCTGCGACGGTAAGTGGTGCCCACCGGACAGGGTACTGGTGGGGCATAAAGGTTTCCAGAAAACTCAGGATCAGGCACGCACACCTCGAGAGACAGATCCTCACTCAGCTTAAACCCATAGTCACTGCAATCAGATAAAGATGACACAAAGTAGAGGGAAATGATTGGCATTCAGGTGAAGAAAATGGCAAAATGAGAAAAGCAAAGGAAAACGGGATTTCGGCTCATACCACTCATAGTCCTGTCGAGTGCAGGAGCAGTTGGACAGAGTGACGGGCCTGTCAAAGTCCTCGCCATTGAAGCAGGTGGCGTGAGGCGAGCGGCGCTTGTACACCATCTCTCTGCCGAGCAGACAGCCGTTTCCCCTCTCGTCAGAAGGAGACCAGCGTTTATAGTCGCCCTCCAAGCACGGCACACCTAAACACACATAAGATGTAGAACTGGCTGCTAGGGGATTTGCTGGGCAGTTACTAAGGTGTGGTGGTTACAAGGTGCACCAATTATAAGTGCACTGTTCTCTTACCAAGCACATCACTAGCGTTGACCTGCACAATGAGCCAGCTGTGTTTCTGGTCTGCATATGAGCCGAAGATGGTGAAGATGGTGCTCTTTTCACCCGGTTCAGTCAGCAGCTGGTACACATATACCTCCTGCTCTGAGAACTGGAACTCTTTCCAGGTTTCCCCCTCGTTGGTACTGAATCTGAACCAGCAAAAGACGAGACACAGCTATCAGTAACGTCCTAAAGCCAGATAATACTCAAAGAGCTTCTACTAAAAGCAGAGTGACATTAGATCCTTAAACGGTTACTGACTTGAGTGTTCTGGTGGAGCCACCCTGTGCGATAGCCATCAGGATCCCTCCATGATCTCCCCAGGTGTAGAAATGAGGACCAGCCAGGGCCTAAAGAACATACATATCCATTACATGGAACAACAAATGCTACTACACTTTTCAAAAAGTCTGGGAATATAAAAAGTGCTATTGTACACCTTGTTTTTGTTTTTTTTGAGGGGTAACTAATGGCACTTTGGCTCAACTGGTGCCCTAAGTGAGATAATAACACATGACTAAAAAAATCCTTTATATAAGATGGGATAGTCTAGTGGTACTTCTTTAATATGTAAAGGAAAACAGGTTAAACTCCTGATTTAACATATACTTTCTCAAAAAAAAAAAAAAATCATAAATGAATATATAAACAAACTAGGGATGCTCATTTCGGTTAATTTTTCCGACCGACAACCACCGTCGGTATCCGAACATTAACCGTTAACTGATAAGATTTGAATATTAAATTAGTATTAAATAAATAATAGAATGGACGAGTGTCTGTGACCCATTAAAAATACACCTGCAGTGCTTCTGAGAACAAAGAAAAACTGAATGAAATAAATAGGCCGTTGTTCACTGACGAGCGGCGCAAAAAATCGTGCGAATATGAACGTTGTTTTGCGCAGCTCGTCAGTGAACAACGGCTCTGTGTAGTTAATGCTGCTCAATGTGAAAGCCCGCAGGTGATGGAGATTTACCGCTGATTACAGAACCGGCTTTTCTGACAAGATGCGCATTAAATATCGCATGCGATTTATCGTGCAGCCCTAATGATCATGTATTATGAGCTACAAAAAAAGAGCAGATTTAATCTTCTGCTTCATGTGAAAAAAAAGATATGAGTGTTCGGAGCAACACAAGGGTGAATAAAATCATCATCAAAAAAAAAACAGTCAAAAGTGCAACATAATTGGATTGAGCAAATTTGGACACATGAATGGCTGATTTCTGTGTTCTATGCAAACTCAATTTTTTACCTAAATAACCGTTTTTTAAATTTTTTTTTATTGCACTATCACAGAGATGCAGGTCCTCACCTCTCTCCATCTGACCCCTGCGCTGCTGGATACATACACATTGGGCTTATTGGCCAGATTCTTTCCAACAGATCCTGTATAGAAGATAGTAGAGAGAGATAAAAAGAGACAGAGAGAGAGTGTGAGTTGAGAGTCAATATTTACACTGCATCTGGTGTCATATATCACAGGCCTCAATTACAACTGATATCAGGTGACCATCTGACAAAACGACAGCGTTTAAAACAAGTGTAAAAGGGGTATTTATGTTTCATGATGTAAACCACATGAGAGATGGTCTCAAGTGCATCTGACCACATCATATTTGTAGTGTAGATGCTAATGTTTCAGCCTACTCAAAATTCAGACCACAATAGAGACAAAGCAGCAGGAAATTAGCTCAAAGAAGAACAAACCCAGCAAAGGGCAAGAAACACTGTGTTCCTGTCAGATGCTTCAGTCTCACCGCTGTGATAAGCAGCCCAGACAAGGATACTGTCTGTCACCTTCTCCTTCGACACCCCTGCCATCAGAATCATCGGTTTCCTTTTTTCGACGCCATGCATTGTACTGCTCCGTCACCGCAGGTGGTTTTGTCATTAATTAATTTGAGTGCTAATGAACTTCATTTACATTCATCTCCTTAAGAGAGATATGCGGCACTTAACACGTTTTTTTGCAATAAGAACAATGCTGAGGTGGCGTCGATGAGTGCGAGGGTGTGTTTGTATGTGATAATTAGCCAGTGGGTGAAGTACAAATAATTAGCACATCTGCACCGGAGTGATAGCAGCCGAAGCGGCCAGACATTTTCACAAGCCTCCTGCGCCTCTCGTCTTCATGCATGCACATTATCTAATAATCATTTAATTAAAGGCCTGGCTGCGGCTGGCAGAGAGAGAGAGAGAGAGAGGGATACGAGAGGGAGGAAGTGCGTTCCAAACCATGCAAAGAGAGCAAAATCAATGTTTTCCGCTCTCGTCTTCATGCATGCACATTATCTAATAATCATTTAATTAAAGGCCTGGCTGCGGCTGGCAGAGAGAGAGAGAGAGAGGGATACGAGAGGGAGGAAGTGCGTTCCAAACCATGCAAAGAGAGCAAAATCAATGTTTTCCACCAGGCATGAACTCAAGAAGTAACACACACTTGGTTAACAGGAGCAAAGCAACATAAACAGGAAGAAACCGAACAAGCTGCTAAAGTGTTTGTATTTCCTCTCTCACGCACATATGAGAGGAGCAGAGAGCAGGTTATGTGGCCTACCTGTTGCCATGATGAGGCCAGGTGCAGACTCTTTAGACAGAACAGGAATCCTGCGCAGCTGAATATTCAGCAGCTGACTCCATCTCTGGGCCAAGTGCAGGGAACAGTCATTGTCCAGCTGAGAAGCCAAGAGAGAGAGATAGTAACAAACAGTTCACTGGAAAAGCATGAAAAAGCCCTACTTCCTCCTACGATCGTAAAACTTAGCAGTCTAACTACTTTTTCGCAAATACAAAACCACAGCTTCATACATTCATACCAGTTATCTACTGATATTAAAGTTTTTTTATGTATCACTATCACTCAGTCTTGGGTATTTAATCGTTTATGCTCATGAGTCATGAAGATAACCTTCGCCATCATCTAATGCCCACTTTAAAAACATTAAAAGTATTAATAATTTATAAACACTATTCAAAGTAATCTTTAGCAAATCTCAAAATGAATATCCATTCTTCATACTGTACATTATTACAGTTTTGATGCCAAAATAATCTGTAGCGTTTAAAATTAAACAATGCATATTAAATATAATACATACCATAAGTATATTACATTTTTAGAATTGTTCAAATTTATTTTAGTTGACATGATTTTTTAAAATTGATTAGAAACTTTTTTATTTGACAAATGAATTAAATAAATATATAACATGAATGTTTTAGACAAAATAATATAATGTATAGACAAAATAATATAAAATTTTATCTAACATCTATCGGTTATTGGCTATAAATTTACTCAGTACTTAAAGTACTCAGTACTCTAGTACTCATAAATGCCAGCAATGATCATTCATAAATGTTATATTTCGTTACAGTGGCATTTTGGGTAGTAGTGTGCGGTCTGAACAGTTAGAGGGGGGTAGAAATTTATGCCAAAAAGCATATAGTGCATTTCAGGGGAAGAAAATTCACTCAACTCATCATAAAGAACATCCACATCAGATGTATTTGTGTGCTAAAAAAACTGAATGGGAGTTAAACTAAATGGACCAAAATCACATGGATCTTGCTTTTATATTTTGGATTATTATTAAATTGACAGGACATCTAAAAGAAAAACCCTTTACCCCAGAGTATTTGGCTGATTAATCTAGTACTCGAGTATCCAAAATGACCAACATCCCTAATACCTGGCAGTCTACGGTTCCTCCCAGGCTGTCGGCCGCAGGTGGCTGCAGAAGCTCCCAGGTTCCTCCTTTATCAAACGTGATGACTGACCGCATGTTGTCCTCAGTGACCGATCCATTGATCAGAGTGGCCACAAACACACCCCTCAGCCCCTCGACCCGGTGGAGATCTGCAAACGGCTCGTTGGCGAAGTACCTTTCAAACACACAAAAACACAAATCTGTTTCCATGTGCCATTCATATCTGCCAAGAGAGGGGCTCTATAAAAATGCCAGTGGCACGCGAGCCAAGCGCATCTCATCTGCATTCCGCACTGCAGTAATTGCGTCTCTGCTCTCAGGCGGCCGTGCTGAGCTCAGTGGTTTGGCGGTGGGTGAGATCATGCTCTGCCGCAGAGTAAAACAAAAGCATGTCCTTGGGAAGCTGTGTAGGAATGATAGATTGCTTTTCTACTAACAGTGTGAGCGGAGGGACCGGTGGGCGAAGACATAGTTCTTGCATTAGAGAGACGAGACCTCACTAACCTGCTTATGGGTTGAGGTGTGCAGAGCCAAAACGGATTTACAGCACTGACGAGGGCAGTTACTAAACCAAGAGGAGTTCAAGTAAAGGTGACGAGACCAAAAGCTGTGTAAGACCGGGGCTTAACGTGAATTACTGAAGTGGGACATGTTCCTGGCTCAACATGGTTATTGGCTCTCAGACAACATTTCTAACTACATTTTTGGGTTGGGGCTTCAATCAAAATTTGCATCAACCTATGATTTCCTTTGGACTTTAGGGATTATGGTTAGTGTGAAGTTAAGAAAAAGGCGTTATGGTTAGTGTAGGTCAATGGTTCTTGTTTTTTGGGGTGAAAAGTAGAAAGTATGTTGAAAGTTTCTATTGAAAACTGCTAAGAAATGCATTTATTTATGTATCTATTTATTTATTTGTGCATTTTCAGATTTACACTAATGTTCAAAGGTTTAGGGTCAGTAAGATTTTTTTTTCCCAAGGAATTAATATTTGTCATCAGCAAGAACGCATTGAATTGATTAAAAGTGAAAGTAAAAAAACACATTTGTTACAGAAATTCGGGATTCAAATAAATGCTGTTGTTTTGAACTTACTATTCATTAAAGAATCCTAAAAAAAATTTCGACACTGATAATAAAATTAAATGTTCATGAGCACCAAATCATCATATTAAAGGGTTCATATGATGCTGCTAAAAAGAACATTATTTTGTGTATTTGGTG
>NW_015505258.1:774943-791924 GCF_001515645.1 Sinocyclocheilus grahami | reverse complement strand
GTAAATACAACTTAACCACTGATTTGTAGTCGTGTCCTCTTTTGGAAGATCAAACAAAGTAGTTTCGCTTTCACAACGAACAACACAGCGGCCTAGCGTGAGGGGAAGCCCCGGCTTAGCGTGCGCTGAGGCTGGGATAGAGTGAGCCGAATTGTTGTGTAAATATTCTATACATCACTTGTAAAGACAGAAAACTACCAATAAAAAGACAAAAAGGCAATACAAAATCTTTAACATTAATGAATGGCGTTAGGCACACGGTTATTTAAAGGGATAGTTCCCCCATAAATGAAAATGTTATCATTAATTATTCACCCTAATGTCGTTCCAAACCTATAAGACCTTTGTTAATTTTCGGAACACAATTTAAGATATTTTTGATGAAATCCAAAAGCTTTCTTACCCTCCATAGACAGCAAGGCAACTGACATGTTCAAGGCCCAGAAAGGTAATCAGGACATCGTTAAAATAGTCCATGTGACATCTGTGGTTCAACCGTAATGTTATGAAACTACAAGAATACTTTTTGTGCGCAAAACAAACTAAAATAACGACTTTATTCAACGATGTTCTCTTTCGTGTCAGTCTCCGCTGTGCATTCACAAGAGTACCATAACGTGGTAGTTCCATTGTTGTCTATGCAGGGTCAGAAATCTCTCGGATTTCATCAAAAATGTCTTAAGGACATCGTTAAAATAGTCCATGTGACATCTGTGGTTCAACCGTAATGTTATGAAACTACAAGAATACTTTTTGTGCGCAAAACAAACTAAAATAACGACTTTATTCAACGATGTTCTCTTTCGTGTCAGTCTCCGCTGTGCATTCACAAGAGTACCATAACGTGGTAGTTACATTGTTGTCTATGCAGGGTCAGAAATCTCTCGGATTTCATCAAAAATGTCTTAAGTTGTGTTCAGAAGATGAACAAAGGTCTTACGGGTTTGGAACGACATGAGGGTGAGTAATTACTGACAGAATTTTCATTTTTGGGTGAACTATCCTTTTAATAGGAATGTTGTTCCAGGACCAACAAACATAAGTCTTACATTGGTAATCACTTTTATGGTCACACCATCTGTGTTTATGTACTGTTCTGCAGCAGGAAGGCGTCTCTCTCTCTTTCTCTCTCTCACACACACACACTGTGATGTTTAACTGTACCTGATAAGCGTGTTGCTCCCAGAGCCATCAGGGCTGTAGAACAGCACGTTCTCTAGGGACAGAGAGGGTCAGAAATCTCTCGGATTTCATCAAAAATGTCTTAAGTTGTGTTCAGAAGATGAACAAAGGTCTTACGGGTTTGGAACGACATGAGGGTGAGTAATTACTGACAGAATTTTCATTTTTGGGTGAACTATCCTTTTAATAGGAATGTTGTTCCAGGACCAACGTCTTACAGTCTTACATTGGTAATCACTTTTATGGTCACACCATCTGTTTATGTACTGTTCTGCAGCAGGAAGGCGTCTCTCTCTCTCTCTCTCTCTCACACACACACACTGTGATGTTTAACTGTACCTGATAAGCGTGTTGCTCCCAGAGCCATCAGGGCTATAGAACAGCACGTTCTCTAGGGACAGAGAGAAGGCTAGGCCCTGTGTGTCCGAGATGTACAGGTGTGTAACGTTATTATTGTGGTTCACGCATACGAACACCTGGTCCTCCGAAGCATCTGCTATGTAGTACTCCTGCAGAGAGAGGAGAGCAGGGAATCGCATGAGACAGGTAAACAACATGAAGCTTTAAAAGTCATGACCATACATTTATTTCTGAGACTAAACGAAGCTGACGGCACTCACCGTGATGGGGTGGCGGGTGTTAAACTGAGCTGCTCTCATTGGCTGCCGGTTGTAGGAAACCCACAGCTGGACAGACTGAGACTCGTGGCTCCCAAACAACGTCTGTGGAAACACATTCATAATAATTAGCTTAACTAAAACAAATAAATCAAACTGGATATCACATATTAGTGAAGTGAAGTGACGTGTGGCCAATTATGGTGACCCATACTCGGAATTTGTGCTCTGCATTTAACCCATCCACGTGCACAGACACAGCAGTGAACACACACACATATATAAAAGAAAAGAACACAATGACTACTAAAAATGACCAAAAAAATAAATAAAACTTTAACTAAAATTTAAATGAGAACAGAAAATCTAAAAATAAAAATTGATTCAAAATATTAACAAAAACTATAGCTTTATATCAATGCTAAAATAACACTGATTAGAGATTAATCGATAATGTCATCTTATGACTAATAATGAAACATATTATTTTAATATTTACATAAAAAAACTAATTTTAATTAGTGTTTTATTTCAGCTTTGACAGTAATAACTATATGATCAACAGACTACAACAAAAACAATATGTATTTTGATTATTTTTATTAATAATGAAATTCTTAAAATAATATTAATAATTTATATTAATATATTATTATTATAAATAAATTAAAGTAATTTATACACTTAATAATAATAATAATAAATAATAACAATTTATAATTGTAGTAATTGTTATTTACGGCATTATATTTATAAAAAGATGTTTTGGTATATGAATGTTCACATATTTAAAGTTTTTTTTAAAATTTGAATTCATATTTAAAATTTGGACTAACAATAATAAAAAAAAAAAATGTAATTGAGTTAATGCCCAAACAATAAATTAAATAATTTAATGTACATATGTGAACACTGTTAAACAGCTGGATAAAAAAAGTGTGAATATCTTTTTTTTTTAATGGTTAAACAGATTTATCAGTCTATATCTAGTTAAAATGCAAGGTGGTTTGTTTCACTACTTTCCATTGCTACTCAACACTAGAACATGGTGCAGCAAAATAATTAAAATTAAACATCACAGAGTCATAAAGATTTTATAAAGTAATCTGATACCTTCAGTTACCATAAACCATGGCATAACACCACTATAAATGGGGTCTGAATGGCAGACAATATCAGCATGGGCAGATATGCCCAGCCAGCACTGTTTTCACTAGGGTCCTGTACCTGTTACCTGGGGATTTGGAAAAGGAAAAAACAGTATGTCTCATTTGTACTTCTAAAACTGCTGGTTTTTTAAAGATAAAAGGGAAGGAAAGCTGGTGTGAGCGGTACTAATCTAGTCAGTGTCCCAGCAACCTAGATGTGCCTCTGTCTAGCACTGTCTGAAATGAGCAATGCGTCATGAAGGGATGAGTCTTTTCACTCCTTCTTCCCAAGTCTCTCCTTCACTTTCTCCCCTCAGGAAATCAAAGCTTCAATCAATTCTGAAGTTCAAGCGGTTCAATCAGTCTCTCCTTTGTACGACAAGCTGTCACTGTAATCAAGTGTGGGTGAGTAAGAGTTACTTACATCAGGTTTACAAAGCTGTAAATTAAAGTCTCACTATTATAAACAGACTACGTAGAACCAAACTAAAGATTTGTGTCCGAGATACATGTTCAATATTCACTACATGAATACCTCATGTGAAATGAGGGAATTCAAATGACTAAAAATTACTGCCATTCCGACAGATTTTTCAAAACTGTTTTCGTGCTGTGTAAACAAGTAAACAGATTTGCCAAAAAAAATAGATTTTTGCTGCCTGCCTAAAAGCCAAAGATGCCATTAGAAGTGGAAAAGGCATTACTCGAAAAAAGCAAAGAAACAGATTCTCTACATTAATCAGATTTATTGCTGTTTCCTAGAATAGATCATACTGCAAAGTCAAAAAGGGCTGCAAGATGGGAGTGGTAACAGGCAAAATACTAATAAACACAGCCAGCGAAAGGGATTTATTGGGTCAGTGTAAGAACAACAGGAAGACAGCCTGTCAGATTAAAGTGTATTTATAAGCATTATCATCCTGAATAACAAGTTTAACCACTTCCTTGTTCAAAGGCATAAAGGCTTAATGTTTTCTTTCTCGGCTCTCCGCACTGCCTCGTTTTTAGTCACACTATTCATGCTATTGATTTATCTCGCTGTTAACGGCTGTCTCCAGGAACAGACTGCAGTGTTGTGGAAGCAGCCAAAACACAATCTGGCTTTAGAGAGCAAAGACCGGGGAGATCTCACGAAACAGACGCTGTTGCCGGGAGGATAGCTGGCCAATCACAGCACACCTCGCTTTTTCAGACCGATGAGCTTTGTAAAAATCGAGGCGTTTCAGAAGGCGGGGCATAGAGGAGAAACAATAATGTAAAGTATGTGGAAAAAAATGTTTTTTTTTTTACCTTAAACCGCATTAACACATTTCGTTACACCAAATACACCAAATACTGTTCTTTTTAGCAGCATCATATGACCCCTTTAAGAGAGCAAAGTGTGCGATAACAACAATCAAATCACAAAGCTGCAACAACCAGATCCAGATGCCAATGTTTAGATATGGTACCATAATATGTTCTTGTGTAAACAATACATCATTGCATGCAATTACTGGACAAGGTTATTAAAAATGATGGAAAACATTATAAACTATTCAGTATTTTATATTATATTCAAATTATAAATAATAAAAGTTATATGTAGTATACTTGCATATGAAAATACACTACAGAGTTTACTATATAATTTAATATATAAAAATATAAAAAATACTATTACAATTTGTTTAAAAAATAGTTAAATTCTATCCAATTAAGTTTTTTAGAGCTGAGTGGAATTAATTATTATATTATGATATTGTGATAATTATAAATATAATTCTATAATAAAATATTTAGGTCTGGAAATCAAAAGTTTAAAACCATGGTATTTTTAAGAAAACATTCTTAAAGGAATAGTTCACCCAAAAATGAACATTTTGTCATCATTTACTCACCCTCATGTCATTCCAAACCTGTACAAGTTTCTCTCTTATGTTGAACACAAAAATATTTTTTGAAGAAGAACCAAACAGTTGCTGGTCCCCACTGACTTACATACTGTAGTAGGGAAAAAAATACTATTGAAGTCAACAGGGATAGCTAATAAATAATAATAGTACTTAAAATATTATAATTCTAATAACACTATATTAACTATAGTATTTAATTTATTTAATTAAAATTTACATTTAATATACATAATACATTTATTTTTAAACTGACACATGGTACTGCCACAGTATAATTTAATGGGGCCGTGGGTTGTTTTTTGAATGTGCAAATAAATTCATCAAGCTGCAATCTCAGTCTGAACGATATCTGAAGATTGTCATTCAATAGCATCATAACAAGCACCTTTCAGGAAGGTGCAGAGCTGCTAGAGAGGTGGATGCACAGCGTTTCTCTGATTGAGCCGTTAACGAAACCTGTCAGGTGGTCAGAGGTCAGACATTTTCTCCCAGGGCTCCATTTGCACCTGACACGTAGATCCAACCTCCAATTTTAGCCGTCACAGTATCATTAAGCATTTATAGGCAGTTAGCCACAAACAGCCCCTCTGAGCAAACTGTCATCTCTCATTCTGCTGCTATAGTATCCGAATGTCCCTGACTACAAACTTGACAGCAAAACTCGCCTATAAAAAGCCTTCTATTCTTACATGGCAACATGAATGGAATCGTTTCTGGCACAGCCGGCCTAATGAATATCTGGTTTTGGAGTCACTTTGCCGTCTTTGTGGAGGAGGCATTTATCTCTGGAACAACAGCCGTACTGTGCTGGCAGTCTCTCCCATCGCTTAGTCTGGAAGACAGATCAGACTTTCAAGCATGAGTGAGAATGTGTAGATGCAGCATGTTGAAGGAACACAGTGTGAAAAGTTCTGCATTGCTGAGATGGTCGGTTCAAAATGAGGACCCTTTCCCAACAGTGAAGACTCTACCGAATCTATAGAGTCACAGGAAAAAGAAAATTATATTTCTCTTTAATATAAAGGAGATATAAAGGTTCTTTAACCAGTCTGTGAACAGACTCACAAACTTTGGGTTTTGATGGTTAGCATAGCTTAGTTAACCCTAGTTAAATTTGAAGGAATAGTTCAGCCAAAAATGTCAAAATTTGCTAAAAATGTACTCCAAGATGTGGGGCCCTATTTTAACAATCTAAGAGCATGGTCTGAAGCGCACAACGCAGGTGCACTTAGGGTGTGTCCGAATCTACTTTTGCTAGTTTAACGACGTATGGTCTAAAAGGGTTGTCCCTATTCTCTTAATGGGTAATGGGTGTGTTTTGGGTGTAACATGCAGTAAACCAATCAGAGTGTCATCTCCCATTTCCTTTAAGAGCCAGTTGCGCTTGTGCCATGGCGGATTCGCTATTTACACAGCGGAATTTTCAAGCGCAAAGACTGAACACGTCTCCAGAGAGGAAACGGAGCTGCTCGTGCACGAGCAAATAGGTAGGCTAATTCTGATGCATGCAATGACTATCGTTATGACATGTAGGCATTTTTATATTTATGTAGCCTACACAATAATAATCTTTTACATTGTAATCCTTTAATTTTTAATATTTGGCATGTTTGTGTGCTGCTGCACGTCCCTGTGTGTGTAATAAGCAGAGTGTATGCGCGTTGTGGACCCGCCTATAGGCGCATATTACTAACAAAAAAATTACTGCGCCATTGACTGTAGACCAGGTTTTAGTTGGTCAATGACGTAGTCTAGCCTATATCAGTTGCCTCAAAATAGCAACGCACCAACAATGCGCCTGAACACACCTCGTTTTCAGACCAGCACACCCATGGGCGCACAAATGAGCGCAAATGCATTTGCTATTTAATACAGGATGTGAAAATGATAACTGCGTCAGGCTGAAACTAGCAAAAAATACTTGCATCGCGCCTGGTGCCGCATTGCGCCAGACTGCGCCACTGACTGTAGACCAGGTTTTAGTTGGTCAATGACGTAGTCTAGCCTATATCAGTTGCCTCAAAATAGCAACGCACCAACAATGCGCCTGAACACACCTCGTTTTCAGACCAGCACACCCATGGGCGCACAAATGAGCGCAAATGCATTTGCTATTTAATACAGGATGTGAAAATGATAACTGCGTCGGGCTGAAACTAGCAAAAAAATACTTGCATCGCGCCTGGTGCCGCATTGCGCCAAGTGTATGATAGGGCCCGTAGAGTTTGTTTCTTCACCGAACCAGAAATTTAGCATTACATCACTTGCTCAACAATGGATCTTCTGCAGTAATAATATAAATAATAATAATAATAGTTTGTTTAATAATAGTTTGTTTCTTCATCGGAACAGATTTTGAATGGGTGCCATCAGAATGAGAGTCCAAACAGCTGATAAAAACATCACAATAATCCACAAGTAATCCACAAAACTCCAGTCCAACAATTGACGTCTTGTAAATCAAAAAGCTGCACGTTTGTAAGAAACAAATCCATCAAATTCATATTGGAAGCAATGATTTAAAGTTAAAACGTCTTAATTATGGATTTGTTTCTTATATAGCCAGCTTTTTGCTTCACAAGATGTTAACTAATGGACTGGAGTTGTGGGGATTCATTGTTGATTATTGTGATGTTTTTATCAGTTGTTTGGACTCTCATTCTGACGGCACCCATTCAAAATCTGTCCCTTTGAAGAAACAAACTCAATTCAGACAGTGAATTTACAGCAAATTTTCTTTTTTGGTGAACTATTCATTTAATCCATCCTGTATTGCAGTATTATAGACCTCATTTGAAGCAGTCAAACAACTTTCTCATTGAACCCATTGAAACAGTAATCAAATTAACATCTTATTCATGATTTTATGGAAACCTGTAGTTAAAGATCTACATTTACAAGGGTTTTCTTGTAATGAAAGGTATTTTACTTAAATGTATTCATTTGAGACCACTTTAGTGCCTTCTGACATACCATAATCATGCTTAAAATCTCTCCGTCCTTCTTCTGTAAATATCTTCCTTCATCAAAGTTCAGATTACACCCTGAAACCAGGTTATCACTAAAGCAGCTTACAGGGCTACAGAGAGGTGAGGACATGAGAAGAGAAAAAGCTTAATTATTACTAAGAATCTCTATGACATTATGGATAAATCCCTGAGATGTGAGGACCTTGGTTTCCACAGCTTTAATTAGTCTTAGAAGCTTCTCACTGCCAAAGGCTCTTGTGATATTCATTATGGTAATCCTATTAGCCGGGCTGCAGATAGAGGGACTCGACACAATGAGAGCAAAAGAGTGAGTCAGAGAGAGACACAGTGACTGAAAGAAAAAAAGGGTGACAGACTGAAAAAAGGGAGAAAAAGACGGACATCAATGTCGTCCGACTGGCAGGAGACTTTGGATATGTTCCTAAACCTAGTAAACGCCCTAACGGCCTATTATCTACATAGCTAGCATCCTAACTAAACTGAATCTCACAAATGACTAAATTTTGAACGTTACACAAGCAGCAAATCACAAAGTATACAGAGACCTGACTCATAATTGTTTCCAATAGAGTTTTGTGTCAGCATGTTTCTAAGCTAACACAATATAATAAGAACAAATATATATACAAACATTAGGTAAAATAGTCATTTTAACTATATTAATCTTTATCAACACTTATCAGTATTTAATGATTAATTACCATATTCATATACAACATTTCTCTCGCTTCATCCACCATCTTGGGATTTTTTTTTTTTTACTATGCTTGTTGCAAAACATTCTGGTCTTCTCTATAAAGGACTTGCGTTTTTTGTCTTGTAATTTGGCAAAATAGTTATTTTAGCATTTTTATATACTATAATATAGTATTTATTAATATATTTAATCAGATTTTAGTTTTTATGTTTAGTTTAGTGGTGGGTGATATGACCAAAATCTTATATCACGATATGAGCAATTTTATTTCACGGTAACGATATATATCACAATATAGTTATTTTTGCTTTAAATAAGGTCTTAATGATATCATGTTATGTTATGATACCATAGAAATTTCATAATTCTTGTTAACAGTGTCAGTATCACAAAAAACTTATACTAGCCTAAAAAAAAAATAAAAATCAAGCTCATTAAAGACAAGTAAACAGTCAGCGATATAAGAGTTATGAAACTAATTGCAAGCAATAGAACAAAAAACTACAGCAGAACAAATAATTAAAAAATGCTACATTGTATAAAGTAATCAAATGTATAAAAACACTGCATATTCTTCACTGTGTAAATTAAATATACAATATATCTCTTCTTATTAAAATTACAAAAGTGATTTAGTCAAGAACAGTGAGAGATTTTCTCTCTTTTGGTGTTTAACATGAATGACAGACAGCAGGAATATTAGACTGCTGTCACTTTAAGAGCTGCCCGTATTCAATATATTGTTACATGTTTTTTTCTTAGCTGTTTGCTTTCACTTAAGACTTAAATTACTGTGTTTACAAGGATACTTGCAAAGATGGGCATTTTGACACATACAAGCGTGTGTTATTTAACCATTCAAGGACTATAAAGCTGCAAAAATAACTGTTAAATACTCCTGTACTCTATGAGCACTGTCTTCACGTGCGCGCACCTCTCTGGCAGTGCTCAGAAACCATATCTCAGACAGCACGCGCATATAGTGAAATAAGTTCTCTCCACCAGTATATCACCCACCCCTAGTTTAGTTTTCTATTTCTATATAGCTTTAATTTATTTTGTTAGTTTCAGTAATTGTTGTAATAAAAAAAACAGATTAGAAATTTTGGTGAGGCAAAATGTAAAAAATTTTTTTTTATAAAATACATTTTAAGTTGAAGTTTTTCATCAAACGAATTTATACTTCACCATTTACTTCTACTTTAGCACTGAAACCTTCAGGTTTAGTTAACAATAACCACACTGGGCTAAACGTTTATCTTACGAGCATAAATAGCATAATTAAGATAAGCCCCTGGCCCCTGTTAAAAAAATAGGTTTAACTAGCAAAAGATGGTTTGCTTGTTTTGGCTGGTCTCTTGATTTTTTAGCAGGTGAGGTTGAAAGACCATCTTAAACCAGTTAAGACCGGCTTAGGACTGTTTAAGCTGATTCTTTTCAGCAGGGGCATCTTATGCCTCCTTAAAATGCTGCCTCTGTCGACAGCTCACTAAGTGTTAGTCTGTAAGTGAGTGAGCGAGAGACTGAAAAACGAGAGACAGAAAGAGAGAGTGGGCTGCTCCAAGGGTACGGTCTGGCCAGCAGGGTCAGGGCCAGGCCACACACAGTCATCAACAAGCCAAGGCTCTCAACAAGCCTGTCACTTTCTCTCTCCTCAAGAGTAAAGAGATTTACAACCATCCCAGCCAGACAAATTCCACAGAGCTGTTTGCTCTGGCCTGTTTACTATTTGTCTGTCTTGTCATAGACCTCCTTAGGATAATTTTGTTTAATGCGCTATGTAGACAACCAACTTGCACTGCAAAGAGCTGAATGGTCTAACCATAATAACCACTAATTATCCTGATGTAAATCCATCCACTCAGTAAGCGAAGTATCCAAATCCATTACAAAAAATTCACTGGAACTGTGGCTCACCAGAACATAGAGAGCAAATTTCCCATAGCCGCTTGCGGAAAATTCAGAAAAATCATTTAAAGCGAGTGCGTATTGCTCCTTTTGGTCTATGCCTCACCAAAGTGATTCTCTATGAAATGAGATTCAGATGACTTTCAGGATGCTTGAAGGGATAGTTCAGCCAAAAATGAAAATTCTGTCATCATTTACTCCCCATCATGTCATTCCAAACCAAACTCTCTTTCTTCTGTGTAACACGAAAGAAGATATTTCGGACAATAAACAGTTGAAACATTCTTCAAAATATCTTCTTTTGAGTTCAATAATGCACAGTCCTTCACAAACAAGAACAATAGGAGCCATTATAAAACTGTTTCTTTGTATTACAGCAGCGCTCTGATCCGTTAGCACAGTGTAGTGTGGAAGACAGGACCATATGGCGGCACTGGGCAGCAGAACGCATATAAGTGGTGCAGGAGTGGTTAGAAGCACCCCAGGGAACCCAAGCCACAACTTCATTAACGGAACATAGATCAGAGCTGTCAAGCAGGCAGCTCCTCCAGCACGGTGTCCAGGCCCGTGCTGGTGCCATCCGTGCAGCACCGCTCATAAACAGCACCCAAAACTCCCACGGAGTCTCTGGCTTTCTGAAGCCACAGATAAATTGCACATTTCTTCCCACTTTAATGGGTGACTTGGGTCGGCTTCTGTTTTACGCAAACCTGGCAGTGCCATGTGTGACCTGACAAATGCCTCATCCACTTCTGGGCAGTCAGACATTTGCTGTGGGATGAGGTTAGTGAGATGCCAGCCGATGTGAGGTGGAAATGATTAACCACTGAATATACTCAAGGGTGAGAGATACACTGAAATATAACACTAGCTGTGGTCAGCATAGACATGCAGTCTAGACGGTCATTGTTTCAGCAACCAAAACTATGCAAAACTTTATGGAGGCATATTAAATGAAAACAAATATTTCAGGCTATATTATGTTCCCATCTTGGATATGAGGCAAATAAGACAGTTTGACAGATACAGCTTAAAACTTTTGATTTTCTATGACTGATGACCTGTGGTGCAGGGCTGAGGCTTGGCATGATACACAGTCTAAAGGTCTAACGAAATCCAGTTTTAAATATCTTTAACTGTACCCATTGTATGGCCCTTATATGACCTATTTGAGCCAATGCAGATGAATGAAGTTATCTCAGGACGAGACCGCCCTGATTGTAAAGCAAAACGTGATTGGCTATAGCGAGATCATGCTACGATTGGTCAGCGAATGTGGCTGTTATCTGAGTAGACGGTGGATGGAGTCCACGTATTTGTGGATTGTCAGCCCGTCTTGACGCAAGAAATGTTTCACAATTCGCAAATGCACAGGACGCGATTCACAAATAAATGCCAGGCAAAGTTGTGGTTGTGACATAAATATATATTTGTGAATTTTTTTTTAATTTGCAAATCTCATTTTATTTATTTGTGAATTTAATTCATTTTTGTGAAACTTTAAGATTAATTTGTGGATCTAATTCTATGTATTTGTCAATATGTTTAATGTTTGTTAATCTCTTTACATTTATTTGTGGATCAAAATCGATTTATTTGGAATTAAGCAACAATTCTATCTCTATATGTGTAAGGCCTGTCGCCTTCCGTTGTCAATTGCGCTCGTTCCTGTTGTGTGTCCTTGATCTGGCAACCCATATGAGCGCTGAGTCTTGGATCATAATCTATTTATTTGGAATTAAGCAACAATTCTATCTCTATATGTGTAAGGCCTGTCGCCTTCCGTTGTCAATTGCGCTCGTTCCTGTTGTGTGTCCTTGATCTGGCAACCCATATGAGCGCTGAGTCTTAATTACAAGGAGGAGGGGCAGGAGTAACAACGCTCTCCAATACTTTGAATTTGGACTGCAGTACCCATTTCAACCTCTAGTTGTCAATATTATATACTCCCCTTTAACAACTATTAGTAACTATTACTATTAGTATTGTGTTTACTGAAGAACATTCAATTCTTCCGCTAACTGTCATACGTGCATTCACGAGAGAGTGGCGTTCCAGCAAATGATGTAAGACGTAGCGTAAGCACTGATGAGAAGAGAAAAACACGGAAGTACAGAGGAGAGAGCAAAACAAAACACTGGTCACGAATTAGAAGTACAAAATGAGGATTTGTAATGAAAAATGTCAGAGGATTTCGATATAAGCCAAAAGGAGACTGGTTTTCCTTTGCTGTAAACCAAACTTGGTTCTCGCAAGCCTAGCATATTCTCACCGGAGCTTATGCTACTCCTACATCCACTGTCATCCGCTAGAATGCCATTCTCTCGTGAACATGCGTATGACAGTTAGCGGAAGCTAGAGATTACGGTTTATAAAGTTTTATATATGGATATTTCTCACAAAAATTATTTGAGTCATGTGGAATACTTTTTATAATGGATTTATGCTCTTTTATTAGACTTCAAAATCTTAAACCCCATTCACTGCCATTATAAAACTTGGAAGAGCCAGGACATTTTTTAATATAACTCTCCATATACACCTAGGGGTAATTTGCATTTTTGGGTGAACTATCCCTTTAAATCTTTATAACTATTCAACATAAGAAATAAACATTTCTCTTGTTTGCCATCTTGTATTTCTTCTTTCATCAAGCCTCGTGGCAGTGCATTCTGGGTTTGCTCTCTCTGTGTAGGATACACACGATGCTGCCTCAGAATCCGGCCAAAATTTGGCCTCTTAGGAGGCAACATAACTAAACCTCCTACCTTCTGGAACAGTCTTCATCCCGGAAGCCTTAAATATTGCCTTCCAGGCAGCTCACTAGGTTTTGGAACAGAGCAAGTGTGTAACAGCAACACGTTGTGTAACTTTGAACATTTCTTGCACATTTTCACCGTTTTTTGCCTCTGCTCTGTTCACAGTCTGATACTTAGCAGATGCTTTTATTCAAAGTACAATTATTACAATTATATTATTATGTTTCAGGGTGCAATGATTTATCAGGATTCAAACCTGCAACCTTATGGTTACCAGCCCAGATGATTAAGTACTACACCTTATAGAGGGTCACCTGTCTAAATTACCTTCCTGTCACAAAGTTCAGAAGTTCACTGTTGGCTAAACACACCAGCAATCCTCCACACTCGACTTCAAGGCTTTAAATAAGCCTGTTATCACTGCCTGTTCATCTTGAGCAGGATCGTTCCTCCAGCTCTTCAGAGGAGTGTTTATTCACATTCACAGGAGAGGCATTCAGGGAGTTTGGCACAGATCTGACTCTCGGCACTCTGCACATTTTCAGTTTTTTAACTCTAGCTCAGCACTGCATATTCTTCCCATCTTTTTGCTTTATAAAAGCCTGAAGCTACAAATTATCCTTCAAAGGTTTGCAGCTTCGGTCTGGTCACAGTGCACCCTTACCCTAGTGGTTGTGGCAAACATGTACTTGTCCCGTAGCTGGAAGCTGTCCACCTTCTCCAGGATAACACGGCGGTTTTGCTCGTCCTGGAAGAAGTCTGTGCTGCTGAGGATGCTGGAGTCTCCCTGGGGCTCGTGGCGCTGGACAAACACTGTGGTGGGTTTGTCGTATGGTTCTACACCCCTATGGGAATAGAAAGACACACATGCTTGGACATATTTGTTTGGACATACTTGGAAACAAATAGCATGTGGTGGAATTCTGAAAGCCCCCATCTAAAAAGGCGGTTCATGCTCGAAAACCCTCCAATGTGGCTGAATTACAACCATTCTGCATAGATGAGTGGACCAAAATTCCTCCACAGCGCTGTAACAGACTCATTGCAAGTTATCGCAAACGCTTGATTGCAGTTGTTGCTGCTAAGGGTGGCCCAACCAGTTATTAGGTTTAGGGGGCAAACACTTTTTCACACAGGGCCATGTAGTTTTGGATTTTGTTTTCCCTTAATAATAAAAACCTTCATTTAAAAACTGCATGTTGTGTTCACTTGTTATCTTTTACTAATATTTAAATTTGTTTGATGATCTGAAACATTAAAGTGTGACAAACATGCAAAAAAATAAGAAATTACTTTTTCTTTTTCAACACTTTTTCACACCACTGTATGTGTTTTTTTTTTTTTTAGGTTTAGCATAAAATGTTTATATGGCAAATATAAAAGCAGCCAATAACATATGAAGAGTTTGGTTCCAAAATGCTATAAATCCATTTAGATTAATTTGAGTAAAAATGTGTTTTCTTTACCAAGAAAGTGGCAAGATGAAAACCACTATTTTCTGTTTCAAACTTTCACATAGCATCTTTAGGTTATAACATTAAAAATTCAAATCCAGATTTTGATTTTCAAAGATGTATTATAAAATTTAATTTTTTTCCCAAAATGCAGTAAATCCATGACACTTTTTTTCTTCAAAATGCAATAAATCCATTGAATCAATATAAAGGTTATTTTTTATATTGTAACTGTTGAAAATACACAACATAGTAAGTTGAATTCAAAATGAATTCAACGGGTCATCTTGTTAATGCTATAAATTAATTACAACAATAAAAGAAAATTTCATCATGAACATACATGAACAACAATATCACATTAAACCACAGAAATTCCAAAATGACATTTCCCTTACATTCAACTTCCAAAAGTGCATTCATCTTTGCCATGTTACATTCATTTAGTTGACTAGTGCTATATGCTGTATTAACAAAAACATTAATGGCATAAATAAAAACACTTACACTGACAAGCTACGCAATATCGCGTTCATAATCGAATGCGACTCATCTGCGATTATCAACGCGATATAGCAGTGATCTATGGCTCTGTGTATTAAATGCCGCTCCATCTGAAAGCACGTGATGGAGATTTACTATTCAAGCACCGGCTTTACTGACGAGATGCGCATGACAATCACATGCGATTTATCGTGCAGCCCTAAGTTTGTTTGTTGATCACAAAGTACAAAATAGATGAGGAAAACTAGGAAGCCGGGTGTATTCAAAGCGCCGCCATTACTGTCTAGAGTGCGTGGAATGGTGCACTGTGATTGGTTGAGCGGATATATCGCATTCTGCAGAAAAGGGAGACTGGTGTTTGTCACAGTTTGGAAGGGAGAAAACATGACAGAATAACTCGGCGGATATCGCATTTTGCGTTTTCAATACCGACCAGATATAATACTGATTTTGGTTTTTACTAATTTTTATCGCGTTTTGGAACCAAACTCTTCATATTTTTGTTTCATATTTATTCAGAAATCAACCAATAACATATTTATATGTGTTAATATTAAACACTAAACTACTGTTTAAATGGCTGGGGTGAGTAACATTTTTGTTTTCGTAAGAAATTAATACATTTATTCAGCAAGGATGCATTAAAGGGTTAGTTCACTCAAAAATGAAAATTCAGTCATTAATTACTCATCCTCATGTTGTTCCAAACCCGTAAGACCTTTGTTCGTCTTCAGAACACAAATTAAGATATTTTTGATGAAATCTGAGAGCACTCTGACCCTGCATAGACAGCAATGCAACTGAAATGTTCCCATGACTGAATTTTCATTTTTGGGTGAACTAACCTTTTAAATTCATTAAAGGGCACATCAGATGCCCATTTTCCACAAGCTGATATGATTCTTTAGGGTCTTCATGAAAAGTCTATAACATAGTTTGGTTGTTAGTTGGTTGGAAGTTAATGCTTGCATTCAGAGTATATGTATGTGTGCACGCGTGCGTGTGTGTGCGCGTGCATGTGTGTGTGTGTGTGCATGCATGAGTGCTTGCGCGTGTGTGTGTTAATTTGAAGGCCATGTGCCACTAATGTTGTGTTTTTGTAATTTTAAATAAAGGAGGTAATGTTTAAGCATTATTGTTATTTTTTTCCCGTGGTATCGACTTGGTGTCAAGTATCGTGTAATTTTAGTGGTATCTGTACCGCTACTAGATTTTTTGGTATAGTGACATCCCTAGTAGGGCTGTGCGATTAATCGAAATCGAATCGAAATCGCGATTTGAGACATTGCGATTTCCTAAGTGCAAAGCCTGCGATATGGACGCGATATTACTCTGTTCCAGAGCATATGCACGACTGCCAGCCTTGAGTTGCAATCTTACTTGCCCTGGGCAAGAGTGAGCGCACCTCCGTTCTCCCCAATCAGCACTGCTCTAGCCAACCGCGTAAACACCCACCATTAAAAAAAAAAGAAATAAAAAAAACGGAACGCGGGACGGGAGAGAGACAGAGTGGGATTATGGCGTCTACTGGGTCAGATCGATAGTTAGGCAAATTAAAACTAAAGAAAACCGTATGCAACTTAAGCTTCGAATTGACAGACAATGAACAAAAAAGGTCATTTCCAAGAGCTGCATCACAGCGCATATCAAAAGCTCCCTTATCAGTTCTGTTTTCAGTACTGGAGAATAAAAGATACATTCTTAGATGTTTTTGTTAGTACGTGATCTTACACATATCTTACACATTTTATCTCCCCAACAGATTAATTTGAATAAGTTTATGATGCATGTTGGCTATTCCCAATTCAGAAGAGTGCACACACAGCC
>NW_015505258.1:758569-770902 GCF_001515645.1 Sinocyclocheilus grahami | reverse complement strand
GAGAGAGACAGAGTGGGATTATGGCGTCTACTGGGTCAGATCGATAGTTAGGCAAATTAAAACTAAAGAAAACCGTATGCAACTTAAGCTTCGAATTGACAGACAATGAACAAAAAAGGTCATTTCCAAGAGCTGCATCACAGCGCATATCAAAAGCTCCCTTATCAGTTCTGTTTTCAGTACTGGAGAATAAAAGATACATTCTTAGATGTTTTTGTTAGTACGTGATCTTACACATATCTTACACATTTTATCTCCCCAACAGATTAATTTGAAATAAGTTTATAATGCATGTTGGCTATTCCCAATTCAGAAGAGCGCACACACAGCCTGTGTCTGTGAATGCTTCTCATACTCGCCCCTCTCTGCCCCGACTCTTTAAAACGAATGTAAATTCAGTCTAACTGCTTGCTAATTTCACTTGGATGAAATTAAACATTCAGCACATTTTCCACTTGCTCTTAAAATGAATAAATCAATGTAATACTTTAATAATTGACTTAAGAAATACAGTTCTTTATTTATCAAAAAATAAAAAAATATTTTCTGTGAAATTCAGTAATTAAGTTAATTCTGTAAAAGTAGTTATACCATTATAATCTTGCCTGCTGAAGAAACAATAGAACCCCTCCCAAAACACATTAACAAATGTAATGGATTTCAGGGTTATAATGGGAATTGTATTGGTTTTAATGTAAACTATAATGATGTCTATTTGATGGATTCTATTGGTGCGATGTAATCTGGCAGATGGCAACCAATAGAACAACAGTAATTCCTATTGGAATAATGCCCGAAACAAAAAGGAATTTTGTAATGGTTTAATGGAAAATATAAGAATTTCTGTGATGGTTTCTATAGTTTTTTTCAGCAGGGTAATGATACCCATACTGTGCTGTACATTATCGACAATATTGAGCTGAAGCTTGACTTTGCAAATTTAAAATCGCAAATCAAATCGCAATATCGGTCAAAAAAATCGCAATTTTATATTTTCCCCCAAATCGCACAGCCCTAATCCCTAGTAAATATATAAGATTTCCATTTTTTAAAAATGCTGTTCTTTTAAACTTTCTATTTATCCTGAAAGAAAATTGTCATGGTTTTTCTCAAAAATTAAAAACCAAGATGCTCTCAAAACTGATAGTAATAAGAAATGTCTCTTGAGCACCAAATCAGAATATTAAAATAATTTCTGAAGGATCATGTAATACTGACTTAACAATATTACTGACTTTAATATATTTTTGATTGAATACATGCAGTCTTAGCATAACATAATTTAGACTTCTTTCAAAAAATCGTACAGACCCTAAACAGTAATGTATTTATTAGTCGAATAAAAGCTTCATGTAGTTTATGCATTTTCAAGCACATTGCTTAAAAAATAATAAATTCATTAATAAAGTTACTAACTTGTTTTGTATTGTATTTCCTAATGATATACAATATGCTACACTGCAAAAACAGCACAATGCATCTGCAGCGGCATTTATCAAATGTGATCAATAGTTACTTCCACTTGCCAAGCTAATCCAGGCTCTTTACATATCACAATTTACATTCAGCTGAAGAGGCAACTAAATTTCCTCATCTGTCTCCTGCATGATGTTACTGATAAATTATTCAGGGTGAGTGTAGGGGATCAAGACTACAGACACTCTCTCTACTCTCTACAGACAGACTACAGACACTCTCTCTACTCTCTACAGACAGACTACAGACACTCTCTCTACTCTCTACAGTTAGACTACAGACACTCTCTCTACTCTGGACAAATGGCCTGACTTCACTTCTTCTGTAAACACACAGCGGTGCTGATTGTTGAGACTGGCTCTTAAATCACCAAGCTAAAGGATAAAGGGATTATCTCACAGGGGAACAAACACACAAACCTCGCCGTTTGCTTTCTATTTCGCAACTGGGGTTTTAACACGTCCAGCAGCAGGGTGAGAGACGGATAAAAGCAGGGGCTTACAGCTCTTTTAACCAGCCCCGCAGCTTTGCCTTTAGTTTGTCTAGATTAAAACTGAAAACCAATTGAGGGCTCAGAGGATACAGTCAGCAAACTCACACCCAGAAAAACACACACACACACACACACACACACACACAGAAAGTCTATTTGTTGACCTTTAAAACGGAAGTCATGCTGTTTGACAGAACTTCCTTTATTCCCTCTGACTGCTACTATAAAGTAATAAAATACACTAAAATATAAAAATTCTGGTCAATACCGATAAGCCAACAATTATTTTGATGTTATGGCCAATATTAAAAATTTCAATTATTTTGTCTAAATTACACTAGTGTTTAAAAGTGTGGGGTCTGAAAGAGTTTTTTATGTTTTTAAAGAAATCTCAGCAAGGCTGCATTTGATCAAAAACACAGTAAAAGAACAATATTGTGAAATATTACATTTCATTCTAATATGCTGATTTGCTGCTCAAGAAACATTCCTTGTTAATCAATGAAAACAGTTGTGCTGCTTAATATTTTTGTGGAAACTGTGATACATTTTTTTCTTGTGATAAAATAGTTTTTTTTATGTTTTTAAAGAAATCTCAGCAAGGCTGCATTTGATCAAAAATACAGTAAAAGAACAATATTGTGAAATATTACATTTAATTCTAATATGCTGATTTGCTGCTCAAGAAACATTCCTTATTAATCAATGAAAACAGTTGTGCTGCTTAATATTTTTGTGGAAACTGTGATACATTTTTCAGAATGAAAACATCTATTTGATCTATTTAACATGTCTTTGCTAAATAAAAATCTTACAAAAAAAAATAATAAACCTTACTGACACCAGACCTTTGAATGGTTATGTACTTAGCAAAACAAAATGTAAAAATAAATAAAATTAGCTTAAAAAAGTGTATTTAGGTATCACAGCATAATGTGCAGTATGAAAATACAAGTACAAAAGATTTGCTAAAGATTACATTTAACAGTGTAGATTATTCATTTTTTCAACATAACAAGAAGGAATCTAAATGTAAAAACAGAGAAAATCAGCATTTAAAAAATCCTAATTATCAGCTAATAATCAATATAGTACTGATACATCATGCATCCTTAAGCGATTCAACATCTGAAAAGGGTGATCACCCTCTTTAAAAAAAAAATCTGTCAATCCAGAAAAAAAAAATACAGGTTCTTCTGACAAACCTGAGCCAGGCTCAGTGTGAGAGCTCTTAGAGCAAAGAACAGAAGGGTTATCACTGCAGTAATGGTGTAGTCGGACACCGAGCTCTCGAATCATTTGTGTTGGGCCATCGCAGTGGGTCGCTGATGTTATCTCCACAGGCACTGACTGCCACTCCAGCCGATGAAATGGGCTACGGCTGGCAGACACAATCAATTATTAATATGGCTGCAGTCTGAGCCTCATCAGAAACATCCACAACCGACTGTTTCACAGTCATGCAGCCTGTCTGGACGGCAGCCCACACGCTTGAGAACACCGACCGCTTCCTTATATATCTGACTGTTATGTTGCAATAATGTGCAAAACAAATCTGTTCTGGCATCAAGACATTGTAGACATTTGAGCTAAAGTAAAAAAAAAACGGTAATCACGCCTGTGATGAATTACAGTAATAACATTCTAAGTAGCTCCGGTCTTCCGGTCAGATTATATCCTGGAGCATAATGTTTACGGAATGGGAGAGCAATAAGCGCCACTCTGTTATTTCTAGTTGCTTCTTGCGTTCGATGCCAGTCCCTGATTGTGCAAACACTAAGAGCTGGCTGCAACCCAAAGCAAGTTTCACATTCCTACATAAACTCGTGAATTGAGAGAGGCAACACAGAGAGCGCTCAACCCTCTTCAAATTACAACCACTGATACAAAATCCCTGTAGAGCGTGGAGAGCAAGCACTTGATTTGCCAGTGATCTTCCTGAGCTCTGATCATTTTGTTAGTTTAGTCTAACAAAAAGCGGCAAACTCACAACAACCCTGATCTTTTAGATAGCAATCGAAACCACAGAACTGAGCCATATATGATCTTTAGCATCTATCTGATCAAATATACAGTAAAATCATAATATTCTGAAATATAATTACAATTGAAAATAACAGTTTTCCATTGAATGCATTTTAAAATGACATTTATTCCTGTGATGGCAAAGCTGTATTTTTATTAGCTATTAACCTAAGTCTTCACTGTCACAGATCCTTCAGAAATCTGTTATCATCAATATTGAAAACAAATATGCAGCATAATATTATGTGGATACTTTTTCAGGATTCTTTGATTAAAGTGCAGCATTTATAACGGTAATGATAACCGATAATGATCAGGACAACCAGTAATTTTTTTAATTTGAAAGCCAATAACCGATATGTTGGTCAATAAATCTAAATTTAATCCCAATTTTTACATAATTTTTAAAAGCATGATATTAGAGACTAGCCATGTACCAAACAATCAAACATATACATTACAGCAACCTAGTTTGAACCAGTGTAAATTTTTAAATAAATTTTACACTCCTATTACCAACTTTCTTTATCAAAAAAGGTCTCACAAATAAATAAAATAATGCTTAAATAGTGCAAGTCATTGAACAACATTACTTACGTGTAAAGAATCCATGGATAAAACAGAATAGCCTCCACACACGGACAATAATACAATTATTTTAATTAAACCATATTTTTGATAAAATAATAAGATAAAAAGCGGTGGTTATTATTAATAATGCATCAATGATTTTGATTCCTCTGAAGGAAATAATGCATTATTTATTGGCTTTAATATATCGGCCAAATGTTCTTATTGGGTCGATAACGGTTATAGTAAAAATGAGCATTTATCGGCCGATAACGATATGGTGGCCGATATATTGTACATTCCTAAACCTTGGTGAATAAAAGTACTAATTTCTTTAACAATAAAAATCTTACTGACCCCAACCTTTTGAACTGCAATGTATAATAAAAGGCTACTAATAATAAGCAGACAACTGCATTGAAACTATTTGAATTTTAAATTACTGTGATGTATCTATTATCATATAGTTTTCTATGTCACTACAATCATGATGACATACAGTGGCGGACTGGCCATCTGGAGCACTGGGAGTTTGGGCCCTGTGGGCCACTGTACAATGTGGCCCTTTGCGTAAATATATATATAAAATGAATTGTAGTAAATGTATGTATATCCTCCAGCTCAGTGCAGCGACTCAAAAGCGCTCGTCAATGTCAAAATGTTTGAAATACCCAAAGAGTAGAAGCAGGATTTAAGACGCTGAGTGAGCTGCCTGTGACTTGAATGCGAGCTGAGGTAAGATGAAAGCAGCTAAAAGTAGTGAGTCAATTCAGCAATATTTGCCGGCAGTTTATGAAAAAAAAATGTTAAACGATTAATTTTCAGGAATACAAATTACTACTGGCCTATTCAAATTTCTCAGATTTTAATGCCATTTACGTTATTCGTCACAATGTACATATTAGCAGACATGAGATAAGAGTTAATGTAGATATATCTCTATAAAGGCTTTCTTCCGTGATTTCACGTGTCTAAGAAAATGTTTAAAAATCTATAAAAATCATTCTCAATCTTATTCTAGAACATTGTAAATCTGAAGACTTTAGCTTTCGAGTGCTGTGCATAGGAAAGTGATTTATATTACAGGCCTAATAAAAATATAATTTGCTTATTAATTCACATGCATTACTTTATATACACACTGGTGGTTAAACGTATGAAATAATTAAGGGTTTTTATTTATTTATTTGAAAGAATAATATGAAACAACAATATTATGAAATATTACACTTAAAATAGTGGTTTTCTATTTAGGCTATTTTAAAATGTAATTTATTTCTGTGATCAAAGCTGACTTTTCAGCATCATGAAAAAAAAATGTTAAACGATTAATTTTCAGGAATACAAATTACTACTGGCCTATTCAAATTTCTCAGATTTTAATGCCATTTACGTTATTCGTCACAATGTACATATTAGCAGACATGAGATAAGAGTTAATGTAGATATATCTCTATAAAGGCTTTCTTCCGTGATTTCACGTGTCTAAGAAAATGTTTAAAAATCTATAAAAATCATTCTCAATCTTATTCTAGAACATTGTAAATCTGAAGACTTTAGCTTTCGAGTGCTGTGCATAGGAAAGTGATTTATATTACAGGCCTAATAAAAATATAATTTGCTTATTAATTCACATGCATTACTTTATATACACACTGGTGGTTAAAAGTATGAAATAATTAAGGGTTTTTATTTATTTATTTATTTATTTGAAAGAATAATATGAAACAACAATATTATGAAATATTACACTTAAAATAGTGGTTTTCTATTTAGGCTATTTTAAAATGTAATTTATTTCTGTGATCAAAGCTGACTTTTCAGCATCATTACACCAGTCTTCAGTGTCCCTTCAGAAATCATTTTAATGCTGCTTAATTTGCTGCTTAATCATTATCAGTTAAAGAACAGCATTTATTTGAAATTTAAGTACTTCGTAATATGTGTAAATATCTTTACTGTCACTTAAATCAATTGAATGCAACCTTGTTGAAGAAAAATATTAATTTATATTTTTAATCTTACCCAAGACTGAAAATACAATTATTTTAATTAAACCATATTTTTGATAAAATAATAAGATAAAAAGCGGTGGTTATTATTAATAATGCATCAATGATTTTGATTCCTCTGAAGGAAATAATGCATTATTTATTGGCTTTAATATATCGGCCAAATGTTCTTATTGGGTCGATAACGGTTATAGTAAAAATGAGCATTTATCGGCCGATAACGATATGGTGGCCGATATATTGTACATTCCTAAACCTTGGTGAATAAAAGTACTAATTTCTTTAACAATAAAAATCTTACTGACCCCAACCTTTTGAACTGCAATGTATAATAAAAGGCTACTAATAATAAGCAGACAACTGCATTGAAACTATTTGAATTTTAAATTACTGTGATGTATCTATTATCATATAGTTTTCTATGTCACTACAATCATGATGACATACAGTGGCGGACTGGCCATCTGGAGCACTGGGAGTTTGGGCCCTGTGGGCCACTGTACAATGTGGCCCTTTGCGTAAATATATATATAAAATGAATTGTAGTAAATGTATGTATATCCTCCAGCTCAGTGCAGCGACTCAAAAGCGCTCGTCAATGTCAAAATGTTTGAAATACCCAAAGAGTAGAAGCAGGATTTAAGACGCTGAGTGAGCTGCCTGTGACTTGAATGCGAGCTGAGGTAAGATGAAAGCAGCTAAAAGTAGTGAGTCAATTCAGCAATATTTGCCGGCAGTTTATGAAAAAAAAATGTTAAACGATTAATTTTCAGGAATACAAATTACTACTGGCCTATTCAAATTTCTCAGATTTTAATGCCATTTACGTTATTCGTCACAATGTACATATTAGCAGACATGAGATAAGAGTTAATGTAGATATATCTCTATAAAGGCTTTCTTCCGTGATTTCACGTGTCTAAGAAAATGTTTAAAAATCTATAAAAATCATTCTCAATCTTATTCTAGAACATTGTAAATCTGAAGACTTTAGCTTTCGAGTGCTGTGCATAGGAAAGTGATTTATATTACAGGCCTAATAAAAATATAATTTGCTTATTAATTCACATGCATTACTTTATATACACACTGGTGGTTAAAAGTATGAAATAATTAAGGGTTTTTATTTATTTATTTATTTATTTGAAAGAATAATATGAAACAACAATATTATGAAATATTACACTTAAAATAGTGGTTTTCTATTTAGGCTATTTTAAAATGTAATTTATTTCTGTGATCAAAGCTGACTTTTCAGCATCATTACACCAGTCTTCAGTGTCCCTTCAGAAATCATTTTAATGCTGCTTAATTTGCTGCTTAATCATTATCAGTTAAAGAACAGCATTTATTTGAAATTTAAGTACTTCGTAATATGTGTAAATATCTTTACTGTCACTTAAATCAATTGAATGCAACCTTGTTGAAGAAAAATATTAATTTATATTTTTAATCTTACCCAAGACTGAATGGTATCACATTTTCCACAAAAATATGAAGCAGCACAACAGTTTTAGACATTCATAATAATCAGAAATGTTTCTTGAGCAGCATTTCTGATTTCTGAAGGATCATGTGACACTGAAGACTGGGGTAATGATGCTGAAAATTCAGCTTTGATCACAGCAATAAATTATATGTTACTATATATTTGCATAGAAAACAGCTATTTTAAATGGTAACATTATATATTTCACAGTACTGTTTACTGAATTTTTTCATCATCAAAATAATTTGTATACTCTTTTCCACAATTGGAGCTCTATTTCTCCTGCAAATGTACAAATACTGTATATCACCAATAAAAAGGCACCAAAAAACAGTCCGCATTCTGCACAATTCAAGTCTTCTAGACAATACTAGAGCATTGTGTCATATGGACTGATAATATTGGTATTTAACTTTAGTGATATTAAACCGTCCCTCATAAAAATTATTTACTATTTGCCATATACACCAGGAAAGACAAATTATAATGTAAAGAACGGCAGTCATTTATGGTGTGGTGCAGTGTATTGCGGACCGAGTTTGGTGGGCCGCTCTGTGCCAAAAAGTCCAGGGCCACTCTTTGGCCCCATTCCGCCCCTGGTGGCATAAAAGGTGGTAAATTATTTTTTTAAACTGGTTCATTTAAAATGAATGAACCGTCGAAACAACCATTTTATTAAAATTAATTGAAATTCTTTATGCTTCATAAGACAAAAGGACAGTAGACATTTAGGCAAGTATGTTTAATTGTTTACTCTGTTTGTTTGGCTGCAAAGCTACAAGCAAAATATGATGTGACAAAAAATAGCAATGTAGCATTTTGTTACCGCTTGGAAAATGTAACTTGTTTCTAGAAAAGCTACTATGTTTATAGCACTGAAAAATGCTCCTTTTGGCAAACATGAATCATACCCATTCACACACAGACAACATTCCAAAACAGATTTCACACTGGACACATTCACAGAGCGATTTGCATCAACACTCTCAAAGAGCTTGATCTTACCAGAAGTAGGACTTCACATGCTCCTGAATTAACACCCACGTCTCACCAAAGTCATCTGATTTCCATAGCTGCCAAAAGAAAATTAAAAAAGAAAACAGAACGAAGGATAAGTCCTTAAGTGCCAGCAGTTTCCACTTTCCAGTATAACATTTAATATGATTCATATTAATAAAATATCATAAAGCAGCTTCTCATACGAAAATTACAGCTGATTAGCTCAAATCAAAACATGCTGCTTAGTGCTAAATTCAAAAGGGCAAATCTCTACAAGCAACTAAAGGCCTAAAATGACAGTGCCATTCATCTTACTAAAACTGGACACATGATATACAAAAAGCCCAGTACTGATGGAAGAAATTAGTGTTCATACCTGTTTATTGGGGTGAGAACTGTCATAACCGAGGACCAGGTTAGGCCTCTTACTGTGCAGCAGTAAGTCTGTGGGCTTGAATGGGATGGAGAAACCTTGAACAATTTGGCAGAAGTCAAAGGTGTTCCACAGGTAACTGTTCGTGGCGTCAGTAAATAGATACTGCAAAGGAAAAATTTAGAAATTAAGACATTTAAAAAAGAGTAAATTCAGCAAAAATAAAAGAAATTTGATAGTTCAGCCATAAATAAAATGTCATAATTTACTAATCTCAAATTACAAATCCTATATTATATAAAAACATAAAAAGACATGCAAAGCGGTGCCAATTGTCTATTTTCCATACAGTGAAACTGGGTTCATAATCCCCAGCTCTAAAAAGCACCAGAAAAGTAGTCCATATGACTCATACATGTATAATGTAAAGATTTATAATGTAAAATGACCTGATTATGGGTCTGTTTGTCTTAAAGACTTGGAGCTTTTATGATGCTTTTAATTGCCATTATAAATAACCATCCACTTTCTTTGTTCGAAAAAGAGCAGCATCGACATATATCTTCTTTTGTTGTCCACAGACAAAAAAAAAAAATTCCTACGGGTTCGGAACTTGAGGGTAAATAATTATATATGATGACGGAATGTCATTTTGGAGTAAACTATCCATTTAACCTCTGTAGTGGTTGAAGACACAACAGAAGCTCTCAAAGTTACTATATTAGAGGTGTTTATTTCAAGCGGTTGGCTCCATGAAAACACCAAAGCCTTTAAGTATAGTAAAAAAAAAACGTATTTTTAACATTATTAATTATTCAGATTATGCATTTCTGCCGTTCTAATCTGCCCCCCTTCTCTTTGATCTTTCGTTTAAGAGCTTTTGCTATAAACTTTGTCCTCTCCATGGCCTGGTTATGGAAGCAGGGCACTTCCCTTTCCAGATTCTGAGGCAATGAGGACTGGGACTGAAACAGAAATGCTTGACTTAAGCCGTTCTATATTAATGCGTTGCTTACTGACACACACACACACACACACACACACATTAGATATCGTGCAGCTCACACATCCAGGAGCAAAGACACTTGTCAACGCTGCCCCACGACTTTTATTAATAAAAGTTTAAATACTGAATCGCTACATTATATTTTCCAGCAATGAGAAAACTTTTCGCTAAAAAGAGAAACGCACAGACGCGCATACACGCAATACATCTCTCTCTGTCTCTCTCTCTCTCTCGAATTGGCAATATTTTAGGAAAGGGTTTATTGATTTATAATTATTGGGGGTACTAGCCCCCCTCAATGTCTATGGTGGTTATCGCCCTGATCAGACATGAAAATATGTTGTGGCACTATCGTGCAGTCTGTAATAATATGACATTAGCAAACTTTAGCGATTTTTTGCAAACATTTCTTTGAGTAACATGACCGTAAATATGAACTCACGATTGAATGTAACATAAAACAAATTATTACTTTTCGTTAAAATCTTTATTAATGCAAAAAATGCTTACATTTATGTGTCTTTTTGTTCGCTTGGGCAGCCATGTTGCCCCTGAAGCCGGTTTACGCTGAGATAATTCATCCCCCTTCGTTTGAAGTGTGGTCCCGAAAAATCTTCGTTTGAAGGGCTGTCTGGCCCTTCCCCTTACCCCTACCCCTCCAACCAAAAGAGAATCGAGACACCCCTCCCTCTCCGTTTCACACATTCACGTGAAGGGGTAGGGGTGTCTCGATTCTCTTTTGGTTGGAGGGGTAGGGGTAAGGGGCAGAATTGGGATTGGGCCTAAGACTTTGCATACAATTGATTCCAATAGATTTTTGTGACGATTCAAATCGGTTGAGATGCTAAACAAATCGTGATACAATTGGGGTAGGAGTTTATATGAATGTATCTCTGAGGGGAACTGAGTCTTTAGAAATGTTTAGACGGCATTTTCTTTTCATCTTGCCTCTGCACGATGCAAATTAACATAGAGTTCATAATCGCAGCTCTGCTTTGTTTACAGCGGTAACCCAGGAAACACTGTATCATTGCTATTCATAAGCTCCACCTGCTGTCAGAGAGTGAATTTGCGTCTCATTCAGCTCATTTGCCGTTTCATTCAGATATGTTTTATATTGAGTTTCACAAAACTGAAGTCAGACCATTCTGTTTTTGCTTCAAATTTCGAAATTATACAGTCTAATTTAGATTAAAAACTGATCATGTTGCATGTATGCAGCATCTTTGTTTGGATCATGATTAAAATGCAATTTCCAATTTTAAATGGAAAGAGCACAGACAAAGCCTTAGTTTGTTTATATGAAGAGATTTCTTTTATTTGTGTATCTTATTTATTGTGATTTGGGGTTTGTTTTTAAATTTCAATTTAGTTTTGTTATATTTCAATATTACAAAGAAACGTGCAGCAATTGCCTAATAAAAGGACACCTTTTCATTTACTGTATAATTTGTCTTCAATCTCATTTTGTAAAAAAAATTATGAGAAAATCGAATCGTGAGTTGAGTGAATCGTTACATCCCTAATAAACATAGTCCATTTTGGATTTAACTATGTTAATCAATACTTTTCAGTATTGGTTGAAATATTTTTCTTAACATTTCTTTTGTCACTTTTTTTGCATTTAGTCACAATTTTTATGATGGTTAGAATTATGATGGTTTAGGTGGTATCATTGTTCTTTAACTTATTTACTTACAATTGGCAGGGGAAGGTTCATTTTATGCACTATGAGTCAAAAGCTGTATCCCATTTTACATACTATCCTTCCCAAAATAGTATTTGAAATTAGAATTAGTGTGTCCCAAATCGTAGTATGATGAAATGAGTATTCCAAAGGCACCTGGATAGTTTACTATTTCCGGTTAGAATTCGAAGTGCAGATCGATG
>NW_015505258.1:745340-758559 GCF_001515645.1 Sinocyclocheilus grahami | reverse complement strand
AGCAAAGAAACTTGTCAACGCTGCCCCACGACTTTTATTAATAAAAGTTTAAATACTGAATCACTACATTATATTTTCCAGCAATGAGAGCAACTTTTCGCTAAAAAGAGAAACGCACAGACGCGCATACACGCAACTTTCATCTCTCTCTCTCTGTTTCTCTCTCTAATTGGCAATATTTTAGGAAAGGGTTTATTGATTTATAATTATTGGGGGTACTAGCCCTCCTCAATGTCTATGGTGGTTATCGCCCTGATCAGACATGAAAATATGTTGTGGCACTATCGTGCAGTCTGTAATAATATGACGTTAGCAAACTTTAGCGATTTTTTTGAGTAACATGACCGTAAATATGAACTCACGATTGAATGTAACATAAAACAAATTATTACTTTTCGTTAAAATCTTTATTAATGCAAAAAATGCTTACATTTATGTGTCTTTTTGTTCGCTCGGGCAGCCATGTTGCCCCTGAAGCCGGTTTACGCTGAGATAATTCATACCCCTTCGTTTGAAGTGTGGTCCCGAAAAATCTTCGTTTGAAGGGCTGTCTGGCCCTTCCCCTTACCCCTACCCCTCCAACCAAAAGAGAATCGAGACAATCGTGTCTCGATTCTCTTTTGGTTGGAGGGGTAGGGGTAAGGGGTAGAATTAGGATTGGTCCTAAGACTTTGCATACAATTGATTCCAATAGATTTTTGTGACGATTCAAATCGGTTGAGATGCTAAACAAATCGTGATACAATTGGGGTAGGAGTTTATATGAATGTATCTCTGAGGGGAACTGACTGTCTTTAGAAATGTTTAGACAGCATTTTCTTTTCATCTTGCCTCTGCACGATGCAAATTAACAGAGTTGGCAAGCAGCAGCTCTGCTTTGTTTACAGCGGTAACCCAGGAAACACTGTATCATTGCTATTCATAAGCTCCACCTGCTGGCAGAGAGTGAATTTGCGTCTCATTCAGCTCGTTTGCCGTTTCATTCAGATATGTTCTATATTGAGTTTCACAAAACTGAAGTCAGACCATTCTGTTTTTGCTTCAAATTTCGAAATTATACAATCTAATTAGATTTAAAACTTTATCATGTTGCATGTATGCAACATCTTTGTTTGGATCATGATTAAAATGCAATTTCCAATTTTAAATGGAAAGAGCACAGACAAAGCCTTAGTTTGTTTATATGAAGAGATTTCTTTTATTTGTGTATCTTATTTATTGTGATTTGGGGTTTGTTTTTAAATTTCAATTTAGTTTTGTTATATTTCAATATTACAAAGAAACGTGCAGCAATTGCCTAATAAAAGGACACCTTTTCATTTACTGTATAATTTGTCTTCAATCTCATTTTGTAAAAAAAATTATGAGAAAATCGAATCGTGAGTTGAGTGAATCGTTACATCCCTAATAAACATAGTCCATATTGGATTTAACTATGTTAATCAATAGTTTTCAGTATTGGTTGAAATATTTTTCTTAACATTTCTTTTGTCACTTTTTTTGCATTTAGTCACAATTTTTATGATGGTTAGAATTATGATGGTTTAGGTGATATCATTGTTCTTTAACTTATTTACTTACAATTGGCAGGGGAACGTTCATTTTATGCACTATGAGTCAAAAGCTGTATCCCATTTTACATACTATCCTTCCCA
The DNA here is from genome assembly GCF_001515645.1 of Sinocyclocheilus grahami. Lineage (NCBI taxonomy): Eukaryota > Metazoa > Chordata > Actinopteri > Cypriniformes > Cyprinidae > Sinocyclocheilus > Sinocyclocheilus grahami. The sequence goes on along the minus strand of NW_015505258.1, from coordinate 756,904 downwards.
AAATAGTATTTGAAATTAGAATTAGTGTGTCCCAAATCGTAGTATGTTGAAATGAGTATTCCAAAGGCACCCGGATAGTTTACTATTTCCGGTTAGAATTCGAAGTGCAGATCGATGCATACTCTAACGGCTAACACACTTGTGCTCCTAACTTTAAAAATTTAGGAGCACGTTCAAAATTTTAGGAGCACCTTAATCAATAATCCAAAATTTTATCAAAAAGTAGTCTTCCCATTACGAGGTGATTATTTGACTCCTCTAACTTTATTAAAAGTAGGCCTATGTCATCTTTTGTCAAATTCTTAAAATTATATTTTATAAGCTTTTAATTTTTTTTAAATTAAAACGACAGAATAAGAACAAGTCGAATAAGGGATATAAGTTACCAATCAAATGAAATCAGTATTAATAAAATTAATTTGTAGAGGTGGCACAGAAGAACACAAAAAGTGGCTTGGTGTACTTTCAGACATTTAATGAGGCTCAGACGTGGAATGAGCGCAAATAAATCCATAAATTCATGATGATATTAATGTTTTAAATATAACATTTTAAATATAGAAATATTAAATGATTTAAATAACTGATAAGATACTTTAAAAATGAAACTAAAACTGCCAGCAGGAGGCGGCAAGTCTTATTTTTATCACTGAATCATTCATTCAATTGATTCGATCAAACAGCTGATTCATTCAGGAATGAATCAAGTGACTGTCTTTATGAATGAGTAATCATGAATCACTGACTCACTAGATTCGTTCAGAAACGCCCGTGTGCAGAAATGTCACTCATCTTAGTTCATTTCGATCTCACATTTATAATCAACGAAGCTCTCTACACTGCGCAATGAATCTCTCACTTTGCTTATGAAAGGATTCATGAGATATGTCTGTGATACACTCAACGCTGCAAAAACACGTAGAAACCTCTGAAGCTCCCCTGAGCGCAATCACAAGTATGATGATTATCTGGTCAGTCGCACTGGTGCTCCTAAAAATGTCATAGTCGCACGCAGTAGTTTTCAGTCGCAAATGCAACTGAAATGGTCGCACTGTAGAGCCCTGCATCTAAACTTTTCTAAAGACAGTAAGTTCCCCTCAGACATGGATTCATAAACTACCCCTAAATGAATCGCGATTTGTTTAGCATCTCAACCGATTTGAATCGTCACATATTTGAATCGATTTTCAACCGGCTCGCAGTTAATCGTTACATCCCTATAATCGATTCTCATTCTTATGGAATGATATCGATTCTTAAATCCCAAGAATCAGTTATTCTAGCATGTTTTCAGTTAATGGACGGCACGTCGAAGGGCACTTCCCATCCAACCCTCTACGCACACCTTGGCAATATAATCGCCATTGGCTAGTACATTTTTTTGTTTACTTGCCAGACTGATATACTATTTTACACACATGTTTACTTAGCTATCTAAATGGGACATTACATAGACTTCTATTGTTTTTATATACAGATACAGTGGGGGAAAAAAGTATTTAGTCAGCCACCAATTGTGCAAGTTCTCCCACTTAAAAAGATGAGAGAGGCCTGTCATTTTCATCATAGGTATACCTCAACTATGAGAGACAAAATGAGAAAAAAAAATCCAGAAAATCACATTGTAGGATTTTTAAAGAATTTATTTGCAAATTATGGTGGAAAATAAGTATTTGGTCAATAACAAAATTTCATCTCAATACTTTGTTATATACCCTTTGTTGGCAATGACAGAGGTCAAACGTTTTCTGTAAGTCTTCACAAGGTTGGAGAACTTGCACAATTGGTGGCTGACTAAATACTTTTTTGCCCCACTGTAGTTATACACTTTTTAACCTAAACCCACCCCTAACCTTAACCCTACCCCTCACAGAAAACTTTCTGCATTTTTACAATTTCAAAAGTAAAAAAAACTGTTCACTTTATTTTTATAACAGTTTTACAAATGAGGACATCCACAAATTGAGGTTTTTGCCAATTTTGTCAGGCTTTGCTCACTTTTGGGTACAAATTTGTCCCCAAAATATTGTTAAGTAGGTACATACACACACACGATTCCACCCAATCAGCTTATCTTTGTAAAATGGAATGGCTTCTTAAATAACTAATATATTGTTGGTCATAGGTAATAGTAATTATTATTAAAAGATACTACTACTACTACTAATATTATTATCTGCTGGGTTCATGAATATTAATCACGTTGTCAGCGTTCGCTCGAACTGATTTGCTGAAATCAAAACAGGGACGGTAATAGATGAGCGCCAACCAACCAACCAATAGATAAGAGCTGTTCGTGCATTTGCTCTGCCCACTGCCGAGAAACCGTCTCCGGTTACTATCGTAACCTCGGTTCCCTGAGAGCAGGAACGAGACATCACGGAGACATTTCTCCGTTATGTGAACTCCTTCCCTTCCAACCTTTCCTGAAGTCCTATTGGCTCACGCCAGTCCAAATGACTGGCCAATTGTCGCGAAGTATGCAAATCGCATGCAAATACTGATGCGCTCGAGAGGCAGTATAAAAGGCGGTGCACGCGCGACAATTACGTCAGATTCTGATACTGAATGCCACTTAGCTGGTCGAGCAGCGAACACGGCGACCTCCGTGATGTCTCGCTCCCGCTCTCAGGGAACCGAGGTTACGATAGTAACCAGAGACGTTCCCTCTCAAGTTTTCACGAGACATCACGGAGACATTTCTCCGGTGCTTTTGCTTTCGCCTAGAAACACACAGCTTCTCCCTGACATGGCTGCTTCAACAATAACAGCGTTACTGAAACCACGCCTTCTTTTTTGCGTGCACATTTGGGCCACATTATGCAAATATTTCCACATAGTGAGGTAGATATGTGGGGGCGTGTTAGAATGAGCCATTTTAGGGGGGCGTGGCAGAGTCTTAACTTTGATAAAGAATATCTCTTTGGTTTTGAGTCTTTAGTCTTTGCAACTTCAGGGCTTTTATCTATGCACAATCAGCTTGTAACACTCCGAAGAGAAAGGAAAACTTGAAATCGCATCATATGACCCCTTTAAGATATTGTTGGTCATAGGTAATAGTAATTAATATTAAAAAATACTACTACTACTACTATTATCTGCTGGGTTCATGAATATTAATCACATTGTCAGCGTTCGCTCGAACTGATTTGCTGAAATCAAAACAGGGTCGGTAATAGATGAGCGCCAACCAACGAGAGCTGTTCGCGCATTAGCTCTGCCCACTGCCGAGAAACCAGCATATCTTTTGCTTGTTCTTAAAAGCTGAATAATTCTAAATGAACTGTTATTTTGACAGGAAAATACAACAAAGAATATGCTTTACATGTAGCGCGTCGATTCAGCCTGGTATGCAAGACTCTCGCTCTCTCTCTTTGCATGTGTGAGAAACACAGCGCTATCAGTAAAGCGACGGCGAGTCATGCGCCTTCACACTAGTTTACTAGCGCACGTGAACCGATCATCTCCTCCACATTAATACTAGTTTCAGCACAAAATAAACATGAACAAACATCCGAAGGCAAGTTAAAAGAAAGAGTGCCGTATCCTGTCTCATGTAATCGCTCAATCAGTGTTTCAGCCGTGCAAAGACCTCAATATAACGGCTTGTAAACAATGTCACGTAACATCGCATTTACCTCAGAAAAACATATTCGGTGACCATAAACTCATTAGTCAGATAGAAAAATAAACTGTATAGAGGGACATTTTGCTAAATATATGCACCATATAACATATTATTCATTATAAATTTTACTGTTCTTCAATGTCTAATTTATGTTTGAATAAATCCATCAAGTTTTTATGACAGCCACCATGTTTATATATATAAAAAAACGAATTGTAGAAATATTATGTAATTGTAACTTTATTATTTTTCATTAAGTGTAATTTTAACAAATTAGTCAGTTTTAACCTTCAATATTATAGTAATGTAGTACCAACAGACTCTCATGTATATTTTAGTTGAGAAATGCTTTTTCCTTGAGAAAATTTGGCATGTACTGTACCTGATATATATCCAAAATAGTCGATATTGAATCAAATCGAATCGAATCGCAAGCTTGTGAATGAGAATCGAATCGAATCGTGAAATTTGTGTCAAAACCCAGCCCTAATAAAAAGTGTTAAAGGGGTCATATGATGCAATTTTAAAGATCATTATTTTGTGTATTTAGTGTAACAGAATATGCTGACATGCTTTAATGTTCAAAAAACACATTATTTTTCAAATACTGTACATTATTGTAGCTCCTCTATGTCCCGCCTCTCTCAAACACGTCTTTTTCAACAAAACCCCCTCCTTTGACAAGCGCAGTCTGCTCTGATTGGCCAGCTGACCCAGTGCATTGTGATTGGCCGAACACCATAAGCACGCGTCAGAAATGTAACGCCCCTTACCATAATCGCTTCAGCTTTCAAAGTAAATATCAAGACAGTTAATAATGTTGTTAGTGTTACCATCAGTTCAAGCCCGAAAGGGCAACAGAGTCGCGGTTAAGACAGCTGACGTGCTATGATTTCTGACAGGCAGTTCACTCTCCTGTGATGTGACCCTGTTCTCCTCACACACACACACGACGTGTTACTCTGCGGCTGCGCAAAACTCCGCATTTGAACAGTCAATAGCAAATACTTAAACTAGTAACAAAACATACTTACAGTCGCTGATTCAGAAGCGCCAGATTCTAGTTTCAGCACAAAATAAACATGAACAAACATCCGAAGGCAAGTTAAAAGAAAGAGTGCCGTATCCTGTCTCATGTAATCGCTCAATCAGTGTTTCAGCCGTGCAAAGACCTCAATATAACGGCTTGTAAACAATGTCACGTAACATCGCATTTACCTCAGAAAAACATATTCGGTGACCATAAACCTTATAACATATTATTCATTATAAATTTTACTGTTCTTCAATGTCTAATTTATGTTTGAATAAATCCATCAAGTTTTTATGACAGCCACCATGTTTATATATATAAAAAAACGAATTGTAGAAATATTATGTAATTGTAACTTTATTATTTTTCATTAAGTGTAATTTTAACAAATTAGTCAGTTTTAACCTTCAATATTATAGTAATGTAGTACCAACAGACTCTCATGTATATTTTAGTTGAGAAATGCTTTTTCCTTGAGAAAATTTGGCATGTACTGTACCTGATATATATCCAAAATAGTCGATATTGAATCAAATCGAATCGAATCGCAAGCTTGTGAATGAGAATCGAATCGAATCGTGAAATTTGTGTCAAAACCCAGCCCTAATAAAAAGTGTTAAAGGGGTCATATGATGCAATTTTAAAGATCATTATTTTGTGTATTTAGTGTAACAGAATATGCTGACATGCTTTAATGTTCAAAAAACACATTATTTTTCAAATACTGTACATTATTGTAGCTCCTCTATGTCCCGCCTCTCTCAAACACGTCTTTTTCAACAAAACCCCCTCCTTTGACAAGCGCAGTCTGCTCTGATTGGCCAGCTGACCCAGTGCATTGTGATTGGCCGAACACCATAAGCACGCGTCAGAAATGTAACGCCCCTTACCATAATCGCTTCAGCTTTCAAAGTAAATATCAAGACAGTTAATAATGTTGTTAGTGTTACCATCAGTTCAAGCCCGAAAGGGCAACAGAGTCGCGGTTAAGACAGCTGACATGCTATGATTTCTGACAGGCAGTTCACTCTCCTGTGATGTGACCCTGTTCTCCTCACACACACACACGACGTGTTACTCTGCGGCTGCGCAAAACTCCGCATTTGAACAGTCAATAGCAAATACTTAAACTAGTAACAAAACATACTTACAGTCGCTGATTCAGAAGCGCCAGATTGTCATAGCAAAGTCGAAATTGACCCTTTTTTTTTTTTGGGAAATAGCCTTTGTGCACAGCCACTCTCCTAGGTTTAACAAACATGGCATGTGAGACTGACGGACATGTAGAGAAAGAGGTTTGAGTGATAAATAATCATTATCTAACCTGATAAAAAATAATTTATTTAATGTTATCCTCATTATATTTCATCTGTAACAACACTGAACTTTTATCTTCATTATAACACATAAGGAAAGTTCTCTGCATAAACCTACAACTGGCAGATCCACGTGTCTCTTTATTTCTCTTCAATACCGCAGGAAATCAAATTAAATTAAATGTGGATGATGTTAACTGTGACAAGATGTTTGACAGGGCAGTTTAAACACTGACAGAACGCACATAACTAAGCAACAGAGTGTCCCTTAAAGACGCAATTATGACAAAGTAGGTATGTCCCAAAGCTTGGATACTATTCTGCTACATACTCAAAAGTATATACTTCTTCACAAAAAGAGTACATACTTTTAGGGAATAGTATGAGTAGGCGAATTGAGACGCAGCAAAAGACAAATTTCCCTTTAAGGACAATTAAGTGTATTTGATTTAATTCATGTGTCTGACATATTGGATGCAAAATTTTACAGACTGCATTCTGAGATTGTCTTCTCCAAAGAGGATACATGTAAATCTGCTAGAAGTTGGCTCAAAGAATGTAAGTGATCATAATTAGGCAGTTAATCTTTTGAAAAAGTGCTGCCTTTGGAACAGATCATTTCTGTAATACACTAACTGTAATCACTTGTAATTTCCTATGAGAAACTGGTGAACTTTTACTTTGATTTGCTTTGTCTTGCATTTCACAAAGAACACCTGTAACGCACTACACGGGTGAGCAGATAACAGCTCCAGCGCCCCATAAAGTACGACCGCACCACTTTTGTTCTTGCATTTGCATTAGATAATGCTCTGCAATTATTGAAAACTTAGCAATTATTGCCACGCAGATGGAAAAGTAACATTCAAGGGTGCAAGAGAGTCTTTGCAGTAAGTGCAGCAAGTTGGATCTGGCAGCATTTAAGATGATATAATAAAAGTGCAGGGAACTGAAAAACAGAGGGGGGCCTTCTGTATGACTCAGAGAGCACTAAAAAGCAAAGCTAGCCGGTAAAGATATTCTCTGTATCTTACAGTGAATAGTCTGATATATATAGACTCGTATACAATCTTGAAAGTCAAAGTTATGAAATGATCTAGGGGGAAAAAAACTATATACTCACCGAGCTGCTCTTGGGATCTGTGGCACCAACACTGTCTCTCGCGAGCGCTACTATGACATTGCTCTTCTCTCCGGCCCAGTGGACGACCATTTGATTATGAGAGTCATTCAGGTTGGCCTGTGAAAACAAAATATGATGAACAACCCATCTAAATGTAGCTGACTAGCTACATTGTAGCTGACATTTATTTTGCTGTGGTCAGAGAAGTATCTATAGATAGGTTTCCACAGCACAAATCAAGCTGTCATGGCATTTTCAAAGACATTTCTCTGTTTCTGCTTCACTCACTGGATCATTTTCCTTTTCAATCGTATTGCATTTGTAATATTCATCTGTAAGATTCTGTACTTGACAGTCTTGAGTTTGTGGTATAGACAGCAGGTGTGTCTCATGCACGGAAAGCCGACAGCTTTTGAGAAAACAAACACAACCACAAGAAGAGAGAGCAGAAGCGAGCTGAGCTACACCACAGCGGCAGGAAAACTGAAACTACGGGCTGCGGCATCCCAATCTGATCTGCTGAACAAAGAAATGTGCCATCTTTTCATGTCCATCCCCCCTTCTCTTTCCACTAGTAACAGCTTGTCTCATCTTTAATTCAAACTTCTGCATGAGGACCATGGGATCCTCAAATGGGTTCTCCTTCAATATCTCCTGTCAGACATTAAAGAGAACTTGCAAAAGGTTGTTTTTGTAAAGAAACAAACACCACTTATTCTCCTGCTTAAGGAACACTGTCGTGGTTCACTGGCAAACAACAGATTTACTGACTTAACCTTAGCATGTTAAACCACTTTTTAGTTTGAAAGGTCACCTTACAGGCTTTCAACAAAAGAAGCAAACATTCTACAAAAGAAAACTACTTACATTTGTTATACCATTTTAAAGAATATACATTTATTGCGATATGTACATTTGCGATATTTCGATATATTGCACAGCCCTAATTCTGACCATATTCTACATCCCTCAATCCTACCCCATACCTATTGAGGGAAAACTCTTTTTATAATTTAACTTCATATAGTTAATAGTGAATGTGTTCCCTAATCTAAAGTGTTACCAAAGGGGTCATCAGATGCAAAATTCACTTTTACATGTTGTTTGAACTGAAATGTGTGTTGGCAGTGTGTGTACACAACCACGCTATAATGATAAAAATCCACCCAGTGTTTTTTTTTTTTAAATCTCGATAAATCCAAACCCTTTTTTCATATCAAGCCGTTCTCAGATTCCTGCCAGTGTGACGTCACACTGGGCAAGGCCGCTCCCACGATTGTTGATTGACACTGGCGTTTTACCTTCGACCCGCCCTGAGTGAGCTGTCATCAGTCCGCCATTGTTTCAACACCAGGGGTAGACAAGAATAGCTCCTAAGCGATTGAGGTGTTTTGTTGTTGGATATAATAATGAACATAGCAGTCGTCATTTACTCCTGACATCTGAGGCGCTGAAGACGCAGTGGATTACGTTTGTTTTTGAAGGGAATGCATCCCCGACCTACCTAAATGCGTCTATGTTCGCACGAATCATTCGTGATCCAGCTTCACCTCCAGAAGAAGTGAGTAAACGTTTTTTTTAATGAATTTTGCAAATCGCCTTTCCTAATAATGTGCTAGTTACCAAGTTTCACGATGAATGCGGCTAAAGTTTACAGTCTGTCAGAGAACTGTGGGTGGGGTGAGCAGAGCTCATTTGCATTTAAAGGGAAATGTCCTAAAACGGCTTGCTGTAAACAGGGGTGCTCCGATTGATGACGCGCCTGCCGTGAGAAGGTTTGGCATGACATGCAGCGGCACCGTCTCAGTCTCTGTCTGGCGCTTGTGAAATTATTATCATGCTTTAGGTGAGGTACAATTCATATTTCTTCATTAAATAACTTATAAAGTAATTTGGAAAAAATTCTGTGAGACATAATTTCACAAACAGCATGAGTGAAACACCGCACGCGCTCTCTCTTTCCCTCTCAAAATGCAAATGGCTTCAAATCACATCGTGTCTGCTCTATAAGTGAGCTGCATAGTTGATACACGAATTGTCACTTGCACTATCGAGGCAGTGTCGCATCGTCACTGAAGTTTATAAATTGCATTTTTTTTCTTTTTAATTCTCACCAGTGTTTAACCATTCAATGCTCGCGTGTTCTCCTGGAGACCGTGCACTCAAGCACACTAGCAGCGCACACACACATAACGCCAGATTCACATTACTTTGTTTGCAGTGCATATTTTTCCGCGCTCATGTTAACGGATTAAAGCGTTCACACTGCACACACGGTTGCGGTCCGGCAGTGCGTTTAGAAGCGGTGTGTCTGCAGCAGTGCAGAGATCGTTTCCGCACCGAGTCTATTTTTGCTGTACTGCAAGCGCTGAATTAAAGTGACAGCACTTTGTTTGCGGTAAATATGAGCTTGGATTGACACGAAAATTTTGCAATTGCAGTCAACACATATGACTTTTTGGCTAGGCTTAAAGGAAAAGAGCACTTCTAGATAAACAATAATAGATGCACTCCTGGAGGCAGGAAAACAAAGTTCTTTATTAACTGCAGGATTGCTTGTAATAAAGATTTAAATGCAAAAGAAAAGGCAGTTGAGCTGACTAGGGCTGGGAGATATATCGAATATTAGCGATAAATTAATATCGCAATAATTTTGACGACGATGTAAAATTAAAAAATATTGTGAATATCGAATATTTCAAATTCAAGCATACTTTCCCAAAAGAACTCGCCGAACGTCCAAAAAAGGAGACAACGTGTTATTGCGGACTGCTCTACATGCCTCTACTACGCGAGCTTTAATGAGTGCGGTTGCCAGATATCAAGAGTTCAAATCCCCGAATCAGAGCTTCGCTGTTACAAGGATACATTTTCTGCCCGGTGTTTTGCTTATTTTAAGCAATCTGGCAACCATGCAAATTGGCTCCTCATTGCGGAAGCGCCGCCAACGATGATCTGAAAATACCAACAAACAAGCTGGAGTTTAGCGATCTTAATGAAAGTGTCTCTCATGAGATCTCGACTATATTGTTTGCGTTTGTGATCGCTGAATAAATACACTTACTCAACCGCTGTTGTTTGAATAGAGAAACATAGGCTATGGCAATTTGGAATTACTATTCGGAATTTCACTCATATAATATTTTTCACTTGTTTTACCAGTTTTCATAATATAGACAGAGAGAGTGCATAAGTCTTTGGTATTAATTTATAAATATATATGTAAGAAATACCAATGTGCTTCAGCAACTAGCTCCCCATCTGAGAGGGTTTTTAGTGCCAGTGGGAACATAGTTTCATGCCACAGAGCTTCTGTTAAACCAGAGACAGTTAGCAGAATTGTGTTCTTAGCTAAAAACTTGTAAAAAAAATACTTATCCCAGTTTAATTATTTCCCCCAGTTGCACAGTGTAAATTGTGAATTGCATGCACTAAAAAATTTGACAGAATGCACTTTCTGTACTTGTTTTACACTACTTCAGTTACATATACATGTGTTAATTTAATAAAAAGCAGTAAGCGATCACTTGGTCTAGATTTTGTTTAACTGTTTAAATTTAAGTGATCACTTGGTCTAGATTTTTTTTAACTGCTTAAATTTGCACTAAACATTTAGTATTTACTTTGTAACAATAGCTGTTCAATCTAAATAGTTTTTGTTGTTTTTTTTAATGGGGACAAAAGAAAATCATGTTTTTTTTATTATTTAAAAGCAAATGCAAACATATCGCATATATTTTTTTTATATATATATATCGTCCAGCCCTAGAGCTGACTGTTTCTGTCAATGGTAAGTTTTAATTTAGAATGTTTGTGATAATGTAAGAAAAGTAGTTTAAATGCTTTGCTTTAGAAACTTAATATATAAATCTAGAAGTAAATGCAAAAGTAAAAAGCACTGAATAATTGATGAAAGATTGTATTACTGTACTGTGTAAAAAAATAATCACAACATTGAAAAAGCATTTTAAATAACAATGTTTGGATTTAAAATCAAAATAATGGATAAATGTTGTATTTGTGGTAAACAGCCACGGATCAGGAGCAGACTCCTGTGTGAAAACACAGTCTGTGCTGCTTCTGTACCACACATGGACTACATACGCACTGCAAACGGAGTATGTGTGAACCTCACATACAGCTCACAAAATCAGGCTTGCGCTGTGTAAGCTATTGTGCAACAATTACACAATTGTAAAAACAAAAATACAGTGCATGATCAAACATTTAGGTGAGATAAATATATATTTTTGAAAAATGTCTAAAAAATGCCCCCCTCCACCCCTCAAATGAAAAATACAAAAATCTTCTCACAAGAGTCACCTAAGAGAGGGATTCATTTTCAAAAATGAAATTCAGGCCCTGAATAAATGTCTAAAAATCTTGATTGGATCATCACTATAAATAATTCTACATGATAAAAAGAAGGCTTTAAAAAGATACTGCTTTCTGTGATCGGCGATC
>NW_015505258.1:743954-744918 GCF_001515645.1 Sinocyclocheilus grahami | reverse complement strand
AAAAAATACTTATCCCAGTTTAATTATTTCCCCCAGTTGCACAGTGTAAATTGTGAATTGCATGCACTAAAAAAGTTGACAGAATGCACTTTCTGTACTTGTTTTTCACTACTTCAGTTACTTATACATGTGTTCATTTAATAAAAAGCAGTAAGTGATCACTTGGTCTAGATTTTTTTTAACTGCTTAAATTTGCACTAAACATTTAGTATTTACTTTGTAACAATAGCTGTTCAATCTAAATAGTTTTTGTTGTTTTTTTTAATGGGGACAAAAGAAAATCATGTTTTTTTTATTATTTAAAAGCAAATGCAAACATATCGCATATATTTTTTTTATATATATATATCGTCCAGCCCTAGAGCTGACTGTTTCTGTCAATGGTAAGTTTTAATTTAGAATGTTTGTGATAATGTAAGAAAAGTAGTTTAAATGCTTTGCTTTAGAAACTTAATATATAAATCTAGAAGTAAATGCAAAAGTAAAAAGCATTGAATAATTGATGAAAGATTGTATTACTGTACTGTGTAAAAAAATAATCACAACATTGAAAAAGCATTTTAAGTAACAATGTTTGGATTTAAAATCAAAATAATGGATAAATGTTGTGTTTGTGGTAAACAGCCACGGATCAGGAGCAGACTCCTGTGTGAAAACACAGTCTGTGTTGCTTCTGTACCACACATGGACTACATACGCACTGCAAACGGAGTATGTGTGAACCTCACATACAGCTCACAAAATCAGGCTTGCGCTGTGTAAGCTATTGTGCAACAAAGTAAATGCAAAAGTAAAAATCATTGAATAATTGATGAAGATTGTATTACTGTACTGTGTAAAAAAAGAATCACAATGTTGATTGTGGATCACCCCTCCACCCCTCAAATGAAAAAAAAAAAATCTTCACAAGAGTCACCTGAGAGAGGGATTCATTTTCAAAAATGAAATTCAGGCCCTGAATAAA
>NW_015505258.1:672592-743944 GCF_001515645.1 Sinocyclocheilus grahami | reverse complement strand
CAGAAGTCATTTGAACAAACCAATGAATTTTCAACTAAATTAGCAAGGAGAAAAATGTACATTTGTATTTCAAATGATACATTAACTGATTTATGGTTGACTGTAGGTTTTTTAACAGCTGATTAATCTCTAAAAACAGTTCCCCACCACCTCATCAGGATGTGTCGAAGAGCTTTTCCCCACCACCTTGCCAACAAACACTTTGAAAGAGCAAATGGTTGCAACCCGATCTATGTCAGCCCAGCAAACTCTTGGGTCTGCTTATTCAAAGACAGTTAAAGGCCTGTCTGCAACTTCTGGTTATCCTGGAAATGGACTTTCTGCTAATCTAACAGGGCCCTCATTTATACTGACACAGTAATATCCTGAAAGCATTGACGGTAAGACAAGTGCAAATAACTTCACATTCATAATCGCTTGTCTTGTTGAAAAAGCATTTAAAGAATGAGACTGTGAAAATAATGAATTTTTTTCTGTTCCTTATGCATTATTCAGCAGGGAAACAGAAGGAAGAATGAGAGAGAGGGAGCACTGGAGCACCTTCGCCCATCGCTGCAAGCAACGCACGGCTTGAATCCATGACATCATCTCTGCAGCACTAACATTTGGGCTAACAGTTCAACAATTTGCCTACCCGTTCCCTTCTGGCAACCAACCATATGAGAAAAAATACGGGTGAACCACACATTTAATATCACTGTGGCCGAAACCAAAGGAAAACCGAGGAGTCATTATGCCGTTAAAGGCTTAAAGTACAGTTAAAAGCCTGTTTTATTATTGCAGTATGAATAATTACTATATATGGGACCATTACAGGGATGTGTTATGCTATGCTACCAGGTAATGAACATACTTGAAATATCCATTTGCACATAATACGAAAAACAGAAATGTTCATTCTCTTTTGATATTCACATGAAGCAGTAATAAATCATCTTAAACCAAAAACTGCAGACAAGATTAATACTGGGTTCAGTTCATCTATAATTTTCTTGTTGATGTTTAAAATTGTGTCTTAAGGGAACAATAAAGATTATATGACTCATCTGTGTTGATTTGGTTTCACCTGGAGCTTAATGCAAGAGGAGGACTTCAGAAAAACCTAAACTAAACCGGCAGGCTGTTCAGACAAGTTCCAGTAATACTCCATGGAATCATTATAAACATCTACACCGCCCCCCATTTTCCTTCCCCTGGGTTTTGAACTTTCTTATCACCGAAAACAAAACTAAAATACTCTGCAATATCATGTTTGAACAGGAATACTAAAAAAAATTAAAAGTGGAAGTGAAGTGACCCATACTCGGAATTTGTGCTCTGCATTTAACCCATCTATGTGCAAACACACAGCAGTGAGTAGTGAACAAACACACACACAAATACCTCGAACACACACCCGGAGCAGGGGGCAGCCAATGCTGTGGCGCCCGGGGAGCAGTTGGGGGTTGGCGGTGCCTTGCTCAAGGGTCTCACCTCAGTCATGGTATTGAAGGTGGAGAGAATGCTGGTTTTTCACTCCCCCCACCAACAATTCCTGCAGGACCTGAGACTCGAACCCACGACCTTCGGGTTACAAGTCCGATTCTCTATCCATTAGGCCACGACTGCCTTTGAAATATCCATTTGCACATAATACGAAAAACAGAAATGTTCATTCTCTTTTGATATTCACATGAAGCAGTAATAAATCATCTTAAACCAAAAACTGCAGACAAGATTAATACTGGGTTCAGTCCATCTATAATTTTCTTGTTGATGTTTAAAATTGTGTCTTAAGGGAACAATAAAGATTATATGACTCATCTGTGTTGATTTGGTTTCACCTTGAGCTTAATGCAAGAGGAGGACTTCAGAAAAACCTAAACTAAACCGGCAGGCTGTTCAGACAAGTTCCAGTAATACTCCATGGAATCATTATAAACATCTACACCGCCCCCCATTTTCCTTCCCCTGGGTTTTGAACTTTCTTATCACCGAAAACAAAACTAAAATACTCTGCAATATCATGTTTGAACAGGAATACTAAAAAAAATTAAAAGTGGAAGTGAAGTGACCCATACTCTGAATTTGTGCTCTGCATTTAACCCATCTAAGTGCACACACACAGCAGTGAGTAGTGAACAAACACACACACAAATACCTCGAACACACACCCGGAGCAGGGGGCAGCCAATGCTGTGGCGCCCGGGGAGCAGTTGGGGGTTGGCGGTGCCTTCCTCAAGGGTCTCACCTCAGTCATGGTATTGAAGGTGGAGAGAATGCTGGTTTTTCACTCCCCCCACCAACAATTCCTGCAGGACCTGAGACTCGAACCCACGACCTTCGGGTTACAAGTCCGATTCTCTATCCATTAGGCCACGACTGCCCCCGTGATAATATAGGGTCATTTTCTGGAAAAACTAAAAGGGAATTCAATACAAATTTCTTTTGCAGTAACTGTCATACATAAGTATTTAGTACAAAAATAAGTAACTTGTTACTTACTAAGTCTGTCCAAGATTATGATTCAGTCTTAACTAAACAGCAAATGTTTTAAGTACTACACGGACAAAGAGAAACTAAATGAGAGAGAATAAAAGTAATTACCAAATTAGATTAAAAACTGACTTCACATGACTTAGAGACTCGTGAAGTAAGTCCATGCTTATTCTGCAAAAGGTGAGGCAATGTCAAGACAACTCATTTAGATTCCAGCTATTACTTTATGGTAATGATTCTGCATTGCATACTTTACATACTAGAACAAAACCGCATTCGTTTGCCAGAAGTCTACTTAACATAGCTAAATATATGAGGGAACAGTAGATCCGAGGTCCATGAAATGAATTCAATTTAATAGAAAACTTGTTTTGAATGTATAACATTCTTCTAAGAATGAATTACTGCTTCATCAGTGCTGCCGGGACAAATTGTGAAATACTTCCCATTAAGCTGTGCCTCCAAAAGCAATAAATGTAAACAAATGTGTCAAATTCTAAATAAAAATAAAAAATAGATAGGACTGTTTGGTTAAAAAATAAAATACAATTCTCAGTAAAAATACTCGTTGCTAAGTCTGCCTTGGGGTCTGGCGCTGAACTGAAAATGTATGATAATGACTGTCACAATTCTTCAAACTTCATGAGCAATTGTGTGTCACAGCAAGTCTGCAAAGACGACAACATAAAGACCCTTTAAAACAGTGTATATCCTTGACCTGGCAGAGCTGAGGACTTTTCGAGGTTACTTGATCACAATAGACAAAAAGAGTAGATTGATGTCTGTTACATCTTACCTAACACTGCTTCTCTGTATGTGCCAAAAACAACACATAAACCAAAAGGTCTGAAAGACCTTTGAAAGAGGAAGGAAGAGGGGGGGGCCAGATGGGAGATCTTAACTGGATCATCTGAGAGGGTAATTCACCTCATAGCAACTGCAATGGATTCCATCCAGGACACTAATAACACTTCATAAAGGATTTCCTGTACACTCAACAGGGTGAAAAGGGGAGATGTCTAATCTTAGTGACTGCCCACTGCTCAAACTGCATATGCATTACAGAATTATATGATGGTATTTTGACATTTTGAGAAATTTGCCTTTGTACATCACTAGAAAATAAAACTGATTAATATTTTCAAAAATACTGCAAGTCACCACTCAGATATATTTACGAGTAAGTATGAACCAAATAACTAAAATGCACTTCGATTCATTTTTCAAATGTTTTAGTTTCACAATAATAGTATTGAACAAATCAACAGTCATACCATACCATCATACCTCTATTTTAGATTGTTTCAACACAAGTGAGTCACAACGAATCATACCTTGAATCATAAAATCACCTGCTGCAGCAGATGAGTGTATTTGAGCCCATGGGAGGTCAGCCAGCTCTTGCAAAAACCACAATACCTGTATTTACTCTGCCAACCACAATCTCGTGTCTGTGGACATAGCACAATGACTGTTTTTCAGACAAAATTCTGTGCTTTGACCCCTTCGAGATTTCAAAGTCACAATAGATCTGTGGTAAAAGCAAAACTAGGAACTGCTGCATGCCTGACTTAACAAACATCTCAAAGCACAACACTTGAGGGGGTAAAAGAATTAGCTGGGAAATTTCCCAGCAAGACTGTGCAACCAGCTATGCTTGTGTAACAAAGCTGCTTCCTGACGGTAAACAAACAACGAAACATTGTGTCATACATTTAATAGGAACAAAGATGAGCCGAGTCTGTTTCTAATTCCCAAGAGACTGACATTAAGCATAAACAAACAACATTATTTATATATAGGGAGACGCGTTAGTTTTCACTAGGGTTTTATCTCAGCAACTATAGAGTTTCAAGTCAAAAATATTTGATGGGATATTTTCGCATTTTACTGATTTGTCTGGTGTTTCAAAATTGTTTCACCATCTAAATGTCACCCAAAAACCTACAATAAGTTATTTGGTGGCAGGTTACGTTGTGACAACTTACCCCACATGGCATGGCAATATGTGTTAAATGAGCAGTTTCTTTTTTTTACTGGAGCAAAAAGCAAGACAACTAGCCTCGGTCTCCCTATATTACAGAATATTTAATTGTATAAAATAGCTTTCAATAATTATTAGATACCAACTGAATGAATGTTTTTCTTATTCTAGAAGGAACCTTTAGTATTAGCATCACTACAGAGACAGAAATAATAGAAAAAAATGGTAATGTATACTTAAAAAATAAAACAAAAAATCAATGATATCTGATTCTAAATATTGTTTAATAACACGTAATGTCTCGTTGTTCAATATAACAGAGAGAGAGAGAGAGAGAATGAAAAATTGCTTGCAAGAAAATCGTTCAATCGAGTTTTTTTTTTTTTTTTACATTGTACATCCTAAGAAAAAATAGATTTGTTTTGGTATCAAATATCTTGATTGACATAACAGGTACGAGAAAAATGTGAGACCGTTTAATCGGTGGGTAATGATGAAACCTTGGCTTTCACTGAAGTCAGTGCTATAAAAATGTATATATATGTATTATTTATAATTATTCACCCTCACCGGAGAAGCAATATTTCGCTGAAGGGAAGTGCGAGAACCTTTCATCTGACAAACAGGTCAATTACACTTCTAGGTGACTGCGTGCAAACCAAAGGTGAATGATACACAACTATTGAGAATACAGAATGTAATATTTATGAGGTTATGCAAACACGTGAGGATGTTTTTGCCCTTATTATCAATGCAATCACACCTAATTGATGTAAACCTCGCTTACCCTTCCATAAACCTTTGGCACGGGTGATCCAGCAGCATTCCGCCGAACGCGATGCTGGTGCGCGGATGATGAAGCCTCCCTGACTTCTCTCTCCAGACGCACGACGCGACTTGCTGCATGCTCCAGGTGTGCACGCACTAGGGAGAAACCCATGTCCTGTGGTAGCATGAATCTCTGGTCATGGTGAAGTCGAAGCGTGGAGGAGATCGCTCCAGGAACGAGTAAAAATAACAGATATATGGCACAGCGACTGAGCGCCAGCATCTTGCGTGTCTGCCCTGACGCCATGTTTGTGTATGTTGAATGCGATGTGTGACAGGGCGCCTCTAGCGGTCAACCGCATTCAGACTCATTACCATGGATACAGATGGCACATGATGGCACACGATGTTTTGTTTTGTTTTACATAAACTGTAGATTGGCAAGACCAAAACAAAGGATTGTTTCAGGGAAGATTTCACAGAAAGAACGTCTTGCATCAGCATCCCATTAAATGTCGTTGACTGGGTAGACCTATGAATTAAGAAGAAGAATGATAATAATAGTAATTACAATAGTAATAATAATAATAATAATATTATATATATATAATTATATTGTTGCTCTTTTGTTAGTTTTGACTGCTTTTATTGTCCTCATTTGTAAGTCGCTTTGGATAAAAGCGTCTGCTAAATAACTAAATAAATAAATAATAATTCTTAATTGCTTTTTGATGGGAAAATAAATTGCGAACTTCCCCAAACTTGATTCCAATTTAATAACAAAAACACAAATGGTTAGTGTAAAAAGGATCTACATGTATAAATAGCACAGGAGGTTTTTGTTGTGGTAAAATAGCTTATGTTTGGATCAGAATTGAAAAACAATTTAAAGCTACATAACTTGCTAAAAGGCCAAAGGTAAAAGGCCATAATTGGTTCTTCAAATATGGGAAACATTTAAACTTTTATTAAACAGATGTTTATATTATTATTAAAAACAAACTAATTCGTTTAATATGAACACAAAACCTCGTTATTGTGTTTGTTTAGATATCCATGGAAATGTCACAAAAAGTCTAGTTCTAATACCAAAAATGTTGTGTCATTTATGAAGTATTCTTTATGGAAAATGGATTTTAAAAATAGCTGAAGACAAAAGTCTTTATGGAAAATTGATTTTTTTTTTTCAGAAAAAAAAACATTCGGCCATTGCTAAAGCTTTAAATCAAAGATACGACCACAACACCCTTATAATTACATATTTTGCCAGATCTTTTCATCAGCTCATCGCCTGGTTTTGAGTTCAGTTGTCCGAAACCCCCATCTGCTGGTCAGAATTTGTAAAGGTATTATATATATTTTATATATTCCTAATTTTTCCACTAATAATTGCTGCGGAATAATCAGTAGTAATTGGTGTCCGCTTACTATGAGTTGTAGGCTACCCTCAGTAGTAGACTACAGTTGCGCGTGTTTTCTGTGAGCTCGCGATTATTGACTGTTCAAAAAAGCGGCGGTTGGTAAGTGAGGTGAACTGAAGCTTATCGAAGGTTACTGATTTTCTGGTATTTACTTTAGTTAGCCTAATCAAACAACTGGTATTCCATTATTAACTAACACCCTTTTGGCATAGATATTGATTTTGTGTAAATAAATGTAAACATTGTTTAAATAAGTGTTATCACTTGATTTAATTGAAAACGTCAAACACGTCAGCTCTTGCGTTGGCTAAACTTGTGGCGACAAGAGAGATCCATGGACAAAAGATTCAGTTACTGGAATACGTTCAAAATACCCAGGTGTTTGTCCTAACGGGAATTATATTTAAGAAGGCTTTGTTAACATCAAAGTGGGAATATTATCTTGACAAAGAATATTACGCCACTTTTCTTCGGTCAGAGGCGAGTTTAATGACACAACGCAGTCTCGAGAGCACTAAAGAGGCCGTCAGAGGAACAGAAATGAAAAGGTCTCAAGCCAAAGTACGTGAGGTGAGGATTTCGAGGTCATCATGAATTGAATTAATATCATCACAGAAATCTACGGTCACGAAATATCAGCCAGTTGTTCACTTCTGTGTTGTCTTGCTAGTTATTTGTCTGATTTCTAACCGATTTGTTTACTAATGCTCACAAATGTACATGTAGGTTGAAAATGCACCATTTTCGGAGACATCTCCAGCAAAAAAGATAAAGGCACAGCATTTCAGATCAGCAGCTGGAGACATGCCTTATGGGTTTGAAGTAGCATTAACAGGCAAGTCTTGGTTTTTCTAATATAATAATAACTCTCTTTATCAATTATTTGACATATGAGAGGTTGTATTTGACAGCCATTTAAGTTACCTCATGTTTTAAACACAACAATTATTTTTCATGACCATTCCCGTAGACCTCAACTTGTGAGGCATGTTACTCAGTTTTCTGTATGTCTTCTCATTTTAGAGGCTAACCGAGAGGTCAGTGTCCTCTATTCCAAGTACTCCGAGGTCTTGAGGTAACTGGATGGATTTGTATGCTGTGTCTCATCATCAGTAATAGATCTATACGGTTTGCAGTCAAACATTAATTTCACATATTTTCTTCCAAGGGAAAGAGCTGCTGTGGATGCTTCACAGCTTGGAGAACTGGAGGATATACTTACTGAAGCCAGGAGCTTGGAATCTCATCTTAAAGAGAAGAAGGAACACCTGAGACGATCTTTGACTTTGATCTCTGACAAACTACAAGGATAGGTTCAGTTCTTTTCAGTGGTGTTATTTGATTCACATAATGCATCTCATTTGCTATACAAGCATCAGTTAAGACATTGTTAATGCTGATTGTACATGTCCATATTATACTTTAGAAGTTATATACTTTACAATAATAGAAATATAGGTGTTATGCTGAAATAAAGCTGATATGTGGTGACAGTCACAAACTGTAGTGATGTATCATAAAAACAATTGCATATACAGTATATACGTATATATATATATATATATATATATATATTGAAGAAACGCAACACACACACACACACACACAAAAGCATTTGTTATTTTAATAAATTCTTATTCTTCTAGCAGACATTATTGAAATGTAAAGTTACTGAGATTATATAATACAAGTTATTAATTCAGGAGAGTAAAAACAACACTAGTAGAAAATTAAAAGTAGGTTATTCAGAGACAGCTTGAACATCTTGCTAAATTTTTGGGCTTTTCAAAAGAGTCTCTCAGTGTCTATTTTGGAAAGTCCCATGGAATCCATACGGAATGTTGATAGGTACCTCAGCCCGGCCCAGTTCTTCAAATGTTTTTGCATCCAGCACCAGAAGGAAGGTGCTCTTGTCCTATAGGGACAATTGCTCATTAGCCTAGCCATATATTTTACCTCATTTTTGAAAAGCTAACAAGCAATATTTGAAACCACTGAGGAACATGTCATGTTATACCTGATTTGGGGTGATGACCACGGACAGAATGGCTCCATCATCCTCTTCTACAGCACCAGGTGATGAGACAAAGATCGGTTCTGAGGGATACATGCCTGCATGTTTCCACACCTGTCATAAGTTGAAATATTAGTTCAAATGACTAAACATTAAAAGTCTCTGACACAATTTTAACATGCATTAACTGAATACTCCTAACTAACCTTTATTTGTTTGCCTTGAAGGTCCATTTTAATGAGGGAGTCTCCAACCAGGTGTCTGAAGCCACATCCGTAGAAGTAACGGTAGGGACAGGAATTGCACATTGAATAGTTGATGTGTGGGAATTCCAGACCTCCAAATTCATGGAGATCATCACCATGGAGATCTTCATGTGTGCAAAACACCTGTATAAATACACAATTTACAATATGATATTATAGCAAAAACATATTTTTTGGAATTGCATGTAGATAAACTAGACAAAAAGTTATCCACACAAACCAACCTTATTCTTGTCTGTCTTGATGGCTGTGGCAGTGTTGTTCAAGCGCGTGTTGAGATTTTGCCCACAGGGTGTATGACTGTCCATGTTCAGTGGCAGGACAAAGCGGCGGGGGAACACTCTGCACACTGTGTTGTATACCTAGCGAAAAAAAACAATGAACACTGAAGTACACTGAAAAATTGCTAAATATTTACAAAGAATCAGCAAGTAACACATTAAATGAAACGTGATATTTTTAAATAGAAAGACTGAAATAGTATTTTTTCGTAAAATGTACTTCGATAATTGTTGCATTTACAACTTCGAAAAATCTTTTTTTTTTACAGTCTAGTTATGTGGAAAAACTTGTGAAAAACAAGGGTGCGTTTACACACAGATATAACAAAAGTAAGGTTTTACCTCATCCAGAGCATTTCCAGACTTTTTTAGATTCTGAATCAAGTAGTTGTTAATTGCTTGGCCATCATCAGAACAGCACATGTCAATGATCAGAAAACCGTTTTCTTCATAACAGTTTATCTGATGGAAGGTTGACAGTGGCTTTGCATAATATTTGATGAGGCTCAGCTGTGACCGAAGCAGAATAATTTAAAAAATGAGTTATACTAAATAAAATAATATGAGTGAGTACAGTGTGGAATTATTAGCAGTAGTTACCTTTCCTGTGTGTTTATTGATTACATGGAAAACTGTGTTTCGTTTGGGGTCCCAATATACGCCCTCATTAATCCCCTTTCCACGGAGTTTGCTTGTCACAATCTTCAAGAGATCCATTTTGATTGGCTGCTCGATGAATACCACATAGTTCTCTGACATGGCTGCAATAAGAATGTAATATGTTTATACATATATTAAAAAAGATAAAAAGATTTCTTAAATAAATGTTATTCTTTTGAACTTTCATCAAAGAATCCTGAAAAAACATAAAAAATATTAAGCAGCACTGTTTTCAACATTGATAATATTTAAGGAATGTTTCTTGAGCATGAAATCGGCATATTAGAATGATTTCTGATAGATCATGTGACACTGAAGACGGGTAGTGACTGCTGAAAATTGCTTAATTACATTTCAAAATATATTCAAAATAAACCTTACTTTAAATTGTTATGATATTTCACAATATTACTGTATTTTTGATCAATATAGCCTTGGTGAGCATAAGAGACTTATTTTAAAATATAAAAAAATCTTACAAACCCCAAATATTTCAATCATTTTATATTTACTTATTTATTTGCAAAAGAGTTTGAAGGCATTGCTCACATACCAAAGCTGTGATAGTAGGATGGTTTAGACTTGTCCTCTGAGGGGATTGAACACACAACTGTGGCTCCTTCCAAGGTATCATTTGGATTCACCTTTTTTGACGGCACCATTATTATATTGTAGAAAGCACCTTAAAAATAAAATTGAAAAAGAATGAGAATTCTTAATTTTTCGTTCAACTCGTTAAACTACGGGGGCTGAGAAGTGCAGAACAAATCACAATTCTGAAAACAAAATAACAAATTACAAACGCAAATGCAAGTCTAAAAAACAAAATAACAATTCAGAAAACATTATAACAAGTCAGAAAACACAATGACAAATCCGAAAACAAATGAACAAGTCAGAAAACACAACTACAAATCAGACAAACCGGAAGAGGTAGGTATAGTTTGAGACAGCGCCATTGGATTGGGATTACTCACCGCTGACTGGACGAGACATCTGTCAATCAATGTATACAGGAAGAACCAGCTGAAGAACAGCAGAGTCATGGTAGAAAGTTCGGAGATGGTATTAAAGTAGCTCAGTTTAAATGTATTGTATGAATTGCCCTCACTGTGGAATAAAAAATACGGAGTGTATATTTACATTTAGTTAAAAGTGGCTGTAGAACATCAGTTCCAGTGGTGCAGATTGATAAGCGCTTGCCCTTGGCTTTTAGACGCGATCGACCCGGGTTCGAACTTTTTTGAAAATAAAGTATCGGGTAGGGTTAGGGTAGGTGTAGGGAGGGCTTTATTGTAGCAATAAGGTGGCATCCATTTAATAATTTAAATTATAATTTACACTCAATACGTTATTATTGCATACTGTTTTATAATGTACTACAATACTGAAGTGCAGATAATTGCCACTATTTGCAACAAGTAGTATACTTCATAGTAGAAATCCTGCTATTTTAACATAGTGTAAAAAGGTATTTGCACTTAGTGTAAAATAGCATATTGCTACAAATACTGCTATTTTCACTTAGTGTAAATAGAATCCATTGCTAATACGAGATTTGAAAAGGGAGGGAAAAAAAGTTTGGCAAAAGGTGGGATCGAACCCGGGTCGATCCGTCAAAAAGCCAAGGGCACCCACTCATCCATCTGCACCACTGGAGCTGATGTTCTACAGCCACTTTTTACTAAATGTAAATATACACCCCACCCCGTATGTTTTATTCCATAGTAAGGGCAATTCATACAATACATTTAAACTGAGCTACTTTAATACCATCTCCGAACTTTCTACCACGACTCTGCTGTTCTTCGGCTAGTTTTTCCCTGTATACATTGATTGACAGATGTCTCGTCCAGTCAGTGGTGAGTAATCCCAAACCAATGGCGCTGTCTCAAACTATACCTACCTTTTCCGGTTTGTCTGATTTGTCGTTGTGTTTTCTGTCTTGTTAATTTGTTTTCGAATTTGTTATTGTGTTTTCTGACTTGTTATAATGTTTTCTGAATTGTTGTTGTGTTTTCTGAATTGTTATTTTGTTTTTTAGACTCGCATTTGCGTTTGTAATTTGTTATTTTGTTTTCAGAATTGTGATTTGTTTAGCACTTCTCTTCCACCGTATTAAACACTTTTAGACATTTCTTAAATTCAGTCAGTGTGATTTTTTTTAGATTTAAACTGCCGACAAACCTTTTCGAGTATAAGAGTTGCCCATGTTGTATGTAGTTCCATCAGGATCCACATGGGGATGAGCTGTGGCTCCATTAACCGCAACAAATTTACTCCAGTCCACCTAAACAACAATTTTCTCATTTCAGCTTGTTCTCCACACAAACATACTTTATACATTTTTAAAACATAATTACCTTTTCTTTTGTTTCCAGCGTCTGTGGGTCTATTTTGTGCATGAAGTTGGTCTCTGTGCTGACATAGTAGTCTCCTTTATACTGGACAAAGCTCACATTCGCATTGTCACTTGGCTCTGTGGGAAGAGAGAGATGACGTGCTCACATATGCAGAACATATTCAGACCACTTCAATCAGAGCCGAAGATTTCACACTCACTCGGCAGCTCAAAGCGCGAGAGGAAGCGCTGGAAGAAGTTCTTGCATGGGTCTGGCATGGCAATCGTGCCAAATTCAGACACCATAATGCGGTTATGCTCAAGGTTTTCCTTGTAGCAATCGCTGTTGAGGAAGCGGCTCATATACGTCACCTTTCCATCCTCAATGTGGAATTGGTGCATAAGCGCCATGCCATCAAACCAGTGGTTGAAACTGAGGAGCAAACACAAATGCTTGTTTATTTGCTTTGATAATACTGATCTATTGAGTTCTCAAGGAGCCCAGATGATGCTCACCTGCTTCTTCCGATCTCAAACTTTCCAGGTCCATTCCTGAGGAAATTGCCTTTGATCCAGGAGGGGATGTTACCTGTAATTGTAGTTGCGATGGGCTCTGGGGTTTCATCTGCAGAACACACCAGATTCTCAATGCACGGGAGACCAAGAACATCAGTGAAGTGTTGGTCTTTATTCTGTGACCTGGTCTTTTTCCAGCCTTTGGGGGAAAGAAGACTTTTAGATCTGAAGTTTTGTGCACTACGTACATTGAATCTATGATTAGAACGGTAACCTACCAGAAGTGCTGTTGTTCAGACGGTTCACAGAAGACATGCTGGTCTGCTTGTGATGGCTTGTTGTTGAAGATGTTTCAAGAGCTGTCCTGGAGACTCCCTTGTCTCCCTCTACTAACTGGACTCTCTTATAAAGAGATCTGTTGGGTCACATGGTGCTTATGCAATACCAAATCACAGACACCAACTGAAGTTGTTTGCTTAAATTATCTTACAGTTACCTTGACAAGAATGGTATGTTTTTAATTCAGTACAAGGTTGCTCTAAGCTAAAACAACTGAACTAATTAACTAGTTAATTTCTTGGAGTGCTTGAGTGCAACACATTTATATATAAATAAATATAGAAACTGAACATTTGTCACTATACCATTTGATACACAACACAAATATATATTAATATATTTCAATAATATCAGAAGCAGTTAATTATACAGAGCTAGGCAGATTTGTGGTGTTATTTTATTAGCAAAATTAATCATTCTAAGTCAATCTAATCGTCTGGGAAATTCCGGTCAGCAGCAAATGATGTAACTATATCCTTACTTTAACTCAAACTTAAGAAGGAAAAAAGTAATAACTCTGAAATCTTAATGTTATGGGGGAAATTTAAGTGACCTTACCATAAAATCTAATAATCAAACCAGCTACGCTGAACCACAGACTTTCTTTGAATTTAAGTATTCATTATTTCAGTAGCCTACTTCAATATTTATTTTAATATTAAATATATCAATACAAATACCCTGTAGTGTTCACCTAAATTGATTTGAAATATTTTTATACTTTTATTTATATATTATGTTTAAAAAAATCTGCAACAGTTTGTAATATGCATGTATCAATGATTGTACTAAATTCAGACTCAAACTCATATGCATCTTAACAGGTTATGAACCAGTATCTACAGCAGATTAAAATATATATTCTACATACTGTACATTGTATATAAAATATACATTCTATGTACTGTACATTGTTTGAAAGTTATTCACAAGCACAAGCATTGAATATTTCAGGGATATTTTAGCTAATTTTGGCATAGCATTATATTGGCTAATTGGTTCTTTACTTTATTAAAAAGTCAATTACACTGTAAAAATCATAAATATGTGTACTTATCTATGGCAAAAAAACATTTTTTACTAATAAATGAAACAAAGATTTTTGGTATACGTTTTGCAAGAAAATACTATTTTAGTCATTCTATTTCAAAATTCCAGTTTAATAAAATGTGTTGCCGTTTCTTTGTATTTACTAATTGTGAAATGTACTACCAATTTGAGTCAAAATTGTCAGTACATTCAGCAGTACTCCACTTATTATGTGATATTCAGCATAAATGCATTAAATCCATGGATTAAAAGCAAAATGTTAAAAGCAATGGCCCTAAGTTAAATTGCAATTAAATGTTTAGTGTCTGATTTAGGTCAGGACAACTCTTTTTGATAGTTAGATTGAATAGATAGTGTTGTGTAAAATTTAGTTTTCGCATCCTGTACAACAGAAAAATGTCCTTGTCCCATTTTTAGATCAATCACAGATACAGTCATTAAAATGCATTATGCATGGGGCAAAAATAAATAGCTCAAACAAAAAAGCGTTAGAAAGTTTAAAGGAAATTACACAAAGCCTGCAGAGGAAGATCTTGGTCAAATTTCGTCCTAACATCTGAAGGGGAAAAACAATGTGACATTTCCAATTTATGTAATGTGAACAGTATGCTTATTTGTAATGAATGCAAAAATCTGTGCATGAAATCTTATGCTTTCTGGGAATTTCCCTTAAAAACACGTTCATTGTGAAAAACCAGACTGATATTGTCTCATAGAAATCAGTAGTTCAACAAGTCACAGCCTATCCTGTTTAGAAGAGGTTTAATTCTTTCAGATTAAACAGGTGAGCAGCTTACCTAATGTTCTCACCTTTAGTGTTTTATTGATTTACTGATGTGATCTAGCACGAGTTTGTTCCAAATATCAGTAATCAGTGCATTGTCTGCCTTGTAAGATATATGGTGATTACCTTAAATGGAGTTACGTAAAGTCAGTGACAGTTACTGATTTTGTGATATTGTCCAAACAGAATTTTGTAACATAATTACTCAAAGCATATCCATCCCAATCTGAGCTGCCAACATTCACTTCCACCTTCAATCGGTCCAGTAGTACCTTGAGCGCATGAACACGTCTCCAAAAGTGCATCTGACCTCTTTACCAGCAACTCCTCTGGCTATTGCAGAAAAACAGTACATTCTCGAATCTGACATAAATAAATGGACTAGTATGAAAAATGTATTGACCTTCTGAACAAAAGCAGCATGTATTTAAGTCTGTGCCTGGGAATTTCCCGTGAAGTTATCCAAAATAAAATATTAATAATTTCCCCGAGGCATTTGGTGCTATAACTGAATACATGGGCTCTTTAAGTTCACAACAGTGCAGCAGCTGCCATAAAATACATCTCCCCTGAGGACACATTCATGGCTATTAAAGACAGTAAATTGTGTGAGTGTTGAATGTCTCTTTTACATGCATGTAGCCCATAATCAGCACAACACTCGTGAACAGTTAATGTTCTCCCATTGTGCAATTAAAGGGGTCATATGATGCTTTTTTAAAGATCATTATTTGGTGTAACAGAATATGTTGACATGCTTTAATGTTCAAATACTGTACATTATTGTAGGTCCTCTATGCCCGCCTCTCTCAAACGCTTAGTTTTCTACAAACACCACAAGCACTCGTCGGAAATGTAACGCCCCTTACCATAATCGTGAGCTTCATCTTTCAAAATAAATGTAAAGACAGAGTGTGTGGGGGCATGTTAGAACGAGCCGTTTTAGGGGGGCGTGGCAGAGTCTTAACTTTGATAAAGAATATCTCTTTGGTTTTGAGACTTTAGTCTTTGCAACTTCAGGGATCTTATCTATTCACAATCAGCTTGTAATACTCCAAAGAGAAAGGAAAACTTGAAATCGCATCATATGACCCCTTTAAAGTATGTGCAATAACCTGATACTTATTTATCACCCTAAATCCTAGTACATCCCTACAATTGTATTTTATTTTATTCTATTCATACTCTATCTATAGCACACCTGTACATACAATTTATTCTTTTTTTGTGGTTTATATTTATGCATGTGTATTTTATTTACATCTTATTTTTATTATCTGTGTGTTGTTGTTGTCTCCATGTACTGGAAGCTTATGACACTATAACAAATTCCTTGTATGTGCAAACATACTTGGCAATAAAGCTCTTTCTGATTCTGATTCTGATTAAGATCAGGCTTAGAACTGCATAGCTTAACTTAGTTTTCTCTTAAATGACCTCAAAACGGCAACCTCAAATAAAAAAAAATTAATGCAAGGTACCCACAGGATATTTAAACAGTAAATGTTGCTCTACATAGTCATGGATAAATATAGTATCCAGTGTCTAACAATAATGAAACAGCATTGAAAGGGTCCAGTTACATACTGTTTTTCCATCATTGTTAGCATCGTCATGTTGATACCATTTACAAAGCTCACCAGTGACTATCAAGAACTACACTCTATCTATGAATGTTTGCACTGAACATCTGATTTCATTACAATTTTATAAATACATATTTACAGGTCAAATCTATTCATGGTTGTAACATTATGTGCTTCACCTGCAAACCAGATTAGATACATAATATTGTTTGAGTAGTCTTGGTATTTCAAGCTTTATAACCTTAGCTAGAGGCCTTATCAGCTAGTTTTAGAGAACATATTTGTTAGTTTATAGAACATAAATTTAGTTTTTCCTTAAAGTAGCAATCACCGAGACCCTTGAAATGACATTGAAACTTAAAACTTAGAAAATTTGAGAATTTTAAGATGTGCATTCAGGCATTTAATCTTTCAACTTTGCCTGTTGTAACAGTACAGTGGAAACTCTTGTTGGCTCCAAAGAAACCATATTAATAAAACCAGATATCCAAAAAAATCTGCCTTTATTCTTAAGTGCACAATTGAACCCAAAGCTTCAATCTGCATAGAAATCTAGTCATACAGATTTATTACACAAATCTCCATAGCACTTTAAACAGACAAAAGTGCAACCAGACTCTATCATGTCATTTTCAGACATGTATAAGATCATGATAACAGGACTTTCAAAATCTCTGTCTAAAATGTATTCCCATCAAAGTCATTCAGGAAAAATATCTCTAGAAACCCTTAGATCCACAACTCATATTTTGTCATTTAGATTAAATTTACATCATTACACACACAAGCTGGGATATGCCTGTTTTAAATACATCTAAGTAACTTAAAATGAAAGACATAAATAAATTGCTTTAAATGCAAAGCACATCCAATTACAAATTGCCTTTCATAAACAATTACTTACTTGAGCAGAAATACAGCCATGCAAAGTGTAAAGCTGAAATACTGTCAATGTGACTTGAATTCTCCAGACGTCGTGGTCATTAATGGAGGACTATCAAGGTGCATGTTCAAATACCTGTGTAAAGTTAATTCTGCATATGACACAACCAACTTAAGTCAAGATATTGTTTTAACACAATGGCTGACAAAAAGACATTATGCAATAAATACGGCCAAAACATTTATTACCTGATCATTTTCCTGTAAAAATGTTAGCGTATCGATTTTTCAAGTTCAAATACAGTGACCAGCATCTTGTAAGTTGTAGCCACAACAATTAGTTCCTTTTGCTGCATCAGAAACACTTGATTTACCAGACAAGAGAGTGGCTGACATGCAGAGATTTCCATCTTAAGCAGAAGCTAAGCATGTTCAGAACAAACTGACAACATTTAACAATTAAAAATGCTTGCAAATCGACACAATGTTGTCAAAAATTATATATTTATAGAATTGACACATAATGTCACTGTATACAATAAACTGAAACGCTGATGCCGAAAGCGATCCCATCCTCCATCTCAGTCCAGTCATTTACTCCACAAGAGGGCCACAGCTTTACAAATCCCCACGTCATGGTAGTTGAAGTAGCACAGGCCAGCGAAGGTGACGGTCGACAGAAGGAAGAGGCCAGCATTAGCCATCTTGATTTTAAAGTCTCCGTGAACGTAATCTGTCAAAACCTGGCCAAGACCCCTGGAAAACACAAAGTAAAATGCAATGCTGACCTTTCCCTTTTTTTACAATCCACTACTAAATTGCAGAGTTGAAGGTTCATACGGAATCACAACAGTCACATACTAAATATTAACAACTGACTGTGGCAACATTTACTGATAATTGATTTAAATTGTTCTCATAATTAAAAAAAAAAAGCAAGACAAAAAATTAACAGCAAAGGACCATTTCATTTTGAATATGTCAAGCATTGATTATAAAACACATATTCTCTTACCAGTGACCATGTAGAGTAAGTGCAGCTGCTAAAGTGTAGTCAACAGCAGGGCCGGGGTAATAGTATGCAACGGGTGCCAAACCCAGAAGAACTATGCTCAGGATCCGCTCTCCTGTCCAGTGCAGAGAAGCGGCTTTGGACCCAGAGCCCGCTATTAAATGAAACAGTAACACAGAGGAAAAGAAAAAGCCGAAGAGGACATTCTGAGTGTTTGAGCTTTACTATGTTTAGTCTGTAGCTCTAAATGACCAGTGTTTTCATTCTGTCTTTACCAGCGATCAACTTATTTACCATTTGCTTTGAGAACCTGACAGATGGTTGGCAATATCCACATTCAGCATTTATCTTACACTGTAGTCACCTGTTAATAATCATTTACTTGACTAATGAAACAATCATGATTACATTTGGACTTCTGAATGTTAAAACACTAAAATTCAGACCCAACGAAAAGGCTCTTGTCCAGTCTGACAGTCCTGTCAACTATATATTAGGACAATAAAATTATAGGAATAGACTAAAAGCTCTGTATTGATTTACAATGTTAAAACACACACACACACACACACACACACAATCTAAATCACTAACCATAGTTGGATGAAGTTGCATGGATCTTTGCTGATATCAAGTATGGACAATCACGATCCTTCTTCTGTACGGCCAAAGGTCTGATGAGGGAGCAAGAGCGAAATAACAGAGCTGTGGAAAGTGACAAGAATGAACATTACAAGGATTAATACGTAATTAAAAGGAAGAAGGTACTCAGAATTAAAATGTCACGCAATTTGATGTTCATCTGTGACGAATGAGGTCACTGATGGATGTTCATACAATGCTTATATAAATCATTTAAAAACACCCCACATAAAGTGGTTAACTACGAGAATATAACTTTTACTTTGAGCCTTTACAAATACTTTTTATAAACACAGACACATTATTATACACTAATAACATATTCTAGTCTCAAGTCTTAATGTGTAGGTTATTGCGTTTACCAACACTTTACCATAAATATAATAAAGTTGATTGGTTAATTTAGAGAAAGAGAAGAGACACAGCGCTGATACATATATTAAAAGACAGGGTTAAGTTAGCGTGCTAGCTATTCAGTCCAAGTACGCTTGCTGCGATTAACATGAAACGTCATTGGAAAATGATTTCTTTTACACACGACCTTGAAGCTAAACAACTGAAATACAGGATGAGGTGCCGAGAAGAAAAGCATGAAAACACTCAAACTTACGGCTGACACCTCTGTGGCAAACAGAACTTATCCTGACAAGAGCCGCCATGATTCTCACAACCAACCCAAGGTCACTGGAATCACCCGGATGTACTAATGCTGCCAGTGACCGGTGTGATGAAATTAACCTTTACATGCCAAATATGCTAATAAAAATCGATTAAAATATATGTACGATAATACTTGATTTTAATATAGTACATCTCATCGAGTTAGTGTTTTAAACATCTGGGCAGTACCA
Source organism: Sinocyclocheilus grahami (assembly GCF_001515645.1). Taxonomy (NCBI): domain Eukaryota; kingdom Metazoa; phylum Chordata; class Actinopteri; order Cypriniformes; family Cyprinidae; genus Sinocyclocheilus; species Sinocyclocheilus grahami. The sequence continues at coordinate 724,069 of NW_015505258.1, read as the reverse complement.
ATTTAAAGGGGTGGTTGACTGCTTTTTTTCTTGGCTTGATTGTGTTTATGGGGTGCAGTGTAACACGTCTTTATGATTTTTTTTTTTTTAAAACGCCTTGTTTTTCATATATTTTACCTTTATTGTAAGCCGCTGTCTCCATTGTCATTTGAACAGCCAGTTGACTTCCTGTTTCTGTGATACCACTCCCTCAGAAATACACAATGGGCTCAGATTGGTTAGCTGACCCAGTTTGTTGTGATTGGTTAACTGTGTACTGCACGTTGTCCGGTAACATGGTCCCGCCCCCTTATTTTGCATGTTCCCGGGGGGGGGGGGGGGGGGGGGGGGGCAGGGTTTATGTAAATTTCTGGCTTTGTGAAGTAAGGAACCCGGGAAGTAACTTGTAGTCCCTACCAGCCGTTTTTGTAGGCATTAAACTGCCAGCATTTTAAAAGACGATATCTCCGTTTGCATAGAACTTTCAGCGTTGCAACTTTGCAGACATTGTTTATGCTCAAACAGCAACATTACACACAAACTAACATTTAAAAAGTAAAATCGCAATCAACCGCAATTTAAACAATATTTCATTTATGAACTAATGTGTGGATGTTCTTTAAACTTACTCAACTTATGTTCGGATCAGTCATTAAAGCTGGGTAAACACTGGTCACAGACACGGAGATGTCCCTTTGATTTCACCAAACTTATGGTGAAATTTAAGAAAAAAACATTGAAAGGCCATTGAAAGTTTTCATTGGACTTGACAAAGTGGTGATATCCAGTGGGTGAGTTGTTTAGCCTACTTACATTATAGTCTTCCCATTAACGTCATCTTTTTTTCAGACTGAATATATACAGTATAAACAGAGGATGTATTGTATTAGATGTGTTAGTGCTATTCATTACTTTTTTTAAATTGATGTTTTACAAATTGTATCACATATAATAACAAGACAAAATATTTTAACAAATACCCAGTTTTAATAATCTATGTAGGCCTAACATTTTAACATTTCACTTAACTTGTAAATCTATAACAAAAGGTATGTAAATATAATTTCATTTCCGTTTAAGAAAATATATATTATTAATGCTGTTAATAATAAAATAGTCTGTAAATACAGTGCTAGAATATTCGGTAAGGTAATACCATGTCAGTAATCTAAAATTAAATACAATTAAATAAAAATATATTGAATAAATGTCAAAAAAAAAAATTTGTAGTCTAGTTGCATTGCTACATGATATGTTTACAGTTAGCAATAGAATTCAGGTTAATAAATAATGATACATTGTACTGAGTGTCATGATTCTTGCATAACTGCTTAGAAGATCACTAGCATCTTACATTTACATACAATTTAATAAAATATCAAACAACTCCAAAATGCCAACCACATCCCTCAAATTAATCTACTCATTTACTCCACAAAAATCTAAGTTTTTTTTTTTTTTTTTTACAATTGGTATTTGACACATAGTATCATGGCAGTGGAAGTTACAAAGTCTGGCAAAGGTGATGGTTGACAGAGTGCTGTGATATACATTGTTTCAAGTCATATTTTGACGTCTCTGAGAGTGTAGTCGGTCAAAACCTGGTAAAGAAAGAGCACAAGAGGGTTACATTTCAAATTAGGCAACTATATGGTTTTCAAACATGTCTTTAGTGTATTATTAAACACACCGTCATGCTTTGTTTCCTACTTTGCATTATTTATTTTATCTGCAGCTCTCAGAGCAGATTTCATGGCGGTCTCAATCCAGGCATGAGGTCTGGCCGTGTGCTCTCCTGCAAAGTAAATCCTCCCCTCATTCTGGACTATAGACTTACTATAGTCTCTCATCTGGAATGGAGTGAAGATGGCAAAGGCGCCATGGCTGTAAGGATCCAGTCCCCACTTTTTCACAACACCCCCCGTGTAGAGCTGCCGGATGTGTTCTCCATGGATCTTCACCAGGTCATTCAATACCAGATACTTCAACTCATCTTCATTTATAGTCTGAAGGAATGCAGCCTCATCAGAGGAGGTGTAAGAAGCCAACACAGCGCCGCCTGATATCCCGGAGAAATTATGACTGGGGTAGTGGATGAAACGTGATGGCAGATCTGTGATGCTTTTCCCACCCCGGATGCCATCATTCTCCCAGAACTTTTTGCTGAAACTCAGCACTACTTTTGTGGAGCTGGAATAGTGCAGCGACCGCAGTGCTTCCATCTTTTCGGCCGACAAAGGAGGCTTAAAGTCAATGAGGAGCGTTGCTTTGGCTGTGGCCGTCACCAACACATAATCGGCAGTAATGCTGGTCAGGGTGCCGTGGTTATGACGGTCTTCATATGAAACTGTCACGTTGTTCTGCGTTTGACTGATGGCCTGGACTTTTGAGTCCGTAAGAATTGTGGCATTTAGCACAGTGTACAATGCATTAGGGAATGATTCAAAGCCGCCTTTAAATTCAGAATACCTGAAAAAGAGATGTAGATATTTTGATTATGTTTGACATCATTTTGTTATTTTAGCTGATATGTACTACCGTACAAGTAAGTATGATTTAAAAAAAAAAAAAAAGAAATTAGTACTTTCATTTAGCAAGGATGCATTAAATTGATTAAAAATAACAGTAAATACATGCTGAAAAAATTCAGGAAACAATCCTGTCATGATTGTCATGATAATTTGAAAAAAATTAAGCAGCATAACTGTTTTTAACATTGAATGCTTCTTGAGAACCAAATCAGCATATTAGAATAATTTCTGAAGGATCATGTGACACTAAAGGCTGGAGTAATAATGCTGAAAATTCGTGAAAGTGAAAAAGGGATGTGACATGTGGCCAAGTATGGTGACCCATACTAGGAATTAGTGCTCTGCATTTAACCCATCCAAAGTGCACACACACAGCAGTGAACACACACACCGTGAACACACACCCAGAGCAGTGGGCAGCCATTTATGCTGCGGCGCCCGGGGAACAGTTGGGGGTTCGGTGCCTTGCTCAAGGGCACCTCAGTCGTGGTATTGAAGGTGGGAGAGAGCGCTGTACATTCACTCCCTCCACCTACAATCCCTGCCGGTATGAGACTCAAACCCGCAACCTTTGGGTTATGAGTCCGACTCTCTAACCATTAGGCCATGACTTCCCCGAGTGAGTGTAAGAGACTTCATTAAAAACATTTAAAAATCCCAAACAGTTGAATGGTACTATAGAGGATATAAGATTGGGTTAAATATTGGGTTAAAGTTAATATCTTACGTGTCATTGTCATTTATATCACACTGGATGTAGAGCATCTCAGTGAGGGCAGTGTAGAAGAAGCTGTTCTCATTTAGGATATCACCAATCATTCGCAAAGCTCCTCTGCTCAAATTTCCCACGTTAACTAAATACTCCTGTTACAGATTGGATTTAGAGACATCCTGCCATTAGTACTCATATTTAGACTTGAATACATTTTTAAAGCTTATTATAAATGCTAATTAAATCTGATGACATATTACAGACATTTTACCTTAACTGAGTATGAATCATATTTGTTCAACGTTTTCTCACAGCCCATTTTCTGCAGATCATCTTTTAACTAATAAAGATCCAAGAAAGAAAGGAACAATAAAATATATTAGCAAATAAATCATAAAAGCAAGATAAGGGGAAAAGTTTTGTTATAACAGTATTACATTGTTAATGAATTCATTATTGAATTATTCTAAATTATTCTGACTTCATTAGTAAATAACCTTATTCATTCTCCTTTTAAATAAACATTTGGCTGGTCAGATACATACACTTTTTGAATAAACTGAAAATGTTGTCTTTTCACTCACCTTGCCCAAAGCCGTGTCAAACAGTTCTCTGGCACTTTTCCCCTTCTCACAGTCATACACAGGGTAGTTCAGAATGTCTGGGTTCTGCTTTACGGTGTAGGTTTTATAACGAAATCCATTTATAAAATAGTAAGTGTTTTCATCGTCCTGTACGAAGCTTCCAAACTCCAGGCCCAGCTTTTGTGCAAAATGCCTAAGAATCCTTGAAAGTGATATCATTGAAAACAAGTTGATTAAATGAATAGTTCACTAAAAATTAAAATTGAAGAAATTGTTGAATTAAGTTGTATTTTTTTTTCTTTGTGCACAAAAAGTATTCTCGTAGCTTCATAACATTACGGTTGAACCACTCACTATGTTTCCATCACCCTATTTTAATGTGCATTTTGAAGTATCGCATGAGAACCCTTACGAAAAAGACGTTTATTCAAGTGTGCTATTAGTATACTTCTTTTAAACTAAAAATAGGAAAGTATACTTTTAGTCTACTTTTTATGTACTTCTCAGAAATGGGCTTTATGTACTTCTCAGAAATATACTTAAAATGACATTTAAGTATACTTGACGAATAATGGGAGATGGAAATGCATTTTGTGAATAAATTCCTCCAAGCGCATCAGAAAAGTCATGTGACTTTGCGCTATGGGACGGCAAAACCTGACTAACCAGCGGACCGATCTCATTCCACAGCATCTGAAATGTTGTTATGGTCATTCGGAAAAGCACGAGCAAAGTCTGTCAAGTATTTCTGTATAATTGCCTCTTAGGCAACTGCGTTCCCAAACAGCAGCATCCACCTCCGAAAGCAATGACCGCATTCATTGTGTTTCGTCTGCTCGCTCTGAGGCGCAAGTAATTTATTGTATATGAAAGTTATTATATTCTCCTACTTTTCTTAGTGATTTCTAGTGCCAGTTTTCAGGAAGTGACGATTTTGACTTGTTGGATGGAAACAATGCTTGTTCGCAAATGTTTTATGCGATATTCCAGTTTTGCGCATAAGCTAAATTCGCAACTTTGGATGGAAACCGGGTTACTGATGTCACATGGACTATTTTAACTATGTCCTTACTACCTTTCTGGGCCTTGAACATGTCAGTTGCGTTGCTGTCTATGCAGAGTCAGAAAGCTCTTGGATTTCATCAAAAATATAATTTGTGTTACGAAAATGAACGAAGGTCTTACAGGTTTGGAATGACATGAAGGTGAGTAATTAATGACAGAATTGTGATATTTGAGTAAACTATCCCTTTAAGTTGTGGCCTGCCCTTCCACCTTCTGACCACCAGGGGTCATTGTCACTTGAGCAGAAGTTTTGATTTTCAGTTTCACATTTTGGATTTCCTGTTATTCATTATGAATTACACTATCAAATAAATCTCTGCACTTTTATCTTTACTCTCAGCTGATTGTGATACACTAATTTCACACTAATTATTGTACTGTCTACCCTCAGAAAGTTACATGAGCTGAATATGAAATAGAATTGGACTCTCATGGATAGAGATTAAAGAACTTACTTGTGGAAACTTGGAATCCTCATGGCACCGAGTTCTGCATACCAACCCTCTTTTTTGTCCCTATGTGTTAGAATTCTTCCACCTATACGCTCGCTTGCCTCGATAATCGTCACCTAAGAGCAGAGAAAAAAGAATAGGCAAAAGCAGCACACGTTAATTGAAATTCTATTATAATGACGTATAATTATAATACAGATATTAAATAGAAAGTACATGTGCTTCTACAGAAAAGACCTTAAATAAACTTTAATCATGCAGTGCTTTACGGAAACATTTTCTAGGGATTTTCTCTGCTTTACCCACTGTATATAACCTTGATTACACTGTATATTACTTGATAAAATGACTGATTTCCTCATGTGTTAGGAAAAGCCAGGTCATGAAATTGGAGATGTCATTTTGGAACTAGCAGAAAGTTACTATATTAGGCCACATCATGAATCTCACCTGGAAGTGGTTAGTGGTCTGAAAGGGTTAAACCCAGCAATATAGATAACTGAACTAATAGATAACTGGAACTAACTTCTCATATGTGAAGAAATGGGGAAAACATGTTGTTCTGCTTTTACCAATTATTTCTAATAATCTCTTGTAACTAGAGACATGATTTGCACCAGTCATTTTTTCCTTCAGTAGATGTGTTTAGAGAGCTCTTCCTATCAGTATTTCCTGTTTTCATGGGTCTGTTATGGTTAGTGTTAAATGTTGCTTTGTGCTATGTGTTATGAGACCTTATGTCCTGCATCCTCCAGGAACTTGGCTGCAGTGAGTCCAGCAGCACCTGCTCCGACGATTACCACATGCTGAGGGTTCTTCGATGGAGGGAGACCTTGTTCTGTTAGCTTCAGAAGGTAATCATAATCAGAGTCTTGTAAGCATTTGAAAAGAGGGTCTTCGTCTGTAGTTCCACCAGCATGGTAGGTGAAAACCAAGATCAGTGCCAGCACTGCAGGTTGAAAACAGAAATTACAGGGTAAAATGATCAAATAAAAGAGTTATTGGCAGTTAGGCTATGTTTGAAATTTATTTTCATTTATACACACTGCAAACCCTTATGCGATTAAAATATTTAAGCATTCATAATTAAACAGCATTTGAAATGTGAATTTTTGTAATCAAACTCCAATAGTTCACTCAACAGTATCACTTCAAAATGGATGCACTGAGAAATAGCCTACCCATAAGCCTTTGGAGTTTAGTTATTTCGTTACACTCTTAAGAAAAGTCCGTAAAAATAGGGATCAATGCAGGGCTACTTTTCACAGGTGTCTTACCCGTATTTGGAATTACTTATTGCATTTGAGTCTTGTTTTGGGGTTAAAGCAATGCCCGTAAACCTAACGGATAGGCTGACAGAAAATTACAAGTAGCTGCATTTTTGCCCCTTAGGCGACACTCCGTAAAAATACGGCACAATGTAGTTATGCCTACTATGTTAATATGAAGGAATTTTCGAATTTGATTTTGACAGGTGTTTTACCCGTAGCCTATTTTAATATGCATTGGATTGTGTTGTTGTTTTTTCTAAGAATTAGGTGAGGGTTTTCTACGACAGGTGTAGTTTTGACAGAAAAATTATTTGCTATTACTTCATATAAGGGAGTTTCTTAAAAGTTTTTCGTAAATTCCACTTATTCTTCAACATTTGCTGCTCCCTTTTTTATAAGGTGTCAACATGGAACATTCTTTGTCATATTGGCTACTTTTAGTTTTGGATAGGCTAACTGAACAGCAGCGGAATGCTTTTAAAAGTGCTGCCTAAGCTAATTGAAGATTTAAAAATATTCAGTAGACTAGTTCCGTTTTCCAGCAAAACGATCCTGTTTTCCTATTTACTCAATACAGGAAGATTTCTCCACACACGAAAATGGTTTCGGTTGACTTTCTTGTTATGAATGAAAAAGACACATGTCACCTATTTCACCTCCTTTGGAGTCCCTGTAATTTAAATTTAGCATGTAGCCTATGTCTCCGCAACTGATTCAGACAAGCATTTGGACAAATCAAAAGCACATGTCCTTCTAATACTCACAGTATTTACACGGACTAAAGTTTTGAAACATTTTGAACTGTTCGAGCCAGAAGCCGGAGAAGGAGAAGCACTTGCACGTTCTGGAAAGCGAAACCTATGGAGAACAGAAGCAGATTGCAAAATGATGGAGAAATCTGGGCAGCATAATAACCGTTATATCACTATAACAGTATAAATCACAGACAAATTCAAGCTATAAAAATTCTAAATGATACTCACAGTCCACTGGAATAATTGACTAATACTCACCTTCATAATGAAAAATGGTTAAAAGTGGTCCAGAGCTTTACTTAACCGCTACAGATTATAGCCTATCTAAGAGTGTAATTGCTCAAATTTAATTGACTAAAGAGACCGAGAAGACGGATAGGGTATTCCAGCAATAAATATGTCTAATGTCCCTTTCAGGATAATGAATCATGTGTGGGCTCCCCTATTCTGGAAGAAATATTTTCCCACACAGACTCAAGATTCAACCACACTGAACAAATTAGATTAGTGAGCTTTAGTATTCATTAACATACCTAATTTCCGCCAGAATCAGTCATTTCAACCACTCATTTATGAGTTTATTCTTATGACTTTATGACCTAAATTTAGCATCTAAATTTCTATCAAAATGACTTGTTTCCACTTTAAGACATTTTAAAATCTTAGGCAAATAAATCATAGATCACTTACCAGATCCTGTTACTCTGACCGGTCTGCCCTGATCTGTTTTATACCATGCAGAAACTGAAAGGATGGCTATGATGGTGATGATGTATTTAGCCACAGAGTTTCCGAGGCTGTCATGTTGCAGGTTAAGAAAAAAAAAAGACATATTTATCTTCATAGGCCTATTTAATGGGAAGACATGAAGATATGGACTTTTTTTTTACTCCTGACTACAGCACATTTATTCCTTTTAACCTCAAAGTTCTGTTTCTTGAGTAAGATCAAAAGGCTGGTCACAATTCTCCTCATCCCTCTTATCACAGGCTTTAGCAGCAAAGCTTGAGCTTGTGTGAACTTGTCAAGTCAAGTCTGCACTAGGAGTGAAAGGCATGTCACATATACATACATACATATACCATTTAAAAGTTTGGGGTCAGTAGGTTTTTTTAATTTATTATTATTATTATTATTTTGAAAGAAATTAATACTTTCAGCAAGGACATGTTACATTGCTAAAACGTTATATTAAAGACTTAATAAAATATAAACTTTTTTTTTTTAATGAATGCTGTTCTTTTTCATTTTTTATTAATCAATGAATCCTGGAAAAAATAGCCCATCACAGGTTCCAAAAAAAATATTAAGCAGCACAACTGTTTCTAACATTGAGAATAGGCTAAATCAGCATATTAGAATTATTCCTGAAAGATCATGTGACACTGAAGAAAGGAGTATGGCTGATGCATAAGCATAGAATACGCTTTTAATAACACTTAAATTCGTCCCTCGCACTTTTTTCGGGGCAAGTGTGTTTCACATACAGGTTTTCAAAGGTTGGTGTGAATAAATCTAGATTCAACTTAAAGGGGTCATATGATGCGATTTCAATTTTTCCTTTCTCTTTGGAGTGTTACAAGCTCTTGGTGCATAAAGAAGATCTGTAAAGTTGCAAAGACTAAAGTCTCAAATCCAAAGAGATATTCTTTATAAAAGTTAAGGCTTTCACCGTGGATGAAGCGGAGTCCAGCCCGGGGTCATCACATGTGGTTGCCGCAGGCATCATATGGTAAGGGATGTAACATTTCCGTCACACGCTTGAGGAATTCGGCCAATCTCAACGCACTGGATAGCTGGCCAATCAGAGCACACCTCGCTTTTTCAGACCGATGAGCTTTGTAAAAATCGACGCATTTCAGAAAGGCAGGGCATAGAGGAGAAACAATAATGTACAGTATGTGGAAAATAATGTGTTTTTTTAGCAGCATCATATGGCCCCTTTAAAAGAGATAGGATAGTCTGTGCATGACTTGATGTTTTATTTGCATCCAGAATGAGGCTATGAGAGCGCTCAACATTCTCATGCAGTGTATGTTTCATTCATACTCAAAGCCAGAGGGCGCTCTTGTGCAGAACCTCCAAGACAGACTCATAGAAGTAATAACTTATGCTAGGAAATCCCTAATATGGCCCTGTCCCAAATGGAACACTTCATGTGCCCTTGTGGTCTTACGGACTTACAATGTTTAACTTGTTTTTTCAAGTTATCTCCAGGTAATAAATAAAGTATATGAATAATGCAGTGCTAGGCCTAATTGACATTGCATTTATTAAAGTATGTTCTGCCTTATTCTGTGATAAAAATGGGGGAAAAGTGTTTGTATAAACAAATCATAAAATTATAATTTGAAAATATAAGAAAAATATTATAGAATACAAATGATTGGTTATTGTCCAGCTGTGTATTTGATTTCTTAGCTAATTAAACGTATAAGAAATAAGAGAAAAATAAAACTGGTCAATAAAAAAAAAATTTTTTAAAAATATTATTATTATTACATTTGACATTTCTGTCCCCCTCACTTCTGAAATAATGGCTACGCCCCTGGGCTGATGTAAATAAAGCCAGAGGGCGCTCTTGTGCAGAACCTCCAAGACAGACTCATAGAAGTAATAACTTATGCTAGGAAATCCCTAATATGGCCCTGTCCCAAATGGAACACTTCATGTGCCCTTGTAGTCTTACGGACTTACAATGTTTAACTTGTTTTTTCAAGTTATCTCCAGGTAATAAATAAAGTATATGAATAATGCAGTGCTAGGCCTAATTGACATTGCATTTATTAAAGTATGTTCTGCCTTATTCTGTGATAAAAATGGGGGAAAAGTGTTTGTATAAACAAATCATAAAATTATAATTTGAAAATATAAGAAAAATATTATAGAATACAAATGATTGGTTATTGTCCAGCTGTGTATTTGATTTCTTAGCTAATTAAACGTATAAGAAATAAGAGAAAAATAAAACTGGTCAATAAAAAAAAAATTTTTTAAAAATATTATTATTATTACATTTGACATTTCTGTCCCCCTCACTTCTGAAATAATGGCTACGCCCCTGGGCTGATGTAAATTCAGCTTTGCCACCGCAGGAATAGACTGGCTGTTTCTCACTTCCAAGAATGCAAAGAACGGACTTGCCTGGTCTTACCAGTTGAAAGAACAAACTCGGAAGAACATGAGGCAGTTGGCATGGCAACTGTTTTATATGATGGCAACATGGCGGAGGAGGCATTCTGCGCTTAAAAACAACAGCATCAATGGCGCCTAAGAACGCATATTGGGAAATAATATTTCTAAAGGATTTTAAAACAGAAAATCGTTATTTTATATCGTAATAATATTTCACAATATTATGCTACTGCTTTTGATCAAATGAATGCAGTCTTGATGAGCATAAGTCACTTCTTCTTTTTGGGATCAGTAAGATTTTTTATGTTTCCCTGGAACATTTTTGGGGCAAAATGCCACCTAATTGGACAAAAAAATGCCCCTGTATAATTAAACTAAGCCTATTACGGCTGTGAAAAAGTGAAAATGTAAAAGTGTCAACTCATCTCATATTTCTTTTTACGTGTTTTTACAGTGTTGCAAATTCAAACCAATCACACATGATTCTGTTGAGCTTATGAATGCAATGGCCAATCAGAGGTGTTCAGATTAGTCATCACTGAAACGCCGGAGTTTGTTTAGTGCGCCAGTTTTGAGCTACGGAAGAGACGCTGTGGCCCAGGCACTTTCCGAGACCGAGTGAAACTGTTTGGCCTTCTTTAGGTGTGTGCTTAAATGGACAAGTGTACATAAACTGTTGTAAAAGTAATCGAATGCTAGTTAGTACATTAGATCTCAACATATTTCATATAACTTGACGCCATCTAGGCACGAGAACTACTGAGCTACTGCAAAAACGGAAGTTCAAAGACAACATTGCAAAGATGGCTGCATGCTTGTTTTTCTGTCGCATTTGTTGGCCACATACGCCTTTGAAGATGACTCATTTCAGAAAAACGACCATTATAAAATCCCAGTAATTTCTTTCTTACTTTGAAATGTAATGTATACTTCACATACGTATATGTGTTACAACAGTTAAAAGTTACAACTGGTATCATCAGCAAAACTGAGACTTGTTATGTCTCTGTATGCGTTTATCTGTTTCGTGATACAATCGCCTTACATCAAATTTTTTGTTTGTTCAGCTGATGCCATCATATACCACCTGTAGTTGGTCAATGTCAATAAATGACCTAGGTTGTGTCAGGTGCTCTGCTGGCTGTTGGTCATCATATATTATTTCATTGAGCACTCAATAAACACCCTGGCACTGAATGTGCTTTTGTGGTCATATAACTTTTTCTCATGAAAGGACTATCGTCTAGCAGACACTTCCCCAGGCTAAAAGCAAAACTGTGACAACCACATATTCTGCAGCAGACATAACCACATGCACCATGCTTGCATATAAACATGCTGTCTTTATCATGAACAAATGCTAAGTGGTTTTATAAGCGGCTGACGTCATATGCTGATAATGCAGGTATTTATTGGTTGTCCATATATGTTTTATTGGATGATATATAGTTCTCCTTGGCTGTTGAAATGTTTACAGGTGACAGCTGATCTTTTAGATTTTTTGCAAGTACTTCAAGTACTTGTAAAGTTAATTCAGTGTATTTTTATTAACAAAGAGAAAAGAATGAAACAAAAGGGAAAGCTCTCAGTCACTGGCATGGCAAGGCGAGGATGAGCTGGTCAAGCTAAGATGGGAAAAGGCAAGGCAGAGTGAGGGAGCCACACAAGAAACGGCCTGAGAACCACTGAAAGCTGCACACTCACACAGAGACAAGACAATACACCACATGAGCGTCATCAGGATCCTGTCATCAGACCAAGAGCTAGACCAATCAAAGTCCCACAGAACTGGGACTTTTCTTCTTCATTATAGGCATTTTAATGTGTTGCTATTACCAAACCACTTTAAAAAAAACAAAAAAATCTGTAAACGTGTTTCTCCTATAGTTTATTATTTGTTTGTATGTTTTGTCAAGAAATGATCTTCCTTGTTTAGACTGAATACACCTGCGGTCTCATCATCATGTTCATGTTTCCAGATTTCAATTCATGTTTATAGTCTAATATCTTATTATTTTTACATAGTTGTTTTTGTGTTTTAAACTTAATAGATATTACAAATTATCATATAAAATTATTGATTCTTGTGATAGGATCAACTTCATAGATACTACAAATGAAGAGTTAATTTGCAAAAACAGGTAACTCCATTTTTTTTTTTTTTCAAAAATCATGTTTTTTTAAATAAATTTAAGGTTTGAAGGCATTCCAATTAATATCAGTCAAACTGCAGTTGGGTTGTTTTGATTAAATAATAATAACTAAAAAATACAGCTAACTAACACAATAAAAAACATGATTTATGAAAATTAATTTAAAAAACAGTTATCTGCTTTTGGAAATAAACTCTTCAAATAGTACAGTAGGCTATTAATTAATCTGTTTAGTAAGATTCCTTTTATTAAATAATGTGTTTGTATTGGTGCACAGTACGAGAAGCTATAATATTCTACAATATAAGAATCTCTCTTCATTCAGAAGGAAGTAGCGTGTAAAGGAAAAGTATCAGAAAACAAAATTTCTTACATTGTTTGGGGAATTCATTTCCATTCTCTCTCTCTCTCTCTCTCTCTCTCTCTCTCTCTCTCTGTCTCTGTCTGTCTGTCTGTCTTTCATTGCCTTCCTAAAGCGGAATTTCTGATGAATGAGGATCTGGAGTGATATATTGCAACATTGTGTTGATGCCATTGTGACACAACAGACCCCATGATATGTAACTATAACCTACCAATTAAATAGAGAATTTCCATAATGTTCTGCTTATGTGTGTCATTGTTTAACGTAGATTAACATAAATTAATATTCAAAACAATTTGTGAAAAACATGCATATTCTACTCGGTTTTAAACTTAAAAAACTCAAAGTAATTATTGTCTGGTGTCTTCTAGATGATTTTCAAATAGCACTTCTAATATTTAGAAGGACGTGATTAATTATGACTTTTATTATGAAATGAATGTTTTCGCGTATTCGCTACTTTTATTTTGAAATAAGTCCTGTGCGTAAGTTGCGGAGAAGTTCATACACTACTAGTTTTTGTTGCCACGTTCACGTTGCTCATTAAATTTCGAATTTATTGAATAATAGAAAGGTCAGTTCATCCATTACTGTTTTAAAAACACTATGTTGCTCAATGACTGTAACTTACTTTAATGAAACCTTTAACTGAACGGTTGGGTTAGCTAGTAGGAAGCCAATTAACGTTAGTGAACTAATGTCAACAGAGAAGTTGCCACACTCATGTTTACATGACAAAAACATGCCACGTGTAATGATTATTTTGGTATTTAATCGCTTATTTTTGCATATCCAGCTCATTTGCTTAGCTATTGGATTTCCACTAAAGCGATTCTGTCCCAAATAGATATTAAATCCTTGGTTTCTCAGACAACAGCCTTGTGTGTGTAGATTATATATAGAGCTTTTGAAACATTAAACTCTGCTGTGGTATGGTGTTTGAAGGTTTGATATCATGTCGAAGGTGTCTATGGGTAAAGTACTGCTCCGAAATGTCATCAGACACACAGACGCCCATAACAAGGTATATTAACTCCTAAATTTGCATTATTTCAGCATTTTTATATCAGCTGAATCAAATAAGTCTTTGTTATGATTAAACTTCTAACTTCAGATTCAAGAGGAGTCTGAGATGTGGAAATTGAGGGATCTTGAGCAACAAGCCTCGTCTGCTCATTTCCCAAAGCAGAGGTACAGATGGCACAACCTTCGTTTATTGCTCATGATGTCTCTTTCTCTTTAGTGACCATGTGTACTTCTCATTTAGGGGCCGCATGCACTGTGACCGTTACTTGGATGACTCGGAGGGGTCCATGCGAGAGCGGCTTGGAGACAGGAGAGATGAGATGTCTGAGAGAGAGGCACGAAAACTGTACGAGTTTGAAGCCAGTGATCCTGACAGGTATTGCTGGTTGGTTTTGTTCTCATGGTGTATTAATTATTTTTGTATGCTTGAGGCCTTTCCTGTGATCTCTGTTCTGTCTCCTCAGGTGGGGCCACAGTGGCTTTAAGGAGCTTTATCCAGAGGAATTTTATCCTGATGGGTAAGGAGAAGCACTCCTGCCAGCGTCTAATGAATATTCCGCATATTTTTGAAGGATCTTTAAAGAGCAGAGGTATTTAACATGGTCTGTTGTGGTAATGCAGGGGTCCATTATTCTTTGATGATTACATTGACATTATTGTTAATCTTGACAGAAATTCTGTGAAGCAATTTACAAAAAAACATTCTAAAATAAAATAAAAATACATCACATTTAATTCAAAGTAAAATTATAATATTGTATACTGTGTGTAAATCCAAAAGAGTCTATTTTTCCATTTAATCTTAAAATAAATAATTTTATGAAGTAGGGGTCACCAATTATGGTTTAATCTTAGACTACATTTTGTGGGGAAATTGAATAAAAAACAAAGTTTAACTAAATGTTTCACTATCCAAATTAAAATGTATTCTGTAAAATGAAAATGTAATTTACAAATATATGTATGTACATTTATAATGATTATTTGTATGGCTTTGCAATGTAACCAACAGAGAAAAACATGTAAATACAAAGGTTAATGAACGACTACTCTTTTTTTTATTTTTTTTTTATTTTAATTTAATTATGTTTTCTAAAGAATTAAATAGTCATAAATCATGTAATATATTTTAATTATGAATTTATTTAATAATAAAGTAATGTAGAACTTAATTCTAGAATAATTGAATTCATAATCTCAATATATAAAATTATTTAAAATATTCCAGCAGCATATTTTGCTTGTTTAATGCTATATTTATTATTTTATTTCAGGGGAAAAGACTGCAGCAATAGTAAACACAAAAGGAAAAAACACAAGAACAAACTAGACGCTGACATAGAGAAATCTTCCAAGAAGTCGTCTAAGAAGAAGAAAAAGAAAAAGGAGAAGAAGGGAAGGAAGACTGCTGCCTCGGGCTCTGAGACCTGCAGCGATGCAGAGGACACCGTCAGGAGGAAACAGAGGAGGAAGGGAGGTAAGAGCAAGCGGAGGAAAAAGGAGCACAAAAACAAAGACAGCGACACAGAGGACAGCCATTCAGACACAAGGACGAGAACCCACAGGAAGAGAGACTGCCCTGAAACGGACACGCTGACCGAACCTCAAAGGAAAAAGCGGAAAAACTGGAAAGTGGCGAATGAGGAGAGATCAGAGGAGAGCTCTGATGCTTGACTTTTCAATATTACCCGTCTGCTTGACTATGCTAACTCTAGACACATTTTTTTTATTTGGGAGACTCTGATCATGGGTCTGGAGTCATTAACTTGATCTTTATACCTCATCAAACAGACACTTGATGGCTTTTTTCACCATGTTTGCATCCAGGAGAATTTGTCTAATTTTTATGAGGTTGCATTTTCTAAACATTTTTATATATCTCTGAACATGTTTTTTTTATTACTCGTCAGACTGAACAATTTTTATTGTCATAAAAAAAACTCAGGTATTCTTCTACCATGTGTGAAATTGAATTGGATTGATTTTTTTATATACTTGTATACTTGAACCTGTCAGGTATGACAATACAATTGTATGTGTGTGTGTGTGTGTGTGTGTCTGTCTATATATATATATATATATATATGTATGTATAAATAAATATAAATATATTATATTATATATATATATATTAAGTATAAATAATTAATTATATATATATGTGGCCTAATGGTTAGAGAGTCGGACTCATAACCCAAAGGTACCGGCAGGGATTGTAGGGGGGGGGAGTGAATGTACAGCGCTCTCTCCCACCTTCAATACCACGACTGAGGTGCCCTTGAGCAAGGCACCGAACCCCCAACTGTTCCCCGGGCGCCGCAGCATAAATGGCTGCCCACTGCTCCGGGTGTGTGTTCACGGTGTGTGTGTTCACTGCTGTGTGTGTGCACTTAGGATGGGTAAATGCAGAGCACTAATTCTGAGTATGGGTCACCATATTTGGCCACATGTCACGTCACTTTTTTATTGTTTTATTTTTTATTTTTTATTTGTGTGTTCAGTTCGAGTAACTGAATGTGTCATATGGCAGTTGTCCGGAAGGTGGCACTGTTGCACGTCAGACGACGATCTCAAATCGAGGCTGCCTGCCTGATTGTCTTTTAATGACTTGTTTTGAACGTTTGCTTGTAAACACCTACAGTAAATGGTATTTCGCTACTGTTTACTTCCGACATTTACGGATAATGGCTACTTCCCCTTGCTAACGTTTTCGCTTTCACTGATTAATTTGCACTAAACTGCCAAAGGTCAAACATTCATGTCATATAGATGTAATTATATCATTAAAGCTGACTTTGGAACAACAGGTATTTATTAGTAGCTGAAGTCCCCTCGGAGGAGTTGACTTGTTTGTCAGTGTTTACCGTTATTGCTCCACGTGCGTCGTACGAGCGGTGTGTGGATGACCGCTCATTATCCTGCATCTTCCGCAGTAAACACGGAGCAGCCGGCGGTGTGTGGATGACCGCTCATTATCCTGCATCTTCCGCAGTAAACAAGGAGCAGCCGGCGGTGTGTGGATGACCGCTCATTATCCTGCATCTTCCGCAGTAAACACGCAGCAGCCGGCGTAAAGAACATTGCGTCTCTATGGTAATGAACACTGCCCTTTCCTAACAGCCCCGCACGACGACTCATTACAACTCTGAAAATGATCAAACACTTGAAAGCTGCCTCGCTTTATAATGAAATCAAATTAAATGTGGCCAGCTTTCATCAGATTGAGCTGTTCTGTGTCTTCATTAACACAGCTCAGAGGAACACGCTGTTCAGACATGATTTTGCTGAGGGGAATTTCAGGCTGATCCGTTAAAGGTTGTGCCCTTTTGGTCTCTTTGTAACTGTTCCAATTCATACTGTGATGGTTTTGTCCAATTTGATGCCCCTTCATTCATTGACACCAAACCAGCGTGTTCCTTTTAATTCATAATTCATATAACTTTCCTTCAGCATTATTTCAGAATGATCATCATATCATCATTAAAAAAAATCTGCTAAAAGCAGTTAATACTGTGGGCGAAAAACAGATTCAAATGGAAGTAGTTTAAGAAATGTATTGTTTTTCGTTTAGTTTCGTGTTAGTTTGCTTGCTTGAGACATTTGATGGAGTGCTGGGAAATATGAGTAAAGCTGCTGATAAAAGTGTCTCCTATACAAAGTAATAATGTTTTATTTATATGCCACCGTTCTATAACCAAAATAAAGCAATACGCCCCGTGAAGCTGTGGTTTACAGTGAATTTATAACAGCTAAGGGGCGTTGTTAGACATGAAGCGGAGTGCCTAAAACCCCCTTAGCTGTTATAAATTCACTGTAAACCACAGCTTCACGGGGCGTATTGCTTTTATTAAACGGTTATTCCATAAACGTAGTTAGGTTTCACAAAATAAGCAACGGGGGGTGACAAGGTATCACAGTTTCCACAAAGATATTGAAATGAAAGAAAATGTGTAAATAAATGATATTTTAAAATGTATTCTAATAGAAAACAATTATTTTAAACTGCAATAATATTTCACAATATTACCTTTTTTATTGTAATTTTGATCAAATAAATGCAGCCTTACATGGTAGTGTAACTGAACATGTTAAGCCACTATAATAAATCTTTTGTCAGCCCTATAATTGTTTGATATTAGTCATCATTTATGCTTTCTAAGTTTAACAAAGCAAAATCTTCCCCTGAGGAATCAGCTGCATAATTTGTCTACTTGCTGTTTGTTCAGTAGAAGTCTGGACACAGTTGATGAAGAACCTCAGATTTTGCCTAGAAGGAAGAACACTGATCTCATGTTTTTATTTGATTCACATTACACTACAATTACACAATTGTGTGGGGTATGTTCCTTCTTCACGTTAACCATGTCAGAACTACCTTAGCCATGCAGGTCAATCCAATAATCCTTCTTCTGCCTGCAGAGCACTTCATATTTACGTCATATTGTGACGGTGTAGAGATGCTTGTCTCTATCATAAGATGAGAGCGCATTACCAGAAATTGGGTTGAGTTATTTCAGGATATTCCTCACAATATTAAAACACATTATTCTGGAATGAGCTATGGTTTTTGAGTTAAATGTAATCTGTAGCTGTTGGTCTGGTCTATATTTGACATTGGTATGATTTACAGAGGATCAGATGAGTGCATCACTGTGTATATTGCATATAGGTAGAGATTACACTGAAGTGTGCATGTGCTTTTAGCTCTTTATTGTCATCATATCTGTGATGTGTTTTATAAAAATCCCATTCAGGTTGGTTCTTGGAGGCGGATGATAAGTATTGCTTCTAAGTATCATTTTATCGAAGCTAGAAAAAGATCATATCCTGAAGAGGATTAAAAAAAGAGCCAAACGGAGGAAGTATGATGCATTCTCAAAGTTGGTGGTACTGAGTTGTAGTGATTCCCTCCAGTGAGTTTGTTTATGAATCACCTACTTCATCTATGTGGTCAGTCATTCATTCAAGCTTTAATAATAGCTTCTTACGCCAACATTAAATGATGGCTGGCATTTATTATATTTTGATTGATCCATTCTTTTTCATTCAAAGCAACTTATAAAAGAAGAAAAACACTATTAAATACACTATTACACTATTGTCAAAATGGTCTATTGTCAATAGCGTGGCAATGTATGAAGCTTTGCTCACACAGAAGTCACTTTCAAACCAAGCATCTTTCTGTTGTTCATCACAAATTCACGTGACCAACGTGAAGCCGTTGTGAAATCTGGGGAAATCCTTAGCCTTCATGTGAAATTGCTGATTGTGTGAATTCCTGTTGTGGTACCATTTATACAATAACCATTGATCAGCAAATTTTCATGGGCAAAATCAAAAGTAATTTCAATAGGAATCCATGCGATTTGCACTAGGGTAAAAAAAATTCCCAACGCAGATTTCGCAACAGGTACAGTTGCTTGGTTTGAAAGTAATTTCTGTGTGAGCTGAGACAATGGAGCTTTTTTTTTGCCCATGAAATTTCGCTACTGTGAGCGCAACTTATTTGCCCACAAATATTTACAGAACAACAGTAATTTTGCAAAATCAAAGAGTTAGTGATGTCATTTGGAACAAAATCAGACCAAAACGAAATTTGATTGTAAGTTGTTTCCGAAATCGAGCTTTCTGAAAAAGTGTTTTCCAGTTGGTAAACACCTTTGAATTACCATTGTTCCACGGCAATGACGTATTGAAAACAAAAATAACAAAAAATAGCATTCACGAGAGTACCATGAAGCATGCATGTAAACATGCGGCGAAGACTGACACGGAAGAGCAGAAATGGTTGAACTACTGATGTCACATGGACTATTTTAACAATGTCCTTACTACCTTTCTAGGCCTTGAACATCTCAGTTACTTTGCTGTCTATGCAGGGTCAGAAATCTCTTGGATTTCATCAAAAAATATCTTAATTTCTGTTTTGAAGATCAACGAAGGTCTTGCAGGTTTGGAACGACAAGAGTGAATAACTCATTACAGAATAAAACATTTTTGGTGAACTATCCCTTTAAGTTGAAATTCTAATTAAAAGTGACACTGAGATGGTTTTTATGTTTAATACTGTAAAGCTGCTTGCTTTAAAGCAGTCTATTTTATAAAGTTCTAAAAAATAAACATGACTTGACTGGAGTGCTGAATTTCAAACATGTTCACATCACTATGGTTGAATACTTTCTTAACTGCCGTTTCCTCACTGCTGTCATTCTTTTTAGTTCTGTGTTTATTTTTCCGGTATTTGGGATGTTTGCTAACAGTAGACCATTGCAAATATATTTCCTATTTTTACCCCTAAAAGAAGAATGAAAAAGAACAAACTTTGCCTTGAGTATCGGTGCATTAAATGTGACCACAGCTTAATACTGATTAATACTATTAATGCCAAGATTTAGGACCTTCTTTATGACATTCTTGCAGCTACAGTTTAGCATAGAAAATCTGATCAGATTATTTTTTTGCTGGTTTAAACAAATTATAATAAAAATTTCTCAAGGTGAAGTCAAATGACATGTGGTTTAAGCATGGTGGACCAACTTCTTTTTACCCCTAAAAGAAGAATGAAAAAGAACAAACTTTGCATTGAGTATCGGTGCATTAAATGTGACCACATCTTAATACTGATTAATACTATTAATGCCAAGATTTAGGACCTTCTTTATGATATTCTTGCAGCTACAGTTTAGCATAGAAAATCTGATCAGATTATTTTTTTGCTGGTTTAAAAAAATTATAATAAAAATTTCTCAAGGTGAAGTCAAATGACATGTGGTTTAAGCATGGTGGACCCCATATATATATTATATATTTAAATGGAATTTAAGATATTGTACTGCATGTTATCTTTGCTTATCTTGTTATCTAACCACAGTTCCAACCACGCAAGTTTGCAGTACTATTTGCGAATGTTTGTTTGAACTATGGCTTGGGGGAAATACAGAATCGTTGAACTATGTTGGTAATGACAGAACTTGCAAGTTGGCTAATGATGCTTTTGGGAAATGCACCCTTGTTTGGTTAAGACATTGCTAAATGCTAAGGAGTTCAGACTTCTTTTTTTTTTGGCTTGTTGATGCATGGTAGGTAGCGTGTAGCTCAGGTATTTTGGACAGTTACTAGTGGTGCATTTGAAATCATGTGCTGTCTGAGTAGGAACTATATTTGAATTTGAACTTACTTCATGATTGTTAAAAACGTACTACATCTGCCATGTTGTCATTGCATGTGACCTACCAGCATCAGCTGTGTCACTTTAGAATCATTAATCCTAAATGCCATAAAACTTTAATTCCTTCAGAATCCCGGCAG
Organism: Sinocyclocheilus grahami; assembly: GCF_001515645.1. Classification (NCBI taxonomy): domain Eukaryota; kingdom Metazoa; phylum Chordata; class Actinopteri; order Cypriniformes; family Cyprinidae; genus Sinocyclocheilus; species Sinocyclocheilus grahami. The sequence continues at coordinate 702,734 of NW_015505258.1, read as the reverse complement.
AAGTAGAAGGTCATCTAGGTCGTTTTTGCTTACTGTTTTGCGAATACTATAAATTCAGACATTCTACTCTTTTGGTTTTTTGAGGCAAAGGTCAGGTGAGTGCTGTTATGAAATTACAGCATTTCAGTTATATGTAATCAGTTATTTCAAACTGATTCAAAGTTAAACATATCTAATGTGAGTTTGAATGTCATATTGCATGGCATTTAAAGCCATACTGAAAGCAACAACAGATAGTTTACCTCAGATCTAGAAAATAAATTAAAGCAAAGATGTACATTAAAACTGTAAACTCACTGCGAACCAATGAATGTATTCCATAACAAAGATGGTATCAGTCACTCAGTATGTACATTTAATAATTGCATACTACATAGAAGTATATGATTTTGGATGCAGCGTAGGTGTTCTGAGCAGTTTTTAGCAAAATGCTATGCAGTTGTGCTTACAGCATTTCTAGGTGGCTGCTAAATAGTTCTGAGTGGAATTTAGCATGTTGTTGGGCAGTTTCTAGGGTGTTCTGGTTGCTTAAGGCTATGACTAATATAGGCCTAAATGTTTTAAATTATGTAATGAAAGTCTACTCTAAAAATTGGATCAGACAGATGACCTTATTACAGCCTGGGTTTCATAACGGCACTCGCCTAACCTTTGCCTCAAACATCACACTCTGCTGTGTTGTTTCATAATATAAAAGGTGTTTGAGCAACCAGTCCCTTGTGTTCAGTTCAAAGTAATCCAGGGCACATTTTGGCCCAAAAAACACCCATCAGCAGCACGATGCTTCTCCATCACCTCTGTTAAATACTCATTGGCCTTATGGCGTGACGTCAATGAATGTCTTTGCTATACTCAGAAAACAGAGGAGGAAATGGATGTATGATCCAGGGGGGAAAACAGCTTTCAAGAAGCTTTGATTTGAGCAGTCAACCCCCTGCCCTCCCTCACTTTCACATCTCTGCTATCACACCTCCGCCTGCACAGCCTTATGGGACGCAGGTTTGACGTCAGCAAGTGTCAGCTCAGCCCATAGTCTGCCTCTGCTGCTAAATGGCTGCAGTAATTGATTCGGAAGAGCAGAGCAAGCCTCCAACTAATTGGTCTGTGGCAGCAGCTGCTCTGTTTCAGGTCTCTCCTCACATCTTCTCCCAGTTCACGTCAAACAAACAGAGCAACGCACTTTTATAAGCTGTGCAAATATGAGGGGGAGGTTAGCCATGCATCATCTGACAGATGATTGAAAAGTACCAAAGTGCTCTGCTCTGGAAGGCTCTGCAATGTGTTATCAGCATTTCACTTTGGAGAAGTGTATGAATATGGAATATTTTGTTGATCTTAAAGTCATATCAACAAGTAGCAACTAGGGGTCGGTTGAACGCAGCCCTGGACTTTAAAATTGTTGACTGTTTTCCCATCAGCCCGCGCGGCGAGCGGAAGTCAAGCAGCACAACGCCAGACGCCTCTGCAGTGAACATCTAAGTCTAAAATGGCAGGAGCAGAGGGAGACGATTCGCTTTATCCTATCGCGGTTTTAATCGATGAATTGAGAAATGAAGACGTTCAGGTAGACACCAGTCTAAGAGAATCTGAGTTTGATTCATATGTATAAAAAAATTCGCGTTTTATTAGTATCTTCCAGCACTGCCCGCTAACCGTGCAAGCGATTCATTTACAAAAGAAACATCATTTTCTTCTCCTTACTTTCCCCTCAATATTCACTCATGTAGCTGTTTCCAGAAAATTATCAATTTGCATTAAGGTTTTTTTTAGATGTCTATTTGATCCATAACATAAAGCCTGAAGATAGAAGTTGGATCCGGGCATAATAAGCTTGAAATTGACCGGCTAATTCTCAACATTTACCTTGGCGACATTTTTGGGCTGTTAAAACGTACATTAGGATGCCAGTCATTTAGTCATTCTCCAGGTCAGTGTTTCTCGATCCAGGCACTGCAGAGTTTGGTGTCTTTACCTGACAAACCCAGGTCAGGTCTTGAAGCCTTTACTAATGATGTGTGTTACATTTAAGGAGAGGTACTAAACTGTCCTCCAGTACCGTGGATGAGAACCACTGACCTGGATTTTTATGCATAATGTGATGAAACATAACAGGGGGTTTGCATAATTTGTAACTGTTCATGTTATTCTGTGCCCATCCTCAGTTGCGGTTGAACAGTATTAAGAAGTTGTCCACTATTGCTCTGGCACTGGGTGTGGAAAGAACACGAACTGAACTACTGCCATTCCTTACTGGTAAGAAATCCCAGTATTTCTGAAACAAATGAATTGTTAGATGGATCTTATCTTGTGTTTGTTAATCATGGCTCATCTGTGTTATTTTTTTATTTACTTGGCCTGTCAATTAATTTTCATTGTAGTATATTAAAACAATTATTTAGTGCCTTTTTTTTGTAGTATAGAAAATATACTTTTATTCAATTATTTTATAGGTATTTTAGCAAATTTCTTGGGTTTTAATTTGCAATAATAGCTAAAGTTGCGATGTAATGAAATTGGCAACAGATGCTTTCTTCCGTAATGAGATGTACATCTGAATGAAACTGATTATTGAAAAAGAACAAAAATGTAGGACAGGACGTGGTTCAATCCATTGATTGTAAGACCTAGTTAGGGTTTAAATGGACAAAATGATCGGAGAAGTCCCTCATATGTCACCAGAGTCTGTCGTTTTATCAGAAGATCAAGACATTTAGATTAATTTACAAGGCCAGAAATATTATGCATAAATCTTTCACTATAAGATCAATAACATGCATTTGGAAAATAGTGTGAATGAATTATCCAGCTGCAATGCATAAACACATTGAGCCCTATGAATCATACGGAGTTCTCTTTTGGTTCACATGCAATCCTTTGGTATATTAATTAGGCTTTATGTTTGTCCTTTTTTATAAAACTATCATCACGTCCAAAAATAATTTAAACAACTAAGTGTTATGAAATATGTGGGAAGAGAAAATTAATTTTTTTAAATTGTCATATTGTTGTTTATTGACCATTTGTTGTTCTTTCAAAGACCTTGGTCTGTTACACTTGCTTTTGGTTTGTATTACTTACCTAAATATCAATTAGCTACCTGACATCCCTTCATCTGCAGACACCATATATGATGAGGATGAAGTTCTCCTTGCCTTGGCTGAGCAGCTCGGGAGCTTCACTGTACTGGTTGGAGGCCCAGAGTTTGTGAACTGTCTCTTGGTAGGTCACTAAAGGCGAGGTATTTGGTTACTTAATTAAAAATGACCAGATCAGATATTAGTAGGGATGTAACGATTAACCGCGAGCTGGTTGAAAATCGATTTAAATATGTGACGATTCAAATCGTTTGAGATGCTAAACAAATCGCGATTCAATTAGGGGTAGGAGTTTATATAAATGTATGTCTGAGGGGAACTTACTGTCTTTCGATGGTATTTTTTCTTTTCCTCTTGCCTCTGTATAATGCATACTAAAGTTCATAAGTGCAGCGCTGCTTTGTTTACAGCGGAAACCAAGGAACCGCTTTAAGTGCCACCTGATGGCAGAGAGTGAATCTGCGTCTCATTCAGCTCGTCTGCTCTTTTGCATGCAGATATTTTTTTATGATCATGATTAAAATGCAGTGGTTGCCTCTAATTTTAAATGGAAAGAGCACAGAAAAAGTATTTGTTTATATGAAGAGATTTATTTTATTTGTGTTATTTATTTGGGGTTTGTTTTAAAATTTCAATTTAGTTTTGTTATTTACATTTTACATTATATTTAAATTGTTATTTAGCAAACTCTTTTATCCAAAGCGACTAACAAATGAGGACAATAGAAGCAATCATAACCAACAAAAGAGCAATAATATGCAATAATGTGCTATATTATTATAGTTATATTTCAGTTTCACAAAGAAACATACAGTATTTTGTTCAAGCAATAAGAAAAGGACATATTTAATTTATAATTTGTCTTAAAACTAATTTTGTAAAAAAAAATCGTGAATCGAATCGTGAAATCAAAACCGTGAATCAAACCGAATCGTGAGTTGAGTGAATCGTTACATCCCTAGATATTAGCCATAAGTAATCTTGCACTTCTTCTCTCCTCAGCCTCCCCTGGAGAGTTTGGCCACAGTGGAGGAAACGGTTGTGCGGGACAAGGCCGTGGAGTCTCTGCGAAAGATCTCTCAGGAACATTCCCCCGTAGACCTAGAGGTGCATTTTGTACCACTTGTGAAGCGTTTGGCCAGCGGGGACTGGTTCACCTCCCGAACGTCTGCGTGCGGACTGTTCAGCGTCTGCTACCCACGTGTGTCCAGTACAGTTAAAGCGGAAATCCGTCAGTAAGTTTAAAAAAAAAATGCTGTATTTCACGATAGCATGCAACGGTCAGTAAACAAATATGAAAAAACAAAAATGTAAAGAAACAGAATAATTAAGGCTCGGTCAGTTCACAAGGCAAAAGAAAAAACACTTACCAGTTATGAAAGTTTATGAACATCAGGTGCAGCAGTCACATAAATTCTGCAGAGTTTTTGAATGGTTGTATACAACAAGACGATAATTCTTCCATCGTGCAAATTATGGTCATTTTCGTCAGTTAAGGCTCGTTAGCATTCGGCCTGCTTTAAATCAGACACAGATGCAGTGCGGTAAGATCGCATTTATTTGAATTAATTATATCATTTATTTGAATTAGCGAGAGAGAGAGAGGGCTGAAAGTTGCGTGTGTGAACCTGCGTTTGCACGCCTCTCTCTACAAGCAATGAGGCTTAGTTCCTTCAGAAACAACGATTTTACCCCCTCATTGCAGAGAAATATAAAGTTGCGAGTCAGTAGCCTGTCGAAGCTATTTTACTAATAAAAGTTTCCGTGCTGTGTTGTCGTTGCCGTGTGCACTAATGTGTGTGCTTGCGTCTAAGCAGCATAGCCTACTGCATATAGTTTTAGTTTAGCTATAAACCCGAGCGCAACCCGAATTCATTAAACTTTAACCCGACCCGAAACTCGAAAGTATTTCGGGACCTGTCGGGCTCGGGTCTGGTAGCAGACCTCTAGTGCTCTTATGTCATTGATCCAGGCATTTCCTTTTCTCTGCAGGACTCTGTGCGTCTCTTGGCGGTAGAAGCTGGCGTCAGCATTGCTACTCTGCTGCCACAGGAAGACTTGGAGGCTCTGGTCATGCCCACTTTACTTCAGGCCGCCGATGACAAGTCCTGGAGGGTGCGCTACATGGTGGCAGACAAATTCTCAGAAGTGGGTACTTATGAAACGCATATTTGGCCGTTATCCACGTCGCCTCTGAGACTCTGAAACAACTCTGGTTGTTTTTCTGTTTGTGTAAAGTTGCAAAAAGCAGTTGGCCCAGAGATCACCAAGACCGATCTGGTCCCGGCGTTCCAGAACTTGTTGAAAGACTGCGAGGCAGAGGTCCGGACTGCTGCTGCCAACAAGGTGAAAGGTGAGGTGTCCCACTGCCAGCTTCCCAAAGTCTGATGTCTCTATGAAAAGAGCCACACAACAACACCCTTATCCCATGGCCTGTTTATCTCTGCAGTATTCTGTGAAAATTTGCTTGAAGACAGCAGGGAGACCATCATCATGACTCATATTCTGCCATGCGTCAAGGTACACATTTTAATCTCGCCCACTTGTGTATGAAATTGCGTGTGGCTGAACAGTTATGCCGCACGGTGCCGGCCAAGTTCTCAGGAGGGGGTACTTAGAAAACTCAAGCTTGTTTTTTGATAATGTGATATCATATCTGGGAAGGTATCCAGGTTGTCTCTGCAAGAGATCTTGCAGTAGGTCTGGTTGTTTTTGTGTTATTTTGGGGGTGTTTACATTTTTCGACATAAACAAGTGGTAGCTTTAAACACCAAACGTGGCAAAAGCGAAACTAAATAGCGCTTCTCTTTTGAAACCGCGGGCCTTTTATCAGCTCAGCTAAAAAAAAAGAGAGCGTGGTGTGAGCTACATCAAATTTATTTACTGCACTGACCAGTCACGATCACGAGACCACTAAACAGCGCTGTGAGATCTAGTGATCGCGCTCGAGTTCAGCGCAGAGTTCTCCATTACAAATCGCATAGGTGTGCGATTTAAACTAGTTTAAAGCCAAACCATGGTATTGTGGCAGAAAAGTTGAATATTTGGTCCCACTTTATATTAGGTGGCCTTAGCTACTATGTACTTACATTTAAATTATTTTATATTTGATACAATGCACTTATTGTGTGCATGTTTTTACATTGTACTTATATTTTTAAAAATACCTATGTAATTACATCTGTAATTAATTTCTATAATTACATTTATAATTACACGGTTGACCCATCCCTTACACCTTTGCAGAGTTCTCCATTACAAATCGCATAGGTGTGCGATTTAAACTAGTTTAAAGCCAAACCATGGTATTGTGGCAGAAAACATACATTTAAATTAATCATTTGATACAATGCACTTATTGTGTGCATGTTTTTACATTGTACTTATATTTTTAAAAATACCTATGTAATTACATCTGTAATTAATTTCTATAATTACATTTATAATTACACGGTTGACCCATCCCTTACACCTTAACCCACCCTTAAACCTAACCATAGCACAAAATCTGTATTTGCAATACAACATGATGATATTAAATTAATTGTACAAAACATTATTTTGCTAAACTTACCCGTATCCCACCTCAATAGCAGCAAAAGTGTTTTGCGATATAATATGAACACAATAAATACATTGTACTTATTTTTTGATGTAAGTACATAGTAGTTAAGGCCACCTAATTTTTAAGTGTGACCGAATATTCATATTGAATTTTATTATATGAATAATGTACTAAATATATGAAAGGAGTAATGGAATATAATCACAGTATTTTTGTTATTAAGTCATATCAGTTGTTTGTTGTGCATTTGTACTTATACTGAATGTCTTCAGGTTACTGTTTTTCATAGCAAATATTATTGGAACCAAATAGTTAGGCTATTTTTTACCATGGTAGTGAGGTGCTGTACCTGTGGTTATCATGATCTACAGGGCACGCAAAAGGTCAAAATCCCTAGTAGCCCTTCGGGCAGGCATTCTTCAGATTTTGGTAGCCCAAAAATTAATTTAACTAGCCCAATAAAAGATATTGTATTTTTTCTTCAAATAACAAGTCAGGAGAGTATGGGTGCAACGGACCACAAATCTCACGGTTCGGACTATATTACATTATCATATCACATTTTGAGTCACAGATCGGATCATTTTTCAGATGAGCACAAAAAAAAAAAGGTTCTTTATTATTTAAGTAACACTTACTATTTAAAGAACAATTTACTACTTCGATACTACAGCAAAAACTAGTAGCATATAGGGATGTAACTCAACTCACGATGTGATATGATTCACGATGCTGATTTCACAATACAATTTTCTCACAATTTCTTTTGTAACAAAATGAGATTTAAGACCGATTTAAAAAAAGGTGTCCTTTTGTTATTTCTCAGACCAAAAGGCTGCACATTACTTTGTGAAATTGAAAATGTCAAACAATATACTAACTTTACTAACTAAAATTTAAAACAAATCCCGAATCAAATAAATAATTCAAATAAATGTCTCCATGCAAGTAAACTAAGGTTTTGCCTGTGTATTTTAATCACGATCCAAAATAGATGCTGCATGCATGTTATTTAGATTTTAAATTGTAAAAATTTGAAACAAAAACAAAATGGTCTGACTTTAGCTTTGTGATACTATGTGAAAAATCTGAATGAAACAAAAACAGCAGACGGGCTGAATGAGACGCAAATGTCACTCTCTGACAGCAGGTGGCGCTTAAACAGCAGGTATTTATAGGCGGCTGCCCCTTTAAGACCGAATGCACAGATCCAATATAATGATGCACGTGCGATTTCTTTCTCCACTGTTAACGTTCATTTAAGACACGAAAACACTTGCCGAGATAGTTATTTTGAGATAATTTTGCATGTATGTGTCCGTTCAAACGAAAGAGGAATCAATTCTGTGTTCGTGCTCTGCCTGAAACGCCGCTCTCGCGAGCACCGAACTGAATTCTTCATGCGCATGAAATTGGTAAGACTTAGAAACGCGTGTAAATGATAACCTATGACCCGTTTCACCCCTACAAGCGAGTGAACAACGCGAATTAAGGAAGGGGTTTTATTTCACTATTCAAGATAGCCCGTGGGGCAGGGCAGTGGTACATTTTGGTAGCCCGACTGGAAAACACAATAGCCACGGGACGTCGGGCTAGCTATCTTGCGAGCCCTGACTACAAATGTATGAAAGATGAGGCTGTTATAATGTTCACAGGTATTCACAGAAACGGGTACTGTTTTTGTTAATGAAAATAAATGTACATCTGCATCCTAACTCAAGCTCCTGCTACTCTCAACTCAAGCTACTGTCAAATGTGCATTTCTAAAACGTGTAATATTAGTATAACGTGCATATATATATATACACACACACACATACATATATTTACATTTTTATTTATATATATATATATATATATATATATGTGTATATATTAAATATATATATACATATATGTACATAGGGGGGGGCGCCGAGGGAAAAAAGGTTGGGAACCACTGATCTAGCTCATACATCAAACATGCATAAATATATGCAGACTGAGGATTATGCCTCGTCTGTACAGATTATCAGAGTTGACTCATATTTAGGATATCATCAGCAGGTGAGTTCATTCGGATTGTTGTTGAACTGTCCGTCCTTTCTGAGGTGATGGGCAGCAGGGGTCACTGTTGTTATGTTACACCCGTAAGTGATCCCGTGTCAGCTGTCTGTCTTTAGGTTTATTTAGCATCAGCCTAGGATTAGTCTTCTATTATTTTAATTTCCTGGTGTATGCCTGTGACTGACTGAATCATAGTGCTAGAAGAAGTGAAATGGCATTTTATATTAGTGGAGTTTGGTTAAGTTTTACTGTATACAGCCTGAGCTTGCCTTCCTAGTAACTATGGGAAGTGTAGATGTATATACTAAAAATATTTTACTATCAAATAGAATATGTAACGCATGCTTTATTGGAACACAAATGAATCTAAGAAATTTGCAGGGTTTTTTTCCCCCCTAAACAAATTCAGCTGATTAAAATGGAACAAAAAATGAGTCTGATTTATTTTGACTTGATTAATTTTTAACCTTTTGAAATTGTTCTTAATAGTGAATTGGTTTCAGAAATATTCATATATGATTTATAATCGTTTATGAATTAATTTGTTTCCCAGGAGTCTTCATTAGGCATTTTTATGTGTGCCATTAGTAGTTAAATACATATTAATACTGCAGTTAGAAATTGTACAAAAACACTTAATTTTGTAACTATATCTTTTGCCAAAATACTGTCAAACTCTGGTACTTTGATATTAGTCACAAAAATAAATGAATAAAATGACAAAAACGTCACGAACAACCTTTTTTTGCACTGTTTAAAAGAGATCCCATGTTAATTTATAAGGCTGTAGTTCAGTTGATTTGTGAATTGAATCAGTTCAAAAGAATGATTCACCTGTTATACCTGCTTAACATATTGTGTAATATAATGTTTGGTCTTTAACTTTCTATGTATAGTCATTGTCTTATGGAAATGGGATTTTAGAGTAGAGGACAGTTCAGGACAAGCCTCTCTTTTACTCATCTAGACTACAAAGAACAGTGGAGCCTTTCGGTGTTCCTGCTTGAGCTTCACAGGGCGTTCTTTGCTCATGAGTGGCCTGAGAGTCTCATGACCTGATGTTTGATATCTGTTAATAAGCTTATGTAAGCGGATCGTTCTTCACAGATACAAACAGCTTTCTGCTTGCTTAGTCAGCCGATGTGATCGGCAATTAGCCTATACATACAAGCTCTTCGCTGAAACATCAGATCAAAGATAGCTCAGGATTTCAGACCTTCTGTAGCATTTTACAAGCAAATAAATGTCCAGGTTTTCAGGCTCAATTGGATCTCGCCGCCTCCCTCGCTGTGATGCTGTCTTTCTTCAAAGACCCCAGTAATGGGGGTGAGATGTTTAGACACCTAATGAATCAGTTTAGGGAGTCATGGTCCGATTTCAAAACATTTCCAGATACATTTCAGTTTTTTCAGTAATGGCGTAGGTGAGCAGTTTGGGTGGCTTGTTGCTGCATTGTTTTTAAAGTAGACAGAATTACTTATTTAATATACCATACCATATTAAAGGGATAGTTCACCCAAAAATTTAAATTCTGTCATCACCCTCATGTCGTTCCAAACCAGTAAGACCTTCGTTCATCTTCGGAACACGAATGAAGATATTTTTGATGAAATCTGAGAGCTTTCTGACCCTGCATAGACCGCAATGCAACTGAAATGTTAAAGGCCCAGAAATGCAGTAAAGATCGTTAAAATAGTCCATGTGACATCAGGGGTTCAACCGTAATTTTACGAAGCTGCAAGAATACTTGTTGTGCGCAAAGAAAACAAAAATAATGACTTCATCCAACAATTCTTCTCCTCCAAATCACGTCTTAATTATTATTATTATTATCGTTGCTGCTATTAATAATATAATGACCGATAATAAAATAAATATGTTGTTACTGTTAGGAATAGTAACTATTATTATTATTATTATTGTCTTGTTAATAATTATTATTATTTGGCTGTTAATAGTAGTAATAATAATACAAATATTTTATGGATGCTGTTAATAATAATAATACAATTGTTAATGATAATACTGACAATAAATATCATCTTGTTATTGTTATTGTTGCTGCTTAAAATAACAGTGAATAATAATAGTAACAACTATTGTAAAAAATGAGCTTTTATTTATAAAATATTTATTTAAACATTTGTTGTTGTTGTTGTATATTCATTTATTTTCATTCCCTATCCTGCAGTCACCTTGTCTCTGATTACAGCTACTTGTAGAAAAATAGCTTGATTTCAAAGCCCTCAAGCCTCCTTCTCTTCCCTTAACAGGAGCTGGTGTCTGACACAAACCAGCATGTGAAGTCTGCCTTGGCTTCTGTCATCATGGGTCTCTCTACCATCTTGGGCAAGGACAACACCGTAAAACATCTGTTGCCTCTTTTCCTGGTCCAACTGAAGGACGAGGTAACCCACCTGGAGCTCGGCCCAGTCTCTCATCTGTCTGTCTCTATTTCTCTTGTGGTCAAAGATCCTTCTGATTGTACTAGAGCAGAGACACCGCTGTTCATTTTCCAGGTCTGATAGGTCACCTTGTGTTGGGCTTAAGGGCTGTTTGCTAAATTGTCTTCTCTAAGGTCCTTGATTGATGTTCCTTTTATTGGGCTCTTGTCCATGACCACTCTCTGAGTTGTATTAGCTTTTCGATTGTACTAATAAACTCTTAGTCTGTTTTTAAATGAAGTTGAACTTTGGCCTCCGCTTTCAGCAAGACCATGCCAAACCGAAACCCATCAAACTCTTTCCTCCAGTGTTTGTGTTCCCTTCTGTTTTATTGGACTCCTCTCGATTGTCAAACACACCATCTGAAAATGTTAAGAGCTGGATTCTGTGAATTCTGCCCTGAAGTGTATTTCCATTGGCTGCTTATCTGCCCGGCTCTGTTTGACTAACAAACTTTGTTGTTTGGATTTTAGTCAGTCATCACCAAAGTGCACTTGCTCAAGCAAGTCATCAAATATTTGGCAGCATGTATGCGTGCGCTGTAACAATATCACATGAGTGTGGCGTCCTCTTAGAGTCATTTAAGGGAAATATAAAAGATGGAGTCCTTTTGCTTTCAATAAAATTCATTCATACTTAGAAGAAATTATGGGGACTTTAAAGCTATAAAATCATTGATGACTATGTTTACTTTATTTAATACACATTTAATTTGCTGATCTTTTTCTGCAAGTTTCATTGGTGTTGAAACTTATTGTTATTCCTTATGTTAAAGGGTTAATTCACCCAAAAATGAAAATTCTGTCATTAATTGCTCACCTTCATGTCGTTTCAAACCCGTAAGACCTTTGTTCATCTTCGGAACACAAATTAAGGTATTTTTTGATGAAATCCGAGAGCTTTCGGATCCTCCGTAGAAAGCAAAGCAACTGAAATTTTCGAGGCCCAGAAAGGTAGTAAAGACAAATTAGTGGTTCAACTGTAATTTTATGAGGCTACAAGAATAGACCGACACGGAAGAGAAGATATTGTTGAATAAAGTCATTATTTTTGTTTTCTTTGCACGCAAAAAGTATTCTCGTAGCTTCATAAAATTAAGGTTGAGCTACTGATGTCACATGGACTATTTTAACAATGTCCTTACTACCTTTCTGGGCCTTGAACGTGTTAGTTGTGTTGCTATCTATGCAGGGTCAGAAAGCTCTCGGATTTCATCAAAAATATCTTAATTTGTGTTCCGAAGATGGACGAAGGTCTTACGGGTTTGGAACGACAGAGTAATTAATGACAGAATTAAAATTTTTGGGTAAACTAGCCCTTTAAAACAAAATATGTAATATAGTGTATATTACTTTGTCAAAATATTTTATTTTTGTTTAGTGTCCTGGTGTCCATCTGATAAAAAAAAAAAAAAGTATTTAAAAATATAATTTTTTTTTTCTTATTTTCCTGTAGTGTCCTGAGGTGCGTCTGAACATCATCTCTAATCTGGACTGTGTGAATGAGGTGATCGGGATTCGGCAGCTCTCTCAGTCTTTGCTGCCAGCTATAGTAGAGCTGGCTGAGGATGCCAAGTGGAGGGTTCGACTGGCCATCATTGAGTACATGCCTTTGCTGGCTGGCCAACTGGTGAGTCTGCGCTCCACTCAAGATCGATTAGTTGTATCTGGGCGGAAAAGGATACTCACTCTCATGTTGTTCCAAACCATTTGTTTCTTCTGTTGAACACAAAAGATATTTTGAAGAATGTCGTTAACCAAACAGTTGATGATCGCAATTGACTTCTGTTGTATTTTTTCCATACTCTGGAAGTCAATGGCTACCGTCAGCTGTTTGATTACCAACATTCTTCAAAATATCTTCTTTAGTGCTCAATAGAAGAAAGAAACTTATACAGGTTTGGAACAACTTGGTTGAGGAAATGACAATTTTTATTACCCCTATAAGCTCTAAAATGACAGAGTGATTTGGAAACACGTGGGAATGAGAAATGGGTGGATTGTTACTGTATGGATTGCAACTATATCCCAACTTTATTTCTAGGGAGTGGAGTTCTTCGATGAGAAGTTGAATTCCCTGTGCATGGCATGGCTCATTGATCACGGTAGGTTTTCTGAGTCTGACGATTCTCCTGAGTGCCATAAGAAAAAAAGATGTATTGAGTTACTGACAACAATGAACCAGAACCTTTAAACTGTATAATTCAAGCAGATGCATTTGCTTAAATTTGAAGATGGCACAGCAGCAATTGCCTCAGTCTCTCTCCTGTCCTACTCCTTCCCCAAAAGGAGAAAGAGAATTACAAAGCATTCATCTCAAAAAGTTTCTGCTATCAGCCAATTATAAGGGTTTGATAAGATTCTAGCACTCTCTCCCTCTCTACATTTCTCTTGCTTTCTTCCCTCTTCTCTCAATTTCACCTCCATGTGTGTCATTCTGTTCTTATTATGATGTTGTTATTTTTAAGTAGAAAAGGGGTCTGAGACTCTTTAACAAGGTAAAGTGTGTAAATCTCTAAATCCACATCCAAGTCTAAATCCAAGTACAATCTCTAAATACTGTAGTCTAAGACTGCATATTATCAAGAGTAAATTTTTTTATATGATAATTAAAATTAGACTACATGTACACTACTCTTCTACGGTTTGGTGACAATAAGATTAAAAAAATACTCCTTTAATTCTCCTTTTATACAGCAAGGGTGCATAAAAAAAAAAGTAACCGTAAAGACATTTATAATTTAATAATTTTATTTAGAAGAAATGCTGTTTTTTTTGTGCTTTTTATTCATCAAAGAATGAGAAATTGAGATGTATACATCATCTGAAAGCTGAATAAATAAGCTTTCCATTGATGTATGGTTTGTTATGATGGGACAATATTTGGCCGAGATGCAACTTTTTGAAAATCTAGAATCTGAGGGTGCAAAAAAATCTAAATATTGAGAAAATTGCCTTTAAAGCTGTCCAAATGAAGTTCTTAGCAATGCATATTACTAATCAAAAATTAAGTTTTAATATATTTACAGTAGGAAATTTACAAAATATCTTCATGGAACATGATCTTTACTTAATGTCCTAATGATTTTTGGCATATAATTGGCAATAATTTTGACCTATACAATGTATTTTTGGCTATTGCTGCAAATATACCCCAGCGACTTAAGACTGGTTTTGTGGTCCAGGGTCATCTATTTGAATGATTTCTTTAAGATCACTAAAGACAGGAGAAATGGCTGCTGATAATTCAGATTTTATCACAATAGCTAATATCCAGCTTCGTATAGGCGCCACTTTTGTAGAACAGATCAGACTTTTAAATTGCCTGCTGATCTCGCTTTGATTGGCATGTCAGTGGTAATGAATGTTTCAGATTGATGAGCCTCTTAGTAAATCTTCAATTTAATGGTTGTCGGAATGGTTATGATCTCACTTTGAACCATGCGCTGAGTGGATCCATCTGTTGAGGTGTTTTGCACGGTGATTTTCAGCGAGGACCTCGTCCGTGTGCACACACAATTTCACTCTGACACAGTTGTAGACAAAGGGCCAGATGGGTTACATCACTGGAATGTTCTTGTATATCCTGTGCTGCTGGGCCAGTGCTGTCCTCTTACATAAGAGCTCAGAGCCGGAGCAGTCATGTGTAAATGTGAACTCTTTCTGACAAATACACACAGGTACATCTGCAAGAGATACACTGTGTCAAATGGATTGTCTCATTTTTTGTGTGTTTTATAATCTCCATTTAAAGCTTGACCTACTTCATGAAACTGCTCATCATATTTTGGCTGATGTGCAGCATTTTATTTTTTTCATAAGCTCTGTAAGGACTATGGATAGGGTTTTGTCTTGAATTTTAAACTCTAAATAGGATTGTCTCAGACAAATTCCCAGTTTTTTGATAAAGGGGGTTATGTCATCGTCAGACGGATTTCAGAAGAGCCGCCCGTCTGATGTTTAGCAGATTGGTGACGCACAATTTCACAGGATGTTTGTAGATATTTACTCTTCCCAGAATGAAGGTTAAATGGCTTGATTGTGATCTCTATTTGAGTTATTGTGAAGTCAGGTGGAATGTAATCTGTGGAGGTAATGCGGAGCACCAAAACAATGTTGATTATCCTTGCTTGGGTCCAACTGTCGTGCCAGATAATCTGATCAAACAAACTGAAAAATGAAATTCGCAAAGTAAATATTACAAAACAAGTGCATTATTCATATTATATCATCTTTTTAGGAGAAAAATAAGTGGAATGGTGGACCTCTGTTGGATAAGGAGGGTGGTGTAGTGTTGTGGATAAAAATGTGGACTGGTAATGGAAGATTGTAGTTTTAAACCCCTTAAGGGACAATCCATGAATCACTATTGTGTCCTAAAATGGACACAATATTTTTTTTTATTTTATGTACTGATGAGTCTTCTATATGTGACACTGAACCAGCCATAAGGGTCAATTTTTCGAAATTGAGATTTATAAGCTGAATAAATAAGCTTTCCATTGATGTATGGTTTGTTAGGACAATATTTGGCCGAGATAAAACTATTTGAAAATCTGGAATCTGAGGGTGCAAAAAAATCAAAATATTGAGAAAATTGCCTTTAAAGTTGTCCAAATGAAGTTCTTAGCAGTGCATATTACTAATCAAAAATTAAGTTTTGATATATTTACAGTAGGAAATTTACAAAATATCTTCATGGAACATGATCTTTACTTAATATCCTAATGATTTTTGGCATAAAAGAAAAATCGATACTTTTGACCTATACAATGCATTTTTGGCTATTGCTACAAATATACCCCAGCGACTTAAGACTGGTTTTGTGGTCCAGGGTCACATATGACATGTCCAGTTTTCACAATTCTCTTAATCTACAGTAGATGAAGTCCCATGCCATATATGTGTAGAATGGGACTTTGTCTGCTGTAAATGTATTTATTTTTAATGTATTCCTTATTTTAATTTTAATTCATTTTTATAGATGGTTTTAAAATATATTTTTATTTTAATGTAGATTTTTCGGACAAACACACACAATCATTCTTTCTCTACTTTTCTCTAAGTGACAATTTGTTTGTGATACTGAAGAATGTATGTCTTTAGTTTGTATGACACTAGGCTGTATATCTGGTGGTTTGTCCTAAAAATGACATTTATCTAAATGTCAGTTTTCATCTTCATCTCAAATCTCGATCTTCATGTTAGCCTGTGAGTTAACATTAATATCTTTGCCTTGTTCTGCAGTGTTTGCCATCCGAGAGGCTGCCACCTGCAACCTCATGAAGCTGGTGGAGAAGTTTGGAGCAGAATGGGCCCAGAACACCATTGTGCCCAAAGTCCTTGGCATGGCCAATGATTCCAACTACCTGCACAGGATGACCACTCTCTTCTGCATCAATGTAAGTCTGGATGCCCTGGCTGGTGCCTGTTTCTTAAACCTAAACGTTCTCCCAGTTGAAAGTAATTTCATTAATATCTGGTGTTGCAAAATGACAACAAATGAAAGCCTTTTTAAAAAAATTTTTTTTTTTGGGTCAGGCTCTGTCTGAAATATGTGGACAGGAAATCACCACCAAGCACATGTTGCCTGTAGTCCTCAAGATGTCCACTGATCAGGTGGCCAATGTGCGCTTCAATGTGGCCAGGTGCTTACAGAAGATCGGACCAGATTTGGACAGCAGGTATCTTTAAATAATAGCTGCCTGTACCCTTTTGTATCTTGATTGCATAAGCAAACAAACCAGCATTACTAACAATGATGTTTTCAATAGTGCTTTGCAGGCAGAGGTTAAACCAGTCCTGGAGAAACTAGCTACAGACCAAGATATGGATGTGAAGTACTTTGCTCTAGAGGCTATAAGTGGTATATTTTCTTTTATCTCTTTAACCTTTGAAACATGAATCCTCTCAGAAACATTGTTTCATTCTCCCCTATACTGTTTTTTCGCTCTCTCCATAGTTCTTGCCTTGGCTTGACTGACTTCTTCACCACATCCAGTGAAAAGCTGACAACACAAGACCTGTTGCATTATATTTATTGTTCATTTTGAATGATTAAGTATCGTCGTTGTGTTCTTGTTTACTCTCAAAGATATTGAATGATCAAAGGATGGACTTTCTATAAAGTTTTACCTCAAACATTGTTAGCGCAGCTAAGCTCTGCATGCTTGTACAATTACGCATAGCTCTTCGCAAACATCACCCCATGAGCCATTCCAGTGTGATCGTATCGGAATCGGTACATGCCTGCTTCAGCATGCCATTTGCTTTTCTTAGACCAGAGCTCATCCTGCCAGTAGCAGATGGTGCGAAATGCCTGTTTATTTGCTTTAGTAGATTTGCTAGTGCACAGCACATTGTTTACATGTGTTCCCTCTCTAGAGAGGAAAAAAAAATCTCATGTGCTCTCACGGTTTAACCGCAGAGTCCTCCGTGTGCACAGGGCAGATTGTGTTCTGAGCACATGGTTGGATTGCGGTCTCTCTAGAAATTTGCTTTACGCAATGAAGTCACACCTTTATCATGAGCTTTTTCCTTCTAGGGACCATATAATTGAATCAGTTGTGCTGCAACACCGGATGCACGTATGAATCAACATCAATTCACGCCGTTTTGCCTGCATTTTTGCACTCATGTTGGTCATGAATAGCCCCCTTTATAAACTTGTAGATTTTCTTGAACCTTTGTGCCAATGAACTATCTAGTTATAGTACGATTTATCATTTTGTACGTTTTTCAATATACATTGTTCTCTCTTAAGTGGAAGGCATGTTTAAAATGTGGCCGTGTCATAAAATCATTCGGCTGGTTGGAGGGATATTGTCTTTTGTGGGATGTAATTCAGCAATATTCATTGTTACAAACAACTTGCACCTTTGTTCAAGCTCAATATCATGAGAACTTGTAGTTTTGTTTTGTTTTTTAACTCATTTGGGAAATTGGTGTACTTTTGGGACTAAATAAAGTCAGTTGAACTACGTATCCTGCAGTTGTCCTCCTTTGATGTACTCTCACAGACTAATCATTGCATAATTCTAATTGGAATGGGAGTGCGTCACACCGGTTAGTATCGTCTATTAAGAGTTTGTCATCCTATATGAATTTTAAAGATTAATGTGGAATCAGGTTTTTGGTCTCCTGATTAACTGTTTTCTACAGTTACCTGGCTAGTGAACTTATCGACAGCATTGGATTGCGTGTTTTCGTCACTGAATTTGGCAGGAACTGGTGGTGCTGCTCTCTGGCACGTCTCCTGAGTATCAGATGTCTTAAGCAGAATTATTTCAAAGGCTGTAAAAACTCTTAGGATGGATTTGTGACTAATCTATTTGGAACAAATTTGAACAGCTCAGTAAGTTATTAGTGAGGGTAGCAAACTCCTGTATCACTTGAATTTGGACCCTTACAATTCTTGAGGCATGTAGTCATAGATCAGGCTGACTTTAGCTCAATGGTTTGCATGGGTATTTAATACCGTCTCATTACCTGAACCTAAATGTGGAGATAATGGACCATTAGTGAGTTGTCTAAACCTCAAATTAATGTCATTAGCAATTACTCTTATAAATGGCCACGTAGTATATTATAGCATGTAAAGCAGAACTAAAAGTGATGTGGACCTCTGTCTTGAAGAAAGTGGATGTTCAAGTCACAGCTTTTTAAGCTGCACTATCATCAGTGTTAAGTCTGTGTACTTCCTGTGTAGCTGAGATGGGCTATTGTTGCCAATTGTTTTCAGATGTTCATGCTTGTGTTTAAGCAGAATTATTCAATGGCAGCTGTGCTGAAGATGGCTAATAATCACTTTGTTTAAACATGCTGAAATTCAAAGACTGATGGCACTGAGATGCGGTTACTCCCAAAATGCTGTTTGTTTCGATGACTCTCCGTTACAACATCATTCAAATGGTTATTTAAAGGAAGCCCAAATCTACCATTTCTCCATTCTTACACAAGGTGTTCCCCAAGGTTAAGTACTTGGAACATTTATCTTTTCTTCACTTTCGTTTCTCTGAGCTGATATCATCTATCAACATGGTCTCAACTTTCACTACTACGCTGATGCCATTCAAATTTCAGCACTGGCTGAATCACCACTTCTATCAGCTTCCTTGCTGCATCTATCTGTGGCATCAAACACTGGATGAGCTCTAACTTCCTGAAATTTGGCTATTGTGTGATGATGAGTCAAAGAGTCAACATTCAAGTTTAAGGTCTCTAAAAACTATATCTAGGTGTTAGTTGACTCATCCCTCTTTTTAATATGGAACTTGTTTTTAAGATACTATTTTAATCTGCATACCATTGTCTGAAACTCACCATGACAGGCCGGATTGAACAAACATGAACAAGCTAAGCTAATCATGGCCTTCAAGATGACTTCAAAAATTACAGGCATCCTGCATCAATAATGCATTAGCCTTTTAACACATTGCTTGAGGAAATGTCAAGTGTATTTCTGTTTGCAGTTTTGACCATGGGTTCAAATTAACTTTAAAGTTGACTTCAATCAGAAGACAACAAACAATGCAACCAACTCACAAAGACCAACATTCATTGACATGAGGACAACTAAACCTCAGTTGCCTTGGATTGAGATTTTTTTTAAAGGTTTTACAAAAACAATTTTCTCTCTGGGAGACCTTACGTTTTTATTCCTCTGGCTCTGAACATACAAATACCAATGTTATTTGTAATACTATATATTTAATTATATCTGAATATTCTGAGAATATGTAAAGACTCTAATTGTTACATACATTATTAATCACTGTAGCAGTTCTTGTTTCATTATATTGTAACATAAATTGTGTCAACATTTTAGTTTGTGCTAAACAATTAATTGAGACATATTAGTTATTACAAAATGATTATCATATTTGTCTAAACATGCAGAAAAAACTGCTGCAGGCTGATGCAATTCAAAAGACATTGGGCCTCATTTATCAATCTAACGTAGAAACGAGCGCAGATCTGTGCGCACAAATCAACTTACGACAGAGTTCATGTGTGATTTATGAAACATTCGTATGCCGGCGATCTCATCGTCCGAATGATCGCATGTTGGTAAATGTGGCGCCAGAAAACAATCGTCATTTGAATATCACGCCCCTAAAAACACCCTGAATTGAAACGGTCTGATAGGGAATGGAACGTTTCGTAAGCAGCAATGCACATAATTAAACCCCCCAAAAACGGCATTAATTTGTTTAATTGACTAATGTAACCCGAAATACTTTGTGATTTCTATTATTTTTTGAGGGCTTGAAAGAGGCTGGGTTTTTTTGTTGTTGCATTAAACTGCTTTTCAATAGTTTTTCTATCTTTTTTTTTTTAGTTGAACTCCTTTTGAAATTGCATGAACCATAGCTATTACAAGTGACTTTTCTTTGCTATTCAGAGGTACATCTGAGTGAAACAGCTTCTCGAATGAGAAAAAAATTAGGGCAGAACTTGATTTTGTGCATCAGTAGTTGATTGGATTGTTGTTTAGTAATTGTTGCAATGTTTTCATGTGAGTGGCAGATTGCACATCACGGAAGAGTAATGTCATAGACCTTAGTCTGGACAATGCCTGATTACATTTTTGACAGGAATGAAACCAAGCCTGCAAATTTTAATTCCTGTCAAAAATGTTGGGATAGAAGTGGGTTAAATAGTTTTCAATGGATTGTAATGTTGCACCAATTGTTGAAATCGGAACCCTTTCACTTTTTAGGGTTTCTCAGAAGTGGAAGTCATCATAGAACTGAAAACGCCAATGTTTTTTTGCGTTCTTATTTGCTCAAATAGCAAAAACAAACAAACAAACAACAAAACTCCACGATAGTGATTTCACGCCTTTCAGAAAGAGGAAAAAATAGAGAGATTGATAACGGTAGACAGAAGAGAGAATTGTCAAATCCATCCCTCACAGCCTCATTTCCATCCACATTAATTTTTTAAGTGCACATGAATTAAAATAGATGTGCACGGACGAATAATTTATAATAAATACCACAATATTCAATAAAAAAAAATCGATTATGTTTTAATGGTGACTTTATCTTGAGCGCCGCTCTTTTTAGAAGACACCGCAAAAGCGAGACACCGTAAAAGCAGAGTTGCCAAGTCCGCGTATTATACGCGACTTTGGGCTTCCTATTTTGTAAAGTTGTAAAAAAGTCGCGGGTTGCGGGTTTTTGGTCTTATTTAAAAAAAAAAAAAGTTGCTTGTTAGGAAAACCTGGCAAGCAACTTCTTTTCTTTTCATTTATGTTCACTGTATTCTCCAATACGTTGCTTGACACTCTGTCTGCTCACAGTTAATAGCCAATCAGTGCAAAAATATAAGTGCTGTAGCGTGATTTGTCAAATATTCCGCCCCCTCTGCACGCGCCTTCTTTTTGAACGTGATTTTTCTTGAATGAGGGATTGAAGCGACGATAGTAGTAGACGTCGAGGAGTGGGATGACTTTTTCCCTTTATAAGGTAGCCTAATTTTTAATTTTTACAATGTTTTTGTAATGTACTAATTATCACGGGCTGTAAAAAAACCAAGTAGGCCTATACTAATACTAAGAGTAGATTTGGTTCGAATAGCCAATATTTTAGTAGGCTATAAATATGTGGCTATGTTACCGCTCCCATTTGAAGCTCTTGTGTTTTTCTGCTTTTCCATCTGTCCAATCCTATTCTGCTCACAGGTGATTGGAGATGAGTTTTGTTCCTGCTTTGTTGCAGTTTGCTGATTTTTGTCAAATAACTTATGTCAAAACTCCACGATAGTGATTTCACGCCTTTCAGAAAGAGGAAAAAATAGAGAGATTGATAACGGTAGACAGAAGAGAGAATTGTCAAATCCATCCCTCACAGCCTCATTTCCATCCACATTAATTTTTTAAGTGCACATGAATTAAAATAGATGTGCACGGACGAATCATTTATAATAAATACCACAATATTCAATAAAAAAAAATCGATTTTGTTTTAATGGTGACTTTATCTTGAGCGCCGCTCTTTTTAGAAGACACCGCAAAAACGAGACACCGTAAAAGCAGAGTTGCCAAGTCCGCGTATTATACGCGACTTTGGGCTTCCTATTTTGTAAAGTTGTAAAAAAGTCGCGGGTTGCGGGTTTTTGGTCTTATTTAAAAAAAAAAAAAGTTGCTTGTTAGGAAAACCTGGCAAGCAACTTCTTTTCTTTTCATTTATGTTCACTGTATTCTCCAATACGTTGCTTGACACTCTGTCTGCTCACAGTTAATAGCCAATCAGTGCAAAAATATAAGTGCTGTAGCGTGATTTGTCAAATATTCCGCCCCCTCTGCACGCGCCTTCTTTTTGAACGTGATTTTTCTTGAATGAGGGATTGAAGCGACGATAGTAGTAGACGTCGAGGAGTGGGATGACTTTTTCCCTTTATAAGGTAGCCTAATTTTTAATTTTTACAATGTTTTTGTAATGTACTAATTATCACGGGCTGTAAAAAAACCAAGTAGGCCTATACTAATACTAAGAGTAGATTTGGTTCGAATAGCCAATATTTTAGTAGGCTATAAATATGTGGCTATGTTACCGCTCCCATTTGAAGCTCTTGTGTTTTTCTGCTTTTCCATCTGTCCAATCCTATTCTGCTCACAGGTGATTGGAGATGAGTTTTGTTCCTGCTTTGTTGCAGTTTGCTGATTTTTGTCAAATAACTTATGTTTTTGCTTTTCAGATAAAAGGGTAGTTTCACTTTAATATGTTGCGGGATCATTTATTGGTAATAAATATTTGATAATAAATAATATTGATGATAAAAATTATCAAAAAAATATTGGCCTTGTTTTTGAAGCTGCGGTTGCTTATTTGTCTCGCGAGAGTTGGCAACAGTTTGCAAAAGGCGCAATTTATGTAACGGTCAGGCATATCCGTCTAGCGCTACGTTCATACTGTCAGTTTGGGTTTGACAACCGCAGAAATTACTCGTTTACACAGCAGTTTAGAGGAGTGACTAACGTCTGTATGAACAAATACCTAAAGTCAAGCAAAACTGACGGGAGCAGCTCCGGTGGAAGACCGTGACTGGACCTCAAACCTTCAGATGATGACAGTTAACAGATGAAGTTAAGTTACCGAATACACACATCAAAACCATAAAAAGACGCCTGTGTGTAGTGAAATTCCCCCAGATAAAACAAACAGGCACAAACCTTTTGTTCAATAAATCTTTTTTAATCTTAACAGCACATTAGCTTATGTGTGGTCAACAACCATGAAGGTAAATGCAGAATTGTAGGATGTCTAAGGAACCGTGTTCGCCAGCAGAGGTGTGATTATCATATATGGCAACACATTCACTAATCTTCTTTCTGAACTATTCATAAGAAATATTGCTATTAATACTTTTCAACGGCATATACTGATTGACCAAAAAAAGCTAACAAAAAAACAGCACTGTTACGAAGCTGACCAAGAAGCTCCAAACTCCACACGGTGGGGTTATACAGGAACACTTCTGAGGGGACTTTGGTTTTGTACCTTTGTAAAACCTGGGTCTACATATGTCCTGTAACAATACCAACAGAATCAAACCGAGAAACTAAATTATTAAAGAACAATTCACCCCAAAATAAAACTCTTAACATCATTTACTCACCCTCATGTCACTCCAAACCTGTATATGAGCCATTTTCACGATACTTTCATCATTCTTTTGCATTCTTTGTGATGCTTGAAAGTGTTTCACAGACGAAAGTCATCCATACAAGTTTGGATTGACATGAGGGAGACTAAATAAAGACAGAAATGTTCATTTTTAGGTGAACTATCCTTTTAGGATCTTAACTTAAAAGAACAAAGAAAAAGGCACACGGAACACTATCACATTAAATACAAAATTTGTTGCATTTTGAAAGCACTTTCAAAGTTTCTAATCCCTATTTTACACAAAACAATCACCAAGTCGTGCTCTCTCTGCATCCTTCTTTGAGAGAGCGCTGGAGCACGTTACTAGAAAGAGATGAATTTTGTCTCTTACTTGACTAAACTAGCAGAGCAGGTTCACCTCATCCATCTGCCGTCTCCTCCGCTACATTTCCTTTAGCTTGCTTGACAAAGTGCTCCAGTATATTATCTGCCTTAAAACGTGTTCTGTTACAAAGCCCCGAACCTTGTGATCAGTTTGCGTGATGATCATTTTCTGTAGAGTATCTAATATCCGAGTTTAGTCACAGACTTGTCATTTCAAGTAGAACAGATTCACTAACTGCTGCTAACAAAAACAATCTCTGTTTTGTGTTGTAAATGCAATGAATTGGCCAAACTATCCAGTGTCTTGTGACTAAACATAAATGCTGATGTATTCTTTAGTGTAAAGGGGTAAATACCACCAAAATAATAAGAATTGAATTCTAAATCATTTAAACGCATACCAACATCGCCCATGGAGTTGATGTCACCTGACTTATAAACCACTCCTTATTAACCATCACCATGTAAAGAGAGTAATGACTCATCTTTCACAGTGCGCCAATTCTGAGGAACTGCGATATTAGCAAACAAAATAACACTGTTGCGGTTTAAGGAGAGCAGATTGTTATTTTTAGGGCCTTTAGGATGAGCGTGAGGAGGGAATCCAGTGAAAAAAGATCAAAATCACAGCTTCGTCCACAAATATCTGCGGTTTTGGCCGTTTAAAAGTTGAGAAACATCTGGTGATAGCAGTTTTGGGTGGTGCAGTTCCAACCTATGGCTTCATTTTTTCAGTTCCAGATGAATCAGTATATTGCTTCAATATTGCCAAGTATTTTTATCTAACATTGCACTTATTGAGTGCGCATGACTAGTCTTTCATAATCAAAGTCAGACGCTTTGAGTGATTTTGTTCAGTACAAAACATGTCAATATTTAATTGTGCTGTCGAGCAGGCTCCGTATTGCAGATCTAGGCTGTCTTTGTGCTACATACGGTGCGTAGCGAGCAGCTCCTATCCTGCAGTCGGTTCGGAGGCGAGAGGAGGTGAGCCCCCGATGCGGCTGGCCCAAACGCCACACCATCCGGCACTCTATTGTGAGAGAGCAGCAGGTGGGACCACTGGAGAACGAGAAGGGAGGTAGGGAGGAGTTTCGTGAAGTATAAAGATTACAGCTCACGTTTGCCACAACCTAAACGTCGAACGTACAAAACTCGATCCGTCCCTGTGACGTCATCTCATCTGTCAATTCATCCGTAATGAGTCAGAAATCAAGGTAATACTGGTTATTCGAGTCTCGGCTTAGTTCACCAGCACAAAACCATGCTGGGAGTCCACTGTCTCCATTTCGCTGTCCAGAAATGGGTCAGCCAACACCCGCCCTTCGAACCCAGTCGCTCCACCCTCTGCAGGTGGAGGCGGCTGCCCGAGATCCAGCGGATAGTCGTATTGCTCCGGATACAGCACTTCTCCTGTGGCGGAGTGGCTTGGATCGCAGGCTGGGTAGGTGTAGTTCAGGGGCTCTGGCTGTTGGGGATGCAGCTGAGCGGAGAAGCTTTGTGGCAGAGGCTGCATCTGAGCATAATGGCCCAGGTAGGGTTCATAGGTCAGGGATTCTGGGTTAGGCTCCATTAGGGGGCCAAACGGCTGTGTGTGTGCAAACTGAGGTGAGGCCTGGGGGCTCTGTGTCTGCTGATGTGCTGGTAATATCGAACCCTGTGGCTGAGGTGGGACTCCGGAGTCCTGGTGGCCCATGGTTGCACAGGGAGCATAAGGGTCCTCCACAATGTGCATCTGGTTGAAGTAGGACTGCATTTGGGATTGTTTCTGAAGATACAGACGTTTCTGTTGCAGCCTGCAGATCAAACACAAGGGGTTTAACAGATGGATCACTGGTTTGACATCAAGGGAAAGTTTGTTTGTTTGTGTTAAACGCCATGCCGGCTTCTGTGGCTATTTTCATGGCAAGAAAAATGTATAACAAGTTCACCCAAAAATGAAAATTCTGTTGTTAATTACTCACCCTCATGTCGTTCCAAACCCATATGACCTTCATTCATCTTCGGAACACAAATTAAACTTTGTGCGTGCTGCATTAACACGTGCATGCATTGTTTACACAAAGCGGAAGCAAGCGCATGCGTCGTGATACTTTCCACAATGGTGGTGCACCACTGCAGACGGGATGAGGAGGAGAAATATTGTTGAATAAAGTCATTATTTTAGTTTTCTTTGCACACAAAAAGTATTCTCGTAGCTTCGTAAAATTACAGTTGAACCCCTGATGTCATATGGACTATTTTACCGATGTCCTTACTAGGGATGTGTGGGTCTAGTCAACTAAACTGTACAGCTCCTACTAGTCGACACTGAAAACTATAGTCAATTACACGACAGAAAAAGAAAAAAAAAAATCAATCATCATTCAAATTACCATCCTTTTATATTATTTGAAAAATGCAAAATTTTTACCTCAGACCTTGCATGAGTTTTCTTCGTGTCAGTTGTGGCGAGATCAAAAGTGACCACGTGAAAGACGACAAGGTGTGGGATTATTTTGAAGTAGAAGGAAACAGAAAAGTTTTGTGTAAACTGTGTAATGTCAAATTGGCTTACAATAACTCTACTGGAGCGATACGTAATCATATACAATACAGGCATGTAGGCATTAGCTTAGAGACTAGCCAAAGCCAGCTAATGTCAATCACGTCATTCACTACAGCCCGCCACCGCTGCGATCCCGTCCGCGCTGTCTATTCCTCTAATGAAGACCCACTTCGGTGGTGCGGGATGTCCTGGCACTTTCCGAAATTCTGTTGGCTTGCTTTTCGTTATCTCTGCGTGCCTGCGACTTCAGTTCCTGCAGAGCACATTTTTTCAAGTGCAGGAATTGTTAATCGCCTCAGGTCCTGTCTTTCTTTTTGTTCGTTTTGTTTTTAGATGATATAGCCTACATGATGAAGTAGGTTTTTAAAAGCCGTTTTAATGCTATTCCTTGATAAAAATTTCCTATTGTTTTTGACTTGTGTTTTAGCTAATATGTTGGCTAACGTTATATGAAGATGAAGAATTCTGTCAGGCTATTGACTGATTTTCCATTGTTCTGAATTTCCCCAGCTGATTTTAATAAATTAGCATTGGCTGATGTTGAGTGTGTGTCCTTCTTTTTTAAATGCGCCTAAAATTAAATGATGATAACGCAAGGCAAGCGTATGGCATAATAGTGACCTATTTTTTTAGCAGAATTCATCGAAGGATCTGACAGTGTGATTCATAGATTAAGTATTTTTAAAATGCAGGCTATTATATACACGCACGCACAAAGTTTTTTTTTTTTCTTACCATCTTTTGGGGGTTTCTTGCTTTTAGACTAATCGACTAGTCGTATACAAAACTTCCGTTAAAACGACAATCAAATTAGTCGTCGCACACATCCCTAGTCCTTACTATGTTTCTGGACCTGGGAACATTTCAGTTGCTTTGCGGTCTACGGAGGATCAGAAAGCTCTCGGATTTCATCAAAAATATCTTAATTTGTGTTCTGAAGATGAACAAAGGTCTTACGGGTTTGGAACGACGTGAGGGTGAGTAATTAATTACAGAATTTTCATTTTTGGGTGAACTATCCCTTTAACGGTGTTAAAAATCTCTTCGAAAGAGTTAACTGAATAAAAAAAAGTTCTCACAGGGATAAAACCAGCACAGTCTAATGAAACATGCTTCAGAGATAAAGGATTTCACATCAAGGCAAAGCAGAGTAAACAGTAGTACCTGTGTTCCTGCAACTGCTGCTCCAGACTGCGAGGAGTTTCTATGCAGAACATCTGGCAGCTGCTGGGGCTGTTGGCCATCAGTGTGGCTTTCTATAGAGATATACACAATGTCAAGGATTTTGAAATGCAGAGCTGTATAAATCATTCTGCACTGCCATGAACATCTTCAGAAATACTGCAGTGAACTTGTGGTCTTTTATCACTTTTATTGATAGCAATAGCAGAAAGAGGACAGAAAATGGAGAGGGAGATACAACACAAACAGAGAATGTTGCGAGTCAGATTTGATTCCATTTGCTAACCGCTAAGAGTATTAAATAATAAATTACATTATCTGCAAATGTCAAGAAACTACTACAAAACTCACTGACAAAAGGTATTGTGTGCAGCTGCTGGCATGGAACTATGTGGTTTCTAGGGTATTCTTGGTGGTTGGTAGGATCTTGCTATGTGGTCCTTCCACCAGGTGAGATAAAGCAGTAGTAATAGTTATGTCTGTCATAAAGTATTATTAGTAACCAACTCATAGACCATGAGGCTTTGGAATTGTGCTTTATTAGTGTACACACATCTCAGATGAGCATTATTTAGATGATGTTGGCAGAAATAAAGGTGCGTCACCTGTATTCTGTGAGAGAGGTACTGCGGCTCCAGACTCTGTCTCCTTGACAACAGTGCGGGGTGTGTTCCACCTGAGAACAGAGCCATGTCGTGGTGGTGACCTCTTTCCTCCTGCACAAACCATACGTACACACAGAAAACATGTCAGTGCCTCGCTAGGAAGCCACATTGATGGCTGTGCACTCAAATGCATGAATTCATTACTTGGTTATGAAAAGGCTGAATAGCTGTCCGCTGACCCAGAGGGATTCTGGGAAAAACATGCCAGTCTGCTTCAGTAGCTAATCCTTACAATGCCACATGCCTCTAATGGAAGATAATTTTCATTGCTTTTTTTCTGCTATATTAGCCTAGTAAAATGAACTCGATTTAGAGCAGATTTTCCCCCATCAGACTTTATCTAGACATTGGCGCCTGCACTGCGCCGGTATCCCTACGTGTTATTCCCATAAGTATTTATTTATTGATTCATACTAAATCTGTCTTTGGTGAGTCTGCATTGGAGCATTGGGCACCAGTCACCAGCCTGTTACTCAACAATGGCTGCATTCAGGGGGCTTACCGGATGGACAGTAAACAACTGACAATTGGCTGCTTCTTCTCCCGTAATTACATAAGCGGGGCTGTCTGTGTGTCAGTAGGGAGGTTAGAAGGGTAGAAGAGTTCAAGTAAGGGCATTCTGATACTTTCCAACCAAAGTAATGCACAGTGCTTCTTGGAGTTATGCATTTCCCAAAAATGGAGATTGAGAGGGTTTTGGTACCCAGGACACCCCAGCATTAAGGCCCTTTCCCATGACTCCAGTGAATTGAATTTTATGCATATTATATATACATATATATATATAAATCAGTAATAGAGTCAATAGAATAAAATAATTTAAGAAAAGTTTTTAATTTCAATCTATTTTAATTATTTTACTTAGAAATATATTATCAGTATAACAAATTTGAGTGTCACATGATCCTTCAGAAATGAGAGAGAGAGATAAACAGATAGTAAATATATATATAAATCTTTACAATAAATACAGACCTGTTTATTATTTCTCATGTTTTAAAACTAGGACTTAATAATTTTGTCAGAATCCATGACTTTTCCATGACTTTGGAGACAATATTCATGACCTAAATGTTCCATTATTTTACAATAAGAATAAAAATCTGTTCAAATTATCATAGCATATGTTAACTAAAATGAATGACTATTAATGCTACTCGTTTGCTTTCTTGTTTTAGTAATAAGTATAAGCTGCAACTGCGCCAGACGTTACTCCACATTTCACATATCACATCACTGAATATTATCATTTATTTAACTGTGGCCAGGATGGCCATTTTGGTGTCATTTTGTGTGTATTTTTGCTGCTTAAATGCAACAAGCTGCACTTTAGAGCCCTGCATTTCAGCCCGAGCCCATAGAGCCCAACGGCCCCAAATTATGTATGGCTTCGGGACAATTTTCACATCATAGCTCAGACACGGGCCAGGCATCAGGCTTGCTTCCTCCTTATGTTTATATTTTAGATATCCATCAATTATTATGGGGATGACAAAGATTTGCCGCGCTCGTGGAAACAACACGAGACCATGCTACCGCGACTGTCAAGAGTGGCTCGGACGGTGTTTAGTGTCCAGCAGCAGCGAGTGCTGGAAGAGTT